>NC_056745.1:951418447-951723447 GCF_019279795.1 Protopterus annectens | reverse complement strand
AGAAACACTGCTACAGAAGTATGAAGAACCTTTAATAATACTTTCTTATTAAAAAAAAAAAAAAAAAAAGAAAGAAAGGCAGCATAACCTCCACAGCAACACAAAAATCTTACTTGGCAAAAGCCAGACAGGTGAATGTAAAATGGTGTCTTAGGCAAACGGTTCATGACACCTAACCCCAAGCTTCCCAGTGGTCCTCTTCCATACACAGACCACAGCACGTCCATCCCTGGTTTCTCATCACAACCTCTTCATATAATTCAGATTATTATTTTTTTAACCTTAAATGAACTAAACTGAAAAAAAGACTAAGAAAAAAAAAAAAGGTGGATACGCTCCAAAACCCAACGGACCACTTAGTAAGTGAAGATAAAACACTTGAATCGATTAAAATCCATTATACAACCCCCCGTTAAATATTAAAAAATGTGCACGCTGATTGGTCAGCGTGTATGTTGTAAATCAGAGTTATAGTAATGGAAAAAGGTCCGGTCGCCCGGACTTTTTCCATTACTATAACTCTTTTTTCACACTGTTTCGCTATGTTAAACGAGTTTAACAAAGCGAGACAGCTTTAAAAAAAGCAACGGAGATTCTCTGTTGCTTTTTTAAAGCTGTCTCACTATGTTAAACTCCTTTAACATAGCGAGACAGTTTGTAAAAAGCAACGGAGATCTTGCTTTCTCCGTTGCTTTTTTCAAAACTGTCTCGCTATGTTAAATGGGTTTAACATACTGAGACAGCTTTAAAAAAAGCAACGGAGATTCTCCGTTGCGTTTTTAAAGCTGTCTCGCTATGTTAAACCCATTTAACATAGCGAAACAGTTTGTAAAAAGCAACGGAGATCTTGTTTTCTCCGTTGCTTTTTTCAAAACTGTCTCGCTATGTTAAATGGGTTTAACATACCGAGACAGCTTTAAAAAAAGCAACGGAGATTCAACATAGCGAAAATAGTTTGTAAAAAGCAACAGAGATCTTGCTTTCTCCGTTGCTTTTGCCCACAGTTCTGATGTACTGCATAGGCATACGCATGGGCAGTACATCAGAACTGCCGCAGAATACCAGACAGCTGTGGAAGGGCAGCAAGGAGGCATTATGCAATGCCATTATTTAAGAAAAGTAATTATTTTTTTTCTTAAATAATGTCATTATAATAGCAATAACTCACTTTTGGTGTGGGTAATGCTGGATTTACCACGGTTGGCTTTGTTTGGCCACTCGGGCTTCGCCCTCGTGACCAAACCACGCCAACCGTGGGTAAATCCAGCATTACCCACACCCAGGCGTGGGTTATTGCTATAATAACGTATGTTTATTTTAAGCACAACACACAGGCTGTTCGTCAGTAACACTACCAACTTCCTCAGAAACGGAAACAGCGTCACACAGTTAGAACTTCTATTTATACTAACAACAAAGTTGTCACATGTTCTATAAGGTCAGCGAGACCGCATAGAAACCCCCATAGAACATACTGGGTGAATAAAGACTAGTGCACTCATAAAAAATAGAGGGCTACAACTAGAATCGTTGCTAAATGCCCCAGTATTGATCCTGTGAAACTGTAAATCCCCCGGTGATTAAAAAAAGAACCTTTAATAAACAGACTTACAATAAATAACCATAATGATCATATAAACACATACTCATGAAAATAAAAACATAAGTCACTATCGGCTTAAAAATGAACAAGCAATCTTACATAAAATATGAAATCAAACGCGGAACATATATCTACTACTGCCCTATATAAACTCCTGGATAAACCATAAATTCTATACTAAACATACTAATAACATAAACAAATATGACAATAAAAAAATATAAAAATGAATAATAAGCCAGAATCAGCTTAGAATACCTACAGCCTTTGCATAATAGTTAAAATAAAATCAGTATGCTATGAATTACTGACCGAACACAGAACAAGTGGAGAAACCTACATATTCAATAGAAAAATACAAACAGGTGTAAACAACTATTGGTTGCTCCAAGAAAATGTGTCAGAAATTGCTTAGAATATCATTCTTTAAACATATAACCTAGAAAAATACAGAATAAATAAAATAAATTAAAATAAAATTAAAACTACGTGCAACCAAGACTAGAGATGCACTCTCTCAGTCCCTATCGCACTGGTGATGCATAAATAGTAAATTGACAGTCATGTACTAACACATGATTAACCAACATGTACAAGATGTATGTATTAAACATTGATACTACTACAGAGTGTCATCATCTGTTCAACCTCTTTGGCTTTAATAGGCATGTTATAGATGACATGCCATTAATGCCAGGTGAATAACAGGCATCTAACCTAAGTTGCCATGACAATTCTCTGCTCTCCAGGACAAGAGACAATGGACTTCCCCTACCATCTGACTGCACTTGATCTATAACTAAAAACAGAAATTCATGTTTGGAGTTCTCCGCTACATGTTTTGCCAAAGCTTTCTCCTGCTTGTCCTGTCTTTTAGCATACAGATGTTCGGAGATGCACTCTTGTAATTTTCTGCCTGTTTTACCGACATAAAAGGCCAGGCAGAGGGAACACTTGGCTAAATACACAACTTGGGAACTGGTACAATTGTACCTTCCGAATATATTAAATTTAGTGCCTGTTATTTCAAATTTAGAACCCATTTTAATGTTACTACAATAATGGCACATACTGCACTTGTACATGCCGTCCCTGCTATTGGGAACCCTGAATTTCTTCTCTAATATACTTTTGAGATTGTGGCCCCTTTTAAACACAATTCTTGGAAGTTCTGTCAATTTCTTCCGGATAAAAATCATCATGTATGACCAAGTTCCAGTTTTTCGAAATAATGGAAATTATCTCCTTTGCATCCAAACTGTATATTAATATAAAACTATTAGATATAGAAGTCCCTACATCTAATTTCACGTCATAATTTCCCTGAGGTGTACTGGTTTGGTTAAGTATGGGTAAATAAAAACCCTTTTCCCTCTTCCTCTGTACCCATCGAGAGAGATCATTGATCAGATCCTCAGGATAACCTCTATTGAGAAAAGGACTCCCCAAAAAGATGCATTCTTCAATGAAATTACAATCTCTAGACACCATTCTAGCAGCTCTAACTAGTTGTCCTTTGATTATAGATCTCTTCTGTGAGAAGGGGTGACAACTGTTGAACTGAACATAACTGTTAGAAAAAGATTCCTTCCGATAAATCTTAGCTATATAGCAACCATTTTCCTTATCTTTTATGAGGTCCACGTCTAGATATGCTACCCTATCCAGGGCAAAACTGTAGGTAAACTGGAGAAATTCTGTAGAAGAATTAAATAATTCTAACAATGAATTTGCTACCTTCTCATCTCCTTTCAGGATGATAAATATATCATCCAGGAAACGTGTACATCAATACCTTATCTTGAAATAGTGGATTGGATAAAATATACTCTCTCTCCCTATAAGTCATGACCAAATTGGCCACGCTAGCCCCACATGATGACCCCATGGGGACTCCTATCAATTGGAGAAAATATCTGTTATTAAATGTCACAAAATTGCTAGTCAAAATTATGTCTAGCAATTCAGTGACCAGTTGTATTTCTTCGGCTGGAGCCTTTTTTATGATCATCATAGCTGGGATCCAGTCCAAAGCTATAGCATGTGGGATGGAGGAATACAAATCCTTCACATCTATGGTCAAAAAATGACTATCCACACTATAAGGTATTTGGTTTACCCGGGATAGGAAAGACCAAGAATCCTTAGAAATCTGTGGCTCACTTGCCACATATTTCTTCAGTATAGTATCTACCACTCTGGCACTGGCATAGGTGATACTACCCCTAGCACTTACCAACGGACGCATAGGTGGATCTAAAGGATTCTTATGAATCTTAGGGGAACCAAATATGATAGGAATTTGGGGGGCTGGTAGAGATATAAAGTTTAATAAATCCAGATCAATAGTCCCGTTAATAAACATGTCATTGAAGTAGGAAGACACCTTGGATGTACCTATATTTAATTAATTCCTAGACACCTCCCTGTATGTCTCGGAAGTTAGAATGTTTTCCATTCTCCTGATGTTATCTGACTCGTTCATCATTACCAGACCTCCACCCTTATCTGATTGCATGACCCTAACTGAGGAGCTATTTAAAGAATCCAATAGTGACCTCTCCTCTTTACTAATATTAAACTTACATACTTGCTTTGAAAGGGGTTGACTAAGAACAAAACGTATGTCTAATTCACTTATTTGTTCAGGTTTAAGGAAGGATGTAATGGTGGATTATACATACTAGACACAAAAAAAAATCACCTTGGTCTCTGGTTAGATACCCAACAATAACTGAAGATTCTGTTTCCTGACAAACAATTTCAGATCAATTATAGATGAAGCCAAATCAGCTCTCTTGGAAGGCACAAATGAAAATCTTCTGGCGAAAAGATCCACTAATTCCTTAGCAAAAATAAAGTCGGAGAAATTATATATTCTAAAATCCTCTCCAGTGTTGGAAATAATGTTACATGCACTTGCATCTATTTGTCAATGTTTGAATAGGACTGGGCTAATTTCTTCTGTTCTTGTACCGGTTGCTGGGTTTCCGGCCCTGATTCGAAGGTGAGGATGGGGCTGGATCCCGAAAATTTGGACCCTCACCCTCTTCATTGGGATTCTTTGACTTATGATGGGCAGCCAACTGCTCACTACGTCTGACTTGTTCGATTGCATCAATAGACTCTACAGGGAGATTCTCCAACCTGCTGGATGTCGTTCCCCTTACAGAGCCAGAAGTATTAGGGCCATCTGTCTGCCATGTTCTGGTCGACAAAAAATTACCTTGGGACAAAGGGGGTTTCGGATAAGCCGAACCCTCTTTGTACACTCTAACATCCTTTTGTAACTTTTTAATTTTTGTTGATGTAAGTTTAGAAATGTGTTGATCTATACTGTTAAAAGAACGGTCATAATCGAACCTGTACCTGTGAAAGTTTAGATCATTTTTTATTTCCCCATCCAATTTGTTAATATATATGATCAAACTATCTGCTGCCAGCTGATAATGTTTACATATTAGATCCAAGAGTTCGAAACCATGCCTATCAAACAATTGGATTAACTCAATCCCATGGGGTATTGCCAGGACCTGAGGCCTTTGGGTACAACTCCAGACAGTTTGCATTCATCGAAATAAGCCACTTCCAGCTGGATTTTCCTAAGCTTCATAAGATTCTGGTCAAACATATTCAATTTAGAAGGTAAATCAGGCACACCGATCATACCTTGATCTGTAGCATTAGATCTCTCATTATCATAAAAGAAAAAAGAGCGGCTAAGCCATTGATTTAAATTGGGAATAACTTGGGAATTATTCGCAGGTATATTGTTCCTCTCAGACTGGAAAGGAACGATCCCCTGTCTCTGTACGCCATCCAGCAATGGTTTATCCAAGAATGGAACTCCTGCAGATTCATGAATTCTCCTATGGGTAAGGGACTCTCCACAAGATGTAGAGGGACCCGCAATATCCCTGGAACTGTTAGAAGGGCTGCCTCCAACATGCCCTTCTACGCTGACTCTGTTGGAAAAGTTGGAAGACATGGATCTTAGTTCCTGTTGGGATCCCATGATGTCATCGAACCAGCTGAAGAGGGTATTCACCTTCTGTGTCAACAGTTCGATTAACTGTGTCAAGTTGCCGGTTTCTCCTTCCATGCACGAGCCCGATGGTGTAACCGGAGCGCCTTCCATCCCAGTACGAACACACTGAACAAACTAAACTGAAAAAAGAATGTAAGAAAAAAACAAAAAGGTGGATATGCTCCAAAACCCAACGGATCACTTTGTAAGTAAAGATAAAATACTCAAATCGATTAAAATCCAATAACGTATGTTTATTTTAACCTGAGGATCTGATCAATGATCTGGAGAGAGAGGTACAGAGGAAGAGGGAAAAGGGTTTTTATTCACCCATACTTAACCAAACCAATACACCTCAGGGAGATTATGACGTGAAATTAGATTTAGGGACTTCTATGTCTAGTAGTTTTATATTAACATACAGTTTGGATGCAAAGGAGATAATTTCCATAATTTCGAAAAACTGGAACTTGGTCATACAGGATGATTTCATCCGGAAGAAATTGACAGAATTTCCAAAAATTGTGTTTGAAAGGGGCCACAATCTCAAAAGTATATTAGAGAAGAAATTCAGGGTTCCCAATAGCAGGGACGGCATGTACAAGTGCAGTATGTGCCGTTATTGTAGTAACATTAAAACGGGTTCTAAATTTGAAATAAGAGGCACTAAATAGAATATGTTAGGTAGGTACAATTGTACCAGTTCCCAAGTTGTGTATTTAGCCAAGTGTTCCCTCTGCTCGGCCTTTTATGTCAGTAAAACAGAGAGAAAATTACAAGAGCGCATATACGAACATCTGTATGCTATAAGAAGGGGCAAGCAGGAGAACGCTTTGGTAAAACATATAGCGGAGAACCCCAAACATGAATTTCTGTTTTTAGTTATAGACCAAGTGCAGTCAGATGGTAGGGGAGGTCCATTGTCTCTCGTCCTGGAGAGCAGAGAATTGTCATGGCAACTTAGGTTAGATGCCTGTTATTCTCCTGGCATTAATGGCATGTCATCTATAACATGCCTATTAAAGCTAAAGAGGTTGAACAGATGATGACACTCTGTAGTAGCATCAGTGTTTAATACATACATCTTGTACATGTTGGTTAATCATGTGTTAGTACATGACTTGTCAATTTACTAGTTGAGTTTATAATATCAATTTTTCCCTGGCAACCCCCGCATGTTTGATGTAGGGAGTTGTACGGGGGCCGAGGGTTGTAGACTAGGAATTTTTAGATTTATGCATCACCAGTATGATAGGGACTGTGAGAGAGTGTATCTCTAGTCTTGGTTGCACGTAGTTTTAATTTTATTTTAATTTATTTTATTTATTCTGTATTTTTTTAGGTTATATGTTTATAGAATTATATTCTAAGAAATTTCTGACACATTTTCTTGGAGCAGCCAATGGTTGTTTACACCTGTTTGTATTTTTCTATTGAATATGTAGGCTTCTCCACTTGTTCTGTGTTCGGTCAGTAATTCATAGCGTACTGATTTTGCTTTAACTATTATGCAAAGGCTGTTGGTATTCTAAGCCGATTCCGGCTTATTATACATTTTTATATTTTTTTATTGTCATATTTGTTTATGTTATTAGTATGTTTAATATAGAATTTATGGTTTATCCAGGAGTTTATATGAGGCAGTAGTAGATATATGTTCCGCGTTTGATTTCATATTTTATGTAAGATTGCTTGTTCATTTTTAAGCAGATAGTGGCTTATGTTTTTATTTTCATGAGTATGTGTTTATATGATCATTATGGTTATTTATTGTAAGTCTGTTTATTGGGCGGTCACGGCGGTGCAGTGGTTAGCATTGCTGCCTCACAGCAAGAGGTTCTCCGGTTCGATCCTCGGCTGGGGTGCCTTCTGTGCGGAGTCTGCATGTCCTCCCTGTGGTCGCGTGGGTTTCCTCCGGGTGCTCCGGTTTCCTCCCACATCCCAAAGACATGCTGTAGGTGGATTGGACACTCTAAATTGGCCCTAGGTGTGCATGTGAGTGTGCCTTCTGTGGAAGGTTGGGCGCCGGGCTGGCAACTCGACACCATAAAACTCCACTGCCATTCAATGTGCGGACAAGGTGATCCGCTGTGGCGACCCCTAACCGGGAAAAAGCCAAAAGAAGAAGAAGAAGATTGTAAGTCTGTTTATTAAAGTTTCTTTTTTGAATCACCGGGGGATTTACAGTTTCACAGGATCAATAATGGGGAATTTAGCGACGATTCTAGTTGTAGCCTTCTATTTTTTAGGACTGCACTAGTCTTTATTCACCCAGTATGTTCTTTGGGGGTTTCTATGCGGTCTCACAGACCTTATAGAACATGTGACAACTTTGTTGTTAGTATAAATAGAAGTTCTAACTGTGTGACGCTGTTTCTGTTTCTGAGGAAGTTGTTAGTGTTACTGACAAAAAGCCTGTGTGTTGTGCTTAAAATAAACATACGTTACTGGATTTTAATCTATTTGAGTGTTTTATCCTCACTTACAAAGTGGTCCGTTGGGTTTTGGAGTGTATCCACCTTTTCGTTCTTATTTTTTAACCTTTTCTGACACTTTTTTTGTACTATTCTTCAGATTACGAAAATTACTGCAGACAACTTGGATAAATCCTCCAGCTGCAAGAAATAAATTACAGGGAGCGAATACAGTGAACAGTACAATAAGAGATAAATGGCCCAAGACCATACATCTCAAATTTCCCTGATTTTGCAGAATGCTCATGATTTTTTTTTAATCTTACCTTTGACTTGTCCTTCAAAACTCCTCAGGTAATGGTGATCACTGTTATGTCAATAATTTTAAGTGCATCACAGTGCTACATAAAAACAAAAATGTTTTATTTGTATGGCTTTAGTGACACAATTACTTAGGAATTTTGCTTTCTCAGAATCCCTGAAAAATGTAGTTGGAAGGTTTGCCAAACAATGTATTACCAATTAGTAGGTAGTAAGGGTTAACATTTGAGGACAAAAAGAGGCTATGGTGTAGCAAAAATAAGTGTCCCACTGTAAGTAGGTGGACAATAAAAGGCAGCAATACATGAACTTTGTCTCCCACTGTCAGCTATCAATCACAGCAGCAAACAGCTCAAATTACCTTTGCCACTTTGACAGATATGAAGGGGAGGTGTTTAAAGTGGATGGGAGATGAGTTTAAGGACTACAACGCACAACAAAAGAATGGAAATTGGCCACTTTAGAAAAAAAGAAGTAACAGGCTCATTTATTCAAAGCTTCATTGTGCCTGGCTTAAACACCTGTAATTGCAAAACTTGGATTGCTTCTAAAACCTTCTGGACATACAAAGCTGATATAAATATATATTTTTGCACTAGCTCTAACAATTTCAGTGATATTTAGCACTTCTGTGCTGCATTTATTTATTTGTTTGAATTTATCACTGTTTTTCAGCTTGCACTTGCTAAAAAAACTCCGTCGGTTTGTTACTGCACTGCTCTTAGGTTGTTTTAACATTTTCTGATATTTCCTAACCTCCTCTGATACTGCAAAAGCTGTTCTGAGTTTGCCAAACGTCTCCTGAGTTTGCCAAACTATTTCTAAGTTTTGCAAAGTTTTTGTGTGTTGTGAACACCTCTCAGGGCTTGTGAACTTATTTCCAATGATTCCTGATATTGCATGAATTCTTACTTCTGTTGTAAAGCATTTGTTACTTCACGTGAGCTCAAAGCCAGTTTGTTTTACATTGGGAGGGTTCTTTTGCACTCTGGTGGGTGCAGAGAGCTAAATTCAACCAATGCAAGGTGGGAACTACTGATAGCTTATTGTGTTTTTATCTGATTGGCCTGAGGGTTTAACTTTATAAAAGTATTTCATCCTGCTGGAATAAAAGCCAAATGCTGTTCCCAGTGCTTGCATATAAGGAAACCTCTCCAGTTTAAACTCTTCTATAGGAAACACTCTCTACAGTCTGCCACTGTTCACAGCTGCTCAAAGAGCTGCCAGTTTGTGCAGAGGGTGGTACCACTGCAGGTCATCTAACAGTATACTACTAAATACTCTCACTTTGACCTTTAAGTGACTCTCCCTTATTCCTTCCCATCTAGAATCTGAGTTTCCTTGACTTACATAGCATAGGCTAGATTCAGACCTGCTGAATATGTATTATTTGGTATCACTGTGCTCTTAAACCAGCCATCTTACATTAAAAAGGCCTCCCTGCACTCTTGTAGCAGAAGTGTGTAGCTCAGGATCCATCTGAGTTGGGGATTGCTGGAGAAAGGCTCAGTTTGGGGCTGTTCCATTGGTAGTTGTGTTAAAACTATTTAAATTTGCCTATATATAAGCCTCGCGTTTGCCTGGGTTCGCACTCCGTTTACTGGAGCTGCTCCATGTTTGGCAACTTTAGCTAGAGGTTTGGAGTGCATCTGCAATAAAATCCAAGGCATCCACTGGAAACAAAATGAAAAATAAGTATGTTTTAAGCCAGCAGCGCACTTTGTTAACTGCATTTAATTGAATTACTACTTCATTTCTGCAGTCTGTGACAAAGTCCAACTAACCCACTTCCTTCCCAAATACCACATTCAGAAAAATCCTGCTATAATGGATGAGCAACTTCTAATAATTTTTCCTGCTAGGTTGACTGATATGGGCATCTTGAGGTAATGTAGCAATTGATTCATGTATACTGACAACCATTTACTCCTAAAGCAAACTAACACCCTATGTGAGAGATGCAAATACACTGTGGAATTGGTGTCAATTCTCTCACATAAAAACAAACTAGACATCAAACAGGTTGCCAGCACACACATTTCACTTCTCATGCAAACCTCACCTCTCAGACAAAAAAGGTCATGACACATAAACCAACATACATGGAGGTACTCACTAAAAACCTAACAAAAGAACAGAGACCTCTCAAACACACACTACCCACACTCACCACTAAGCAAAAAGAAGCCACTACACATATCACCACACACACCCATGTCTCAACAAATAAGCCCCTAAGGCAAAGCACATCAAATGTCTTGGTCATAGGCAACTCCATAATGAGACACACAGATGTCCCCCTCACCAGACTGGACAATGGAAGGTCACGGTCAGCTGCCTATCAGATGCCAGGATCTGACAAATCACGCATGCACTCAATTCAATCACCACTAAAACAGTAAAAAAAATAAATAAATAAAAATAAAAAGTACTGTTATGATTCTGTCATAGTCCATACTGGAGTGATTATATGAAGACAGACATGACTGGATGGGAGACCGTAAGTTTGCCCTGGGGGTGTCACCTACAGTATGTCCCTCTTAGATAAGGGCAGTCGGTGCTGATTATAGACTCACACTGCAAAATATAGACCATACGACTTGGTCAATAAGGGAACAAGAGTATAACATGGTTGGCTTATAAAGGCTCTAGGACCAATAGCCTAGTAACCTCCTATGAACCTATGATAGAACACTCTGATTATGTGTCTCTACCCTCATCCAGGATGATGTCACTATATAAACAAAAAAGGATTGACTTCAACAATTAGCTCAGCTTCTAGTGTCAGTCCAGGGTGATCCAGTATCTGTCAGCCTGGGAGTTTATGGTAGACAGACCTACCTGTCCCCCATAGGCTTTTGGATACTGGCAAAGACCCTTGCCTCCCCCATACTGCCTTTTTAAGGAAATGTCAAAACAATACATTTTCCAATGTAACAAAATTTAATTGAGACAAAGTCAGGGTCAAGCAGCTTAATTCTAGGAGTTTACACATGAAACTGCTTTCCCTGGAAGCACTCTTCACCTTGGAAGATGCTAACGTCTGTGCAGTTAATGAGACATAGTTCAAGGCCACTGAGAGCACTCCAGTTGTGCAATGCCTTCCACACGTTCAGACCTCAAAACGAGTGTGAAGGAACCAAAGGTGGAGGTGTATCCATCTTCATTAAAACCAAATACACTGCGAGATTGGTCAAATGGCATGACTCTCTCAAACTACTCCATGTCAAACTATCTATTGGGAAAGTACCATACCACATCATTGCTAGCTATAGATCCCCCACCATGAACCAGGATAAGCACACCCTCTACCTGGATTTATTGGAATCCCTCGTCATACAGCTCAACACCTTATAAATGGGAAATTTCAACTATCCTTCCATAGACTGGGGGACATACACGAGAAAAAACCCGCTCACCCAGAGGTTCCTGGACTTTGTTAATGCAAATACTCTGGCACAGATAGTCTACACCCCCACTAGGGGCTCTAATGTTCTGGACATAGTACTCACCAACATGGGGGGCACTGTACTTCCCCATGCTTGATGCCATCCCTGATTAGGTCAGACCACAAATCAGTCTCATTTGAAGTAACTATTGCGACTGACACCCTCACAGGAAAAAAAATTATAGAAAACTTTACCAAAGCTAACTACAGCCTACTAAGTGATGGTATAAAAAACTTCATACCACCTGTAATCGCAGACATCAATGATCACTATGCAGAAGTGTATACAAATGCCTTGTACAAACACTTAAGTGACTACAGAAACTCTGCTGTACCTGACTGGATCAAAACCAGGTCTTCCTGTAAAAACAAGTCTCTGTGGTGGACTTCAAATGTAAACAGATTACATAACAAGAGGACGAAACTACTGTCCAAAAGCAAGAGGGATATCACTCTGCAGAGGAAGAGGTCCCTGCTAACCCTAAACAAGAAAATCAGAAATCTTATAAAGCCTTCTAAAGCAAATTATGAAACTAAAATCACATCCCTAGACAAGGATAATCATAAGGCATTCTTTAACTACATCCAAAGCCTAAAAGGGAATGCCCATCTTTGTGCCAAATTGCTTGTAGATGGGATCACTCTTACTACACCAGACGATATTGCCAATCTGCTAGCTGACAGATTCAGTACAAACTTCACCCCCCTCTCTCCACCTACCATACCCCAAAGCATACCTGACACCAGCTCTCTGCCTAGTATCTCTAGAGATCAGGTAATCTCTGTGCTCGCCAAGGCCAAAAACACGGCCTGAAAAGAACCAGATAATATCCCAGGTTGTTTACTAAATAATCTCAAACAAGACCTAGTGGATCCACTTGGCTTTCTCTTTAATCATAGTTTGAGAACTGGCTATGTTCCTTCAGAATGGAGAACAGCAACAGTAATCCTCCTGCACAAAGGTCAGCCACCAACTGTCACTGAGAACTACAGACACATAAGTCTAACCAGTCTCATCTGCTGTATCATGGAAAGAATCATCATGGACCTTATCAACAAGGACATAGATGGCCTCAAAATGCTGGACCCAACCCAGTCTGGCTTCATTAAGGGTAGATCATGCTTACTAAATCTGGTAGACTTGTTTGAGAATGGCACAAAAGCATTGGACGAAGGTAAGACAGTGCACACAATCTATCTCGACCTTGCCAAGGCTTTTGACATGATTCCCCATGTTGGCATCATTGAAAAACTCTACTATATATGGATTAACCATTACATTACTAGATGGGTAGCCAGTTGGCTCTCCGACAGAACACACACTGTCAAAACTAGTGTCTTCACTTCCACCAGTAGACCCATCACCAGTGGAGTACCACAGGAGTCTGTTCTGGATCCCTTACTGTTTGGCATCTATTTCTTAGAAGTCCAGGACAAAGTAGACAGCCTTTGGCTCACCAAGTTTGCTGATAACTGCAAACTGGGAGCAATCAATGAGTGCCCCAATGATGTCAACAAATTAAAATAAGGGCTATAAAAACAAATGATTGGTGCCAAAGTCATGGTCTAAAACTAAATGCAAAAAATGCATTATCATTCCCTTTGGAAAAATGGAATTCCCTACAAATTACAATACTGACAGCAGCCCCCTGAGTTCCAATCCAGTAGTGTGAGACTTGGGAACACAGGTCAATAGCAATCTGAACTTTGACCAAGTTTCCACAGTGGTAAGGAAAGTCTTCTACATAGCGCACCTCATAAGCAAGGGCAAAGCATCCAGGTCAAGGGATGTTATAACTCCACTGTGCTCAACCCTCATCAGACCACTAATAGAGTATAATGCACCCTTTTGCATGTACCTCACTAGATATGTGCTGCTGGAGAGACCTCAGAGATTTCTCACAAAGAAAATACAGGGACTCCAAACAATGACCTACGTGGACAGGCTGAAAGCCCTGTCACTTTACTCTGTTTTGTAAAGGCTGCTGAGAGGTGACTTGTGCCTGGCATACAGGGAAATCTCCAACCCTGCCCTAATGGAAATGCTGCACATCCCCAAGTCAAATACCACAAG
This sequence comes from Protopterus annectens, assembly GCF_019279795.1. Lineage (NCBI taxonomy): Eukaryota > Metazoa > Chordata > Ceratodontiformes > Protopteridae > Protopterus > Protopterus annectens. The sequence continues at coordinate 951,709,560 of NC_056745.1, read as the reverse complement.
AGTCACTCACTCTAGGGATCTCAACCTAGTTTGTGACTAACAGAACATGTTGGAGAGACCTAGATAACTATATGGGAGACCACAAATTCACCCCTGGGGTAGCACCCATGTTCCTCATGGACAGTGGTAGCCGGTGTTGATCACAGACACGCTCTGTTCATAAATTCATTCTACAAACTACCCAAAGAACGACAAATGGGGATACTTGGGATTAACATGACTAGGCTTGTAAAGGCTCTAGGGCCAGTAGCCAAGTAACCTCTTATAAACCTAAGAACCGAGAATAACGTTCCATGTGATTATCCCTGTTTGTCTTTTAAGTAGTCATTGTAAAGCAAGAAATGGTAATTAAATCTGACTGACTAAAAGAAAGCAGGGTTTATGTGAAAACACATGTAAAGTCAATGCAATGACAGGAGCTTTGGAGGTATAATATAATATTTTAAAGTCAAACACTGCATTGTGGGATACCTAGAGGTAGACTAAAAAATCAAGATGCTGGACCCCATGTGGGCAGACTCTGGAATTACTTTTAAAAATATAAACAAAAAGTATGAGTCCAAAAGTGCACGGTGGTGCAGTGGTTAGCATTGTCGCCTCACAGCAAGAGGTTCTCCGGTTCGGTCCTCAGCTGGGGTGCCTTCTGTGTGGAGTCTGCATGTCCTCCCTGTGGTCGCGTGGGTTTCCTCTGCGTGCTCCAGTTTCCTCCCACATCCCAAAGACAAGCTGCAGGTGGACTGGACACTCTAAATTGGCCCTAGGTGTGAGTGCATGTGTGTGTGTCTTCTGTAGAAGGTTGGGCGCTGGGCTAGCAACTCGACACTGTAAAACTCCACTGTCAATCATGAGCGGACAGGTGATCCGCTGTGGCGACCCCTAACTGGGAAAAGCCGAAAGAAGAAGAAGAAGATAATGAGTCGAAAAGTGGTGTTAAAATGTAGGAAACATCAAGAAATGATGAAAAACATTTTTTTTTCAGTCTGTGGGTACAGTTCTCCTTTAAGGCTCTTTGTAACACAAATGGTAGCCATTCAGTTGATACACTGATTAGATCCTCACAACTCTCCTCTAAATCAACAAGTCATTAGCAAATTCCAGCAACAATATATAGTATATACACTCTGATTTATAATGTAATACTGCAATGAAAATTAATGGTAACATTACCGTAGCTACTTGCTTAACTTGCTTATATTCACTCTCATCCCTGTATCCTGCTTGCTGAAATCTGTACAGGTTTTCAATCTCATATGACCACAGCTTTGCTCGACTCATAGACTTTGGCCGGACAGCAGCACTGTCAGAATCCTGAACTTCAGAAAATCCACAAGACATTATGCTGAAAAGTAAATTATATAAAGTATATTCAACTTTAATAAAACCTAGAAAAAATATTTTGTTACCTTTTAGGAAATAATCTATAAATTAAAATATGAACATGCCATGCAAGCATGCATTTTCTGTGGAAAGAGGTTTATACTAAATACTAATCTAAATACTGATGTCATTATTCATCTGAGTAGCATAATTTTATAAATTCATATTAAAAAGAAGTCATGTTCTTACCATAGCGTTCCATGTGAATTGTTCATCTCGCCTTTGTTCTTACACACGGGTTCGGAGCCGATCCTCGGCTCCGAGTCGGCCACATCACCAGCTCCGCATCTTTGAGAAAGCTCGAGGCACAGTTCTATCCCATGATCCTCCTGTGCTAACCCTCAGATCTAGTTTGCTAACACCAGAAGAATCCCACTAGCTTACTGCGCCCTCAGCGCATAGAAAAAACACAACCACAATGTCTGATACTCTGTCATCAATAGAAGAGAAAAGATGCCATCCCTGATGTACACCAGGAAGCTCAAGAATAACAATATCTAGAGAAGACTGAATCCGAATGCAGTCTTACCCGTTGTTCCAGAACGCAGGATGGGGGATGGAGGGGGGGAATGTAAGAACAAAGGTGAGATGAACAATTCACATGGAACGTTATGGTAAGAACATAACTTCTTTATGTGAAATTGTTCGATCACGCCGTTTGTTCTTACACACGAGTAGCGTCCCTAGCTCCTTTACCCTGGGTGGCTCACGGGAGAACATTCCTGAGAACAGTGGAACCAAACGTCGCCCTGTCTCTGGAGTTTTTATCTAATTTGTAGTGAGCGATAAATGTATGTGGTTTCGCCCAAGTTGTCGCCGCAAGCGGGCAGCATGGGCTAAAGAAGTAGCAATCGCCCTCGTAGAATTAGCCTTGGGGTTAAAGGGGAGTTGTTGCTTTGATTCTGAATATACGAAATTTATACAGTCTGAGAGCCATTTGGATAAAGTAACTTTTGTTACCGCCTTTCCCTTCCTTTGGTCAGCATATGATATAAACAGTTGGTCTGACTTTCTGTATTCCTTCGTCCTAAGTAAAATCTCAGCTGCCTGTGGACGTCTAATTTGTGCAGCATGTATTCCAACTTATTGGAGTGATTTTTGAAGAAGGTGGGTAGTTCAATCGACTGATCAATATTTTGGACCGAACAAATCTTTGGAAGGAAGGATGGATTTGTACGCAATGTTACCCTATCTGGATGAAATATCATATATGGGGGCCGAACAGATAACGCTTGCAACTCTGAAACCCTCCGGGTGGAAGTGATGGCAACCAGAAAAAGTGTCTTCCACAATAAAAATTTTAGAAGGGTTGTGGTGGCTGGTTCGAATGGGGGCAACATGAGCCGTGATAACATCAGGTTAAGATTCCATGGGGCCACTGGATTAAGAAAGGGGGGACGAAGGTGAAAGGTACCTTTCATAAAGGCTTTGCAAAGTCTGTGGGACATGAGGGAACTATCTCCCTGACCAACATGAAAATTAGATATAGCCGCAAGTTGTACCCTTATAGTGGAAGTCGATGCTCCTTCATGAAAAAGTGTCGAAAGAAACTCTAATATCTTGTGTACTGGAGCCCCTGACGGATCTATACCCTGCTGCGAGGCCCAGTACGCAAAACGTTTCCATTTGCTGTTGTATAGCTTCCTTGTGGATGGCTTGTGGGAAGATACAATTATATGTTGTACTGCAGGGGACAATAAATCTGACCTGGCTAAGATGGGAAGCGGAGCAGCCAAGCTGTCAGTTTGAGGGACTTGAGAGATGTGTGAGGAACTCCCGACGAGTGCTTCAAAAGATCTGGCACTGGGTCCAGAATCCACGGTTCCTCCACCTGATGAGTTTGAAGAAAGGGGAACCAGATTTGTCGAGGCCAGAATGGGGATATCAGAATTATGGTCCTTTCCAGACGTCTGGCTTTCTGCAGGAATTTGGGAATTAGCGGAACAGGGGGAAAAGCGTAAAGGAGACCCGGGGGCCAATCGTGCACCAGTGCATCCCTGGGGGCACCCCCCGGAGGGGGTAGTAGGGCAAAGTAGCTTCTGCATTTGACATTCAATGGGGATGCAAATAGGTAGCAGCAAGGCTGTCCCCATCTGCGGAAAATCTTTTCCGTGACTTGAGATTTGAGGGACCACTTGTGGGGCAACAGGATGGCTCTGCTCAACCTGTCCGCAATGACGTTGGATGTCCCCGGGATGTGCGTTGCTATCAGAAAGCGTCCAGTAGACACAGCCCATTGCCAAATCCTGAGGGCCTCTCTGCACAATGGATAAGACTTGGTTCCTCCTTGTTTGTTTATGTACCAGACTGACACGTTGTCCGTTTGAACTGTCACTGTTCCCAGAGGTAATGACTTGTGAAAGTGTTGCAACGCTAGAAACACTGCCCTCAGCTCTAGGACATTGATGTGCATGTTGTACTCCAAGTTGGACCATTGACCTTGGACTGTTCTTCCCTGAAAAAGTCCCCCCACCCTATCAGGGAAGAGTCCGTGGGTAAAGTAGTTATAGGACTGGGCAACACAAACGGTCGGCCTACTGTTAGGTCCTGACTGTGCATCCACCATACGAGATCCCATTTGCAGGAGTTCGTGATTAAGATCTCGTGAGATAGTGGAAGCTGTCGGTAGGACCACTGAGCGAATAGCATCCATTGAAGGATCCTCATATGCATTCTGCCTAGGGGGACTACAATAAGAGCGGCTGCCATCATTCCTAGCACTCTCAAGATTTGTTGAGCAGGGACTTTCTTGCTCTGAAGAAGGATAGAAATTTGATTTCTGAGGGCTGATACTCTTAGTGGGGGGAGATTGATTCGAGCCTGGGAAGTGTCTAACTCTGCCCCTATAAATGATATACGCTGTGAGGGCGATAAGACAGATTTTCCAAAATGGACTGTTATGCCCAGAGAGGAGCAAATGTTGATGGTGTAATCCCTGGCTTGCACAAGACGATACTCGGTGGTGGCAGACAGGAGCCAGTCATCTAGGTAAGGAAACACTCGGAATCCCATTTGTCTTAAGTGAGACGCTACTACTGCCATGCATTTGGTGAACACCCTGGGGGCTGAGGTGAGGCCAAAGGGGCAGAGCACGAAACTGGAAGTGACTGGCTCCCAGCCGGAAGCGCAGGTGATCTCTGGATGCTCTGGCCATCTTGATATGGTAGTACGCTTCTTTGAGATCTATAGAGCACATCCAGTCACCCTCCTGTAGGAAAGGAAGGATCGACTGCAGCGTGACCATCTAGAACTTTTCTTTTCTCACGAAAGTGTTGAGTCTGCTGAGGTCCAAAATTGGCTTCCAGTTCCCTGCTTTCTTTGGAACTAAAAAGAACCTTGACTAAGTTCCAGATCCTTTCTGGTCTGCTGGGACTGGTTGGATGACTCTGTTTTCGAGCAGCCTTTTTATTTCTACGGCTGCCTGGTCTCGCAGACTGGGTGGAACATCTGGGAGCTTTTTGGGGGCAGGTGGAATTTTTATAAATGGAATATTGTAGCCTCTGGTAACTATGCTTTTTACCCAGGAATCCAATGTAAGATTTAGCCAGGCCACTGGGTATAAAGCCAAATGGCCCCTGACTGCCTCCAGAGTAGGACAGCCGGGCATCCACTCAGGAGTGCTGAAAGGGCTTCCCAGAGAACGTATCTATGTCACCTTGATTCTGCGGACCCCCTCTGCCGCCTGGACGGCGTCTTCCATTTCTTCCCCCTCCTCTGCCTCTGGAGGGGGCATCACTCTGTGCGGGCTGAAAGGATCCCCGAGTCTTTCGGAACCACATTCTTCCGCCTCTTTGCCCTTTGGGGTATGGTCTAGATGGGGCGGAAAAACGGACACCTACGGTAAACAGGGTCTTCCCTTCTTGCTCGCACCTAGTGAGAGTCTCCTTTACTTTGGGACCAAACAGTGAGGCACCATCAAAAGGGGCGTTAGCAAAGGAAGACTTGAAGGCTTCCACAAAGGAGCATAGGCGCAGCCAGGATTGTCTCCTCAGAGCAATTGCTGAGGCTGCCGCCCTACTCGAACCTTCGGCTGCATATGAAATGAGCCTCATGGATGAGTTAACTATGGAATTGAGGGTGTTAAGGCGTGCTGTTACTTTCTCGGAGACAGCAGCATCTGTATTGCCCTGGAGAGTATCTCCCAGTTCCTTGAGGAGATCTCTCTGTAGATGCGTGAAATGCGTAAGGTAGTTCAGCGATCGCATGGAAAAAGTCGCAGAACTAAACACGCGCTTCCCATACCTGTCCATCGTCCTAGAATCCTTATTAGGAGGATGAACAGAGGAAGATGATTCGGACATTTCCTTCTTAGTGGCTGCCGCCACCACCATAGTATCCACTGGCACTCCTTTAGTTAGAAAGCTTTTGTCCTGAGGGGTCGTGATATACTTGTTGGGTCTGCGGGGGACCGGTTCCACTGTATCAGGTGTCTCCCATACCCTTCGCGCTATCAGGTCCATGAGCTCGTCAAAGGGAGGGGTCACCCAGGAGGTAGAAGGTTGAGCTCCAAATGCCTTCAGCAACACCGATTCGTCTACAGAAGGGGAAAGGGTCTGCCAGTCTCCTCTCTGTTTCAAGATTTCTAAAATGTCAGCAAAAGAGACATCTTCACAGGGGGACCGTGGGGACCCTTCTGTTTCATCCAAATCGGTATCAGATGTCAGAGATTCCTGTGGAGAATCAATGTGCCTTCTCTTGCACAATCTTTTCCTCGGTACATCCTCAGAGGGGGCTTCTGGGGAGGCATCCGAGGAACCAGGGGTGCCCTCTGGGGCTGGCTGAGGCATTGGGTCTCGACGTTTGGTAAGAACCGAAGGTACAGAAGCAGAATGTGGACCCTTTGGGGGAGGAGAAGAAGATGTCGATGACGTATGTGTCTGTTCAGACAAGACCTTCCTCATGATGTCAAAGGCACCGGTGCCCTGGCCCGAGGACCCCATCGGTTCCGAAGAAGCTGGTCCGACCCTGAGGACGGATCCGAGCTGATCTGAGCCGAGGCCCCGAGGGGGAGAGTTGGAACCGAAATTTCGGTTCGACTGTCCGCCCCGGAACCTAGGAAAGACCGTCAGCTCAGAGACCCCCCGGCTGGTTCCGAAGGTGTCGAGGTCAACAGTGTCAATAGCGCTACTGGAGGCTTCGGCACCAAGGGCTCTACAATCATTGGCTCTTCGATTCCTGGCTCCGATGACTCGACAGGTCTCGGAGGAGGATTTGTCTCGGGGGCGGGAAGAGCCTCGAGTTTCGAAACCAACTGGGACGAAACCTCGATTAGTTTGGACAGAGCCGAGTTCTCCATTAGCTTCTATACCACTCGGTCCACATTGGAAAGCGGCCTCGAAGAACGGGTCGAAGGGGCCGAAGCCGTCACCGTGCGAAGGATTGAAAGCGGTGGTACCTCCGATACCGGCTCCAATACCTGAGTCTCGATCAGAGACAAACATTCGACACCCGACCCTGAGGTCTTTGGAGCCAGAATCTGAAAAGAGGTGCTCGGAGCCGAGGACTTAGGCTCCGACACTCTTGAAGACTTGGACCCCTTCAAAGACTTGGACACTTGTTCAGTCTTATCCAGGGCCTCCTGAAAATCGGGTTTTAATAACCCTCTGTCCACCAACTTCCTGCGCCTTTCTAGCATGACCCTCCCACTGAAGGAATGACAGATGGAGCAGTCTTCCTGCAAGTGGAGAGGGGCCAAGACAGTAGACGCAGGAAGAATGGTTATCAGTTATGGACATGTTTTGTCCACACTGACACCTTTTAAAGCCTGACTTAGCTTTTTCAGACATACTATCTAAGATACCTAGTAAACAAAATACTAACAACACACTTATATGTATATATGTATATATATATATATATATATATATATATATATATATATAATAACACACTATAACACTTTTAAAGTATGAATAATACTTATCTCTCTATATAAATATATAAAGGGAAGAATAAGTTAAGGCAGAAAAATAACAATTTAAACTCTACTGTCAGTCTTGACAGAATTACAACAAGGCCTTAAGTGAAGTAAAACACACTAAACTATTTAACTATATGAAAAAACACACTCTCTAATAAACTATCACACTTTACACTAATAATCTACTTTAACTACTTTTAAAACTACAAACTTCAAAAAGGATAGTAAAAATAGAATGAAAAAATACTGGCCCAAGCCTCTCACGATGCGATCTGCTGCTAGCGGCAAACTAGATCTGAGGGTTAGCACAGGAGGATCATGGGATAGAACTGTGCCTCGAGCTTTCTCGAAGATGTGGAGCTGGTGATGTGGCCGACTCGGAGCAGAGGATCGGCTCCGAACCCGTGTTTAAGAACAAACGGCGAGATCGAACAATTTCACATTAATTTTGTTTACATGCTACATGTGTATGCAGTTCTTTTTGCTGTTAGTTGCATTTGAACTAAATTAATAACCATACCATCCACTATGTAACTTGACATGAAAAGACACCGGAAACAAACTTTAGCTGAAACAGCTGTTAGTATATCTTAACATTTTCTGTCTTTAGGGGAAAGTGTATTCATTTCTAGAAGCCAGTAATTCAAAAAAGTAAAACTTTTCATTAATAGAATAAGCTGTCTTTACACAAAGCATGCAAGTGTTTTACATGTTCCGTAATGCAACATGGTGAAATTTGCATTTATGTAACAAGCTGCCTTTGCACAAAATAGTGTTTTGTGTGCTTCTTTGCTTATTTCACTTTGAACTATTTTATAATATAACAGTGAATAATGTATGTGTATTAGCAACTCTACTACTTGAGTGTATTTAAATGTAGAATTCATGTTTTTATGTACTTACAAAGCATGTTCTCTACTTCTTCAGATGAGAAAATGTGGGCAGTTCCAACAAACATGATCTCTGAAAACATCATAAACATAACAAATACAGACCTGCAACCTATGTTAAATATTCCAGCATATGAAACATTTTACTTTTCAGTGTATCAGGGGTTCATTTCCATGTATATAACTGAATTTAGTTTAAAACAGTATATAACTGCCCTAGCCCTCCCTTAAGGTTACAGGTAAGATATACACAGTTTTAAGAACTGTATCACTGTGATGTCCTGAAGTAGGATGCACAATCATACTGTGCAATATGAAGTTATAACTTTAGAATGTAAGAAATGTCTGAATGCGATGGCACTGAATACCTGAAATATTTACAAATGAATCTTTCCTCTATGACTGATAGTCTAACGTGTATGCAGAACTAAGAGCTTACCAGATGTACTCATAAAAATTAAAAGTCCTACTACAACAATAGATCTGTATTGTCTGCTTCCATCCTTCCTCAATGTATACATCTTTGGATCTGACTCGGGATCTGACTTCTGATACTCTAGGCTTTGGATCCAATGTTCAGGCATCTCCCCTTACCCATAAGCCCCTCCTATCCCCAAAATTGCCCCAGATCAAGTTTGCCCATAAATCCACAAGGGATAAAATTCTATAAATAAAAGAACAAATTCCTTAAAAAAGATACTCTGCTTATATCCTGCTCTGGTGCTGAAACAGCAAGTGACTGTGTCCAAGGGACAAACCGTACAGTCATACAAGAAAACAAGACAGTGAACTCCTAAATGATCCAAGGGGAAACAGGGATGGAAGCTGAGGAAGGATGGAAGCAGAAATGGTAAGTACATAACTTTCACATCTGATGTTGTCTCTTCCATCTGTTCCTCAATATATATGACAGAGTCATCAGCTTATGAAGTCTTGGGTGGTCTCATGGAAGGATATCCCACAGGATGGTTGACCCAAAAGCAGATCTATCTCTGGAGAGCAAATCCAGTTAACACTGAGAAATGAAAGTATGAACATTAGACCATAATGCAGTACAGCAAATATCATCAATGCAGGTTTTTGAGAAAAAGGTGGTAGATGTAGATACAGATCTAGCTGAGTGAGCTTTGATGGATTTGGGCAAGGTCAGATGCTTTTCTTTGTATACATATAACATGTAGTCAGATAGCCATCTAGATAAAGTCAATTAAAATACTCCTTGCCCCAGTTTAGCTTTTGGGAATGAGATAAACAGTTGATCATACTTGCTGGTATGGTAGATATATAAAAACAACAAAGCTGTTGATGCATGCCCAGCAGATGTAGCATGCACTCCCTTTTGTTGGCAAATGGACTGGTTTAGTGAAGTCTTGGTGGCTAATTTAAGAATGAAAGATATGCTTTTCCACAAAGATGCCTATCTTTTCGGAACACCAGGTAAGACAATTTTAATACAGAGCCTGTAGTTCTGCTGAGATGATTGCGACCAGTAACAAGGTTTTCCAAGCCAGAAATCTGAAATCCAGCTTGGCTGCAGGTTTGAAATGATGTAATAGCTTGCAGCATCATAGTTCCCAAGGAGAGGTAGGATCCTTAAGGAGAGGCCTAAGAAAAAGGGTGCCCCTTAAGAAGGGCTTGGATAATCCAAGAAAGGAAATGGATGATTGTTTTTCACCAATATGGAAATCTGAGATGATAGTCAGATGGACTTTATGGTATAGTTACTGTCTCCTTCGTGAAAAAGGGAAGCCAGGAAGTCTAAAACAGCTGAATGAGGAGCTGAAAAAGGATCTAGATTCCACTCACAGACCCAAATACAAACCTTTTCCATTTGCTTTTGTAAGTCTTCCTGGTAGACGGTCCTTGGGATGACGTAAGAATGTGGGTTACTATGGAAAAAAGCTTGGACTGACCAGCCATCACAATAAAATAACAAACAGTTAACTTGAGGGCTTGAGTGTCTGGGTGAGGCATTCCAGAAAGGTGAGAAAGAAGATCTGATCTGGTTACCAGAACCCAAGAAGAGGTTAGTAAATGAGTCCAGAGAAAAGGAAAGTACACCTGTCGATGCCAGAATGGAGGATGGCTGTGCTCTTCCTCTCTGATGCTTTCTGTAGGAATTTTAGAATGAGAGGGGTTGATGAAAACATAGTAAAACAAAAACCAGAGCAACAGTGACCAGAGAATTATAATCCACGACCAGGGAAGGAGGAAGCAGTTCTTAATTGCAAACCAAAAAATACTTTTAATAGCAAAATTCTCGAGTTAAAAGTTACACAAATCCCAAAGTAAAAATCACACAAGCGCTTTCGCTCAGGCAATCCTGAGCTTTATCAAGTGTTACAAAAGTTCTGTATTCCAATGCTCCATATATATCCTGATAATTATGGTCTTAATTGGAACAACTTGTTGGCAAAGTGCTTTGGTGAATTAAAGGTGTAGACTGAAAAATTAATTTCATTAGAAATAAACCACAAATAATGAAATATATATATGTGTGTATATAAATACTATAAAACCAGATTGTGAGCACAAGGCTTCACTAATATGAATTTAAAAGTAAGAAATTAAAAATTAGAAATTAAAAATGATGAAAACATGTACAGGAGTCTAGGAGACAAACTGTGCGTCAGTGTGTCCCTTAATGACTCCCCCTCATGGGGGATTAGGGCAAAGTACCTGTTGCATTTTGTGCTGTGAGGGGAGACAAACAGATCACAGCAAGGCCATCCCCCAGAGCTCTGCTCTGCCACTGTCAGATTGAGGGACCACTCATGAGGTAGAAGGGTAGACTTGCTCAACATGTTCCTGCAAAACACTGGATTTCCTAGGAATGTGCTTTGCTATCTGAAAGCAATTGGAAGATATCACCCATTGTCACACTCTCATCACTTCTCAATGTAAGGGATAGGATCATGTGTCTCCCTGCTTGTTGGTGTACCAGACTACTGACATGTAGTCCGTCTGAACAGATATCCCTCCTAGAGGCAGGGAGTCCTGAAGAGCCTAGGAGGGCTACCCTCATCTCCAGAACACTAGTGAGAAGACTGGCCTTGGAGTGGGAGAACATGCCTTGGACAGTCATTCCCAAGCAGTGCCCTCACCCCAGATGGGAGGCTTCCATGGTCACTATGGGCTTGGAAGAGGGAGAAATAAATGGGCAACTCTGAGAGACTTCTAGGTACTTGAGCCACCGCTGTATATGAATCTTGCAAATGTTTGTTAGTCATATTCAGAAACCTATGGGTTAATGTCTAATAGACCACTGTACCAAAATTGTCCACTGGAGAACTCTCATGTGGTTATTTGGCTAGGGGAGCTGATGTATCTGAGGCAGCCAAAGTTCCCAGAAGCTGAAGGGTCAAATTCACAGGTGGAGTCTGACAGGAAAGGATGTGAAGGGCTTGATTGTGTATAGTGTTCAATCCATTCTCTGGGTGTCTCACAATCTGGCATGTTGTATCCAGGTGAGCACCAATAAACTCTTTTGTTTGGGCCATAAGAAATTTGGACTTGTCTAAGTTCACTGTGATATCCAGTTGGGAGCAAAGCTACAGCAAAAACTCCCTGGCATGGATGAAAAGATTCTTGGTAGAAACAGAAATGAGCCAGTTTTTTAGGCAGGGAACATTCAGAATCTTTGAAGTCTGAGATAAGCTGTGACCACCATCATGCAGTTGGTGACACCTAGCTGTGGTGAGATCAAAGGGCAGGACCCTGAACTAAAAATGACTATCTCCCATCTGGAAGCAGAGAGATCTTCTAGATCATCTATCCATCATTATGTGGGGAAGGTCTATCGAGCACATCTTTTTAACAAGGAGAGGATGGACTGTACCATGAGCATTCACAACTTCATTTGTCTAAAATACTGGTTGAGATAATTGAGGCCCAATATTGGCTTGAGGTCCCTAGTCTTTTTTGGCACCAAAAAGAATCTTGAGTAAGTTCCAGATCATTGCTGGTGTGGTAGAACCTCCTGGAGGACTCACTTGTTTAGCAGCTCTTTTATCTCTAACATGGCTGCTTTTCTTTGTGAGGCTGGAACATTAGAAAGCCTTTTTGATGGAGATGGAAACAGAGAAAGGTGATAGAATAGCCTCTGGTTACGATCTTCTGCATCCACGTATCTTGGATGAATGTCTAGGCTTTGGGATGTGGAGATAAGTGCTCCCTGACTGCCTCCAGAGAACAGCAGTCAAGCAACCATTAAGGAGCACTGATAAGGCCTCTCAGAGAATAAGCCCTGGAAGCCTTGATTTTGCAGGCCTCCTCTGCCATGAGGTGACCTCCGCTGTTAGAATTCCCGCCTCTGTCACATAGGGTGGTCTATCTCAAAAAGGGTCTGCTGAGAACCCCTGAGATTTCTGGAACCACAATTTCTTCCCTCCCTTCTGATTCCTAGGAAAAAGACCTGGAGAGTGTGTCCTCCTCTTTTGGCCCAAAGAGAATAGAACCATCAAAAGGGTCATTCACAAAAGCCATCTTGAAGTGCTTCATGAAATCACACAACTGCATCCAACCATGTCTTCTTAGGGTAATGTCTGCACCTGTGGCTCTTAAAACAACCTTTAGTGGCACTGGAGATCAGGCATAATGAGGTAATGGAAATGGACTGTAGGGTGGCCAGCTGATATCTGCATTTTTTTTTCTTTTTTTTTAAAACAAGAAACATCTTTATTAAATTATCACACGACATAGGCAATCATACATTTATACAAATGAAAAAAAAACATATTGATATAATTTTTGTTGCACACATTATACATCACTTAGAATTTATCCAGTCATTGTCAGTCAAACATTACATAGCTCATTCAAACCCTGCCTTCTTTTAAACCTCATTCCTCCTCTGCATGTATTGTTCCTACAATTCTCATTTTTTATCTAATTTTTCCTACCCTTTTCTAAAGATCCCAATTCCAGTTGTTTTATCTCTGCTTCTATATTCACTACTTCCAGTACAATTGGTTTAGAGTTTGATTTCCATTTTCTAGTAACTATGTTTTTTGGCAGCCACCATAATTAGACTCAGCAGGGCCTTACTATATCTAGGCAGTTTTGATTCTCTGTCACAGCTCAAAAAATAACTTCCTTAGTGACACCAATTTGCTCACCCAGTATCTCTGGCAGAGAATCTTTAATGTCTGCCAACTCATTACAGTCCCAGAAAATACATTCCCAATTACCTCTTTCTCCCCCATAATGCCTCCAACATTTGCTGTCTACTTGAGGAAACATTATTTGGAGTAGACTATGGGTTTAAAATAACTATGTAAACACTTCCAAACAAAGATCCTAAATCTTCTAGACTTTGTTGCATATTTGAGAGACATACATATATTCCCCCATTTTTTCTTTGTGAATTGCTTATCCAGTCTTTCTTCCTAATCCTTTCTAACCTCCTCTGATTGAGTCTTATAATTATCATGCAATATTTTATATGCTCTACTAATTATTCCTTTTTTAACAGCAGCTTTTGTGCTAGATTGTACTAAAAAATGTACCAGTGCTGGTCTTTCACTTAGGATTCCCCTACTTCTTTCTCTTTGCCTACACTCTGATATCAATCCTTAGGTTCATAGGTAGGTACTAGGCTATCGGACCAAGGGCCTACGTAAGCCTAGCCAACAAGGTTCCCTGGCATATGCCACCCAAGAAAGTTATTTTCCTGTGCCACTGTCGAGCAGAGAGACAGAAGTGTTCCCCAGGGTGTGTTTCCTATTTCCCATCCACTCATCCAGATTTTTCTTGAAGAGTGCTAATGAAGAACTTTGCTCGACATAGATGGGTAGCCCGTTTCAGAATATGGGAAGTCTCTGGGACAGGAATCTATCCCTCCAGCATGTCCTGTTTATTGTGGTGACAAGGTTTAGGTCCCTAGAGCGTGTAGCTTGCAGGGACTTGGATTTCCTTAGGTGTAGCATGTCCAACAGCTCTGGGTTTGACATAGCTTTATATGTTAGGCAGAGATCACCTCAGAGTAGGTGATATGCTACAGAGTAAAGCTGGAGTTTTTTTGAGGTGGTCAGTGTAGGGCATTTGTTTGAGGCCAGTAATCCTCTTTGTGAAGTACATCTGTGGCCTTTCCAGCTGCTGCAGATGTCTTGTGAGGTACATTCCAAAAGGGGCGTTGTACTCTATAATGGGTCTAATGAGTGTCGAGTAGAGGGGAACAATGACCTCTTTTTTCCTGGATGAGAACCCTTTTATGATGAGGTGTGCCATGTAGAATGACTTCCTGACTACTGTGGAGATGTTATTATCAATGGAGAGACTACTGTCCACCTGGGTCCCAAGGTCTCTTATCACACATTCGGTGTTAAGTAGATTGCTGCCTATGTGGTAGTTCATAGGTACAGAGTTTTTACCAAAGGGGATGACACTGCACTTTTTGGCATTGAGCTTGAGGCCATGGCTCTGACACCAGGCATCTGTCTCAGCGAGGCCCTTCTGTAGGATGTCTACATCATTTTGGGACTTGACTATGGCTCCTAGTTTGCAGTCATCTGTGAACTTCATTAGCCAGAGGCCTTCTGTGTTAGCCTGTACTTCACAGAAGTAGATACCAAATAGGAGAGATCCCAGGACGGAACCCTGTGGTACTCCACTTGTCACTGCTTTGAGGTCAGACTTGGAGTCTGCAACTTTTACAGTGTGGGTTCTGTCAGTGAGCCAGTTGGCAACCCATCTTATGACGTAAGGATTTATACCCGGTTTAGTGAGTTTAGCTATAATTCCAGAATGGGGGATGGTGTCGAAAGCCTTGGCGAGGTCAAGATAGGCTGTGTGAACCACCTTACCCTCATCTACGGCTTTGGTGACTGCCTCAAAGAAGTCGATCAGGTTCAGGAGGCATGATCTGCCTTTCACAAACCCGAAATTTGTTTATGAGTTCCATGGCCTTGCAAACCAGGCTCATCAGGCTTATAGGTTGATAGTTCCCAGGATCAGTGGTGGCTCCCCCTTTGTGAAGTGGGATAACTGTTGCTGTGCACCATTCAGTGGGCACAAAGCCTGATGCGAGGGTATTACTGAACATGGTGCTTAAGTGGGGAGCCAGTTCATGCTGATGTTCGTGTAAAACGCAGCCTAGGATGTTGTCCAGTCCCATGGATGCTGCATTTTTGGCTTTAGAGAGTGCAGCTTTTACCTGTGCAGTTGTGATTACAAGGACTCTGCATTCTTCCTGTATAGATATGGGCCCTTTAGGGGGTGGGGGGGTAAAGTTAGCACTGAACCTATCTGCCAGGATATTGGCAATATCAGTTGGTTCTGTAATTTTTGTGCCGTTGTGCTGTAACTCCGAGCAGATCTGGGTGTTGCCATCGAAATTCTTGACATAGCTATAGAATGCTTTGTGGTTGTCCTTAAAATTAGTGGCGATTTTGTTTTCGTAGCTAGCTTTGGGGGATCTTATAAGGGATCTCAGCTTCTTACTGAGGCTGACCAGGGAGCTCCTCCACTCATGGGATTTTACTCTCTTTTGCAACAGTTTCTTCCTTCTGTTATACAGTTTGTTTATGGCAGGAGACCGCCAGATTGGCTTCCCTTTTTTGAAGGATAGCACCTTGGTTTTGTTTGGCATAGCACGATCCATGCAGTCGTGTAAGTGCTTATAGAGTGCATTTGTGTAGGATTCAGCAGTTGTAACTGTATTGTCCATATGCGTGGGTGTCATGAAGTTCACCACTTCTGTCTTAAGAAGCATGAAGTTGGCTTTGGAGAAATTTTTTACCATGGTTTCCTTAATGGGGGGGGGGGGGGCAGGATGTGGATATCAAGGGTGATT
The DNA here is from genome assembly GCF_019279795.1 of Protopterus annectens. Lineage (NCBI taxonomy): Eukaryota > Metazoa > Chordata > Ceratodontiformes > Protopteridae > Protopterus > Protopterus annectens. The sequence goes on along the minus strand of NC_056745.1, from coordinate 951,693,581 downwards.
AGCTTATGGTCGGATCGGACCAACGAGGAGTTGACTTCAGGTGTGGAACACCGGTCACTCATGGTGGCAATGAATAGGTCTAGGATACTGTTGCCCCTGGTGGGGGTGTGGATAAGTTGATCCAGGGCATTGGAGTTTATGAATTCCAGAAAGGTTTGAGATAAGGAGTTGGTACATGAGTAATTTTCCCAGTTAATGGTGGGGTAGTTCAAATTGCCCATTATTAGGGTGTTTGGTTGAACCCTAATATTTTCCAGTACATCAAGAAAAGAGGAGTGGGAATCCTGGGGCATGGTGGGGGATCTTTAGCAAGCTACAATTTGGATTGCAGTTTTGCCGAGAGTTAGTTGCACTTGGATAATCTCAGATGCATTATGCTGAGCAACTAGCCTGGAGGTGTGGATATCCTTAATGAATATCGACACACCTCCGCCTTTGGTGTTTCGGTCCAGGTTACATGGGCGAAAAGTGTGGATGAGTTATAGTCTGGTAGTGCAGGGGTGCTCTCTGGAGCCTTGAATCAGGTCTCAGTCACTGCACAGATATCGATGTTCTCCATTTTAAGGAGTGCCTCGAGTGAGTGCATTTTGAAATTTAGGCTTCTAGCATTGAATAGTATTACCCTCAGTTTTTGCTTGCCTGTTCCTGTTATGGTGGTGACTTTGTTATTTGAACCTTGCCTAAAAAAGGAACTATAGGGGCAGCAAGAGCCTTAGCCTGTATCCGGAATCCCAGGGGCGACAGGTGCGGGCCATCTGTGGCAAAGCATCGTGGTTTGTCGACCATGTCATCCCAAGCAGACAGATACTGGATCCCCTTAGAATGACACCAGAAGCTTAGCCAATTGTTGAAGTCAATCATTTTGAGCTTGTACTGCGGTATCATTCTGAGTGATGGCAGAATGCTACTCAGGGCTAGAGTCATACCTGCCTGGGCTACAAGATCGGAGAACTCTTCCATGTCTCTTTTCATGTAGTCCAGGGAGGTAAGTCTCAGGTCATTCACACCAACATGGACAATGACAGAGTCATATTTGTACTTGTTGTGGAGTGATCTGAGTGCGTGGGTTATGTGGCGGATCCTAGCACCCGACAGGCAGCTGACAGTAACCTTCTCCTTGTTTAGCCTGGTGGGTGGGACATCAGTGTGCATGACTGTAGAGTCACCTATGACTAGTGTGTTGGGTATGTTGTTTTGCCTTATTGGCTGTGGTTGAGTGGCACACTGAGTCTGTGGGCTATGTGTCATTTGGGTTGTGTTGGGGGATGGAGGTTGCTTGCGTTTCTGCTTTGGAGGTTTCTGTTGCTTAGACAGATTATTATTGAGAGCCTCTGCAAATGTTTTTGTGTTACTATGTCTGGATTTTGGTGGTGTAGATTTAGTCAGACTATGTGATGAGTGTGGTGTGGTACAAATGTTTACCTTCTCCTCATGACTGTCAAGTTCAGTCTTGGTTGGAGACAGCTTTACCTCCAGTTTGGCTAGATAACTGCATCTCTCACAGGTTGTAGTGTTGGGTGGTAAGAGGAGAGTGTTGTCTGCATACATGAGGCAATTTCTACATTGCCTCAAAATACCCAGATTCATCAGATAGACAGGAGAGAACACTGGGAGCTGACCCTTGGACATGCCTGAATAAAAAACTATTTTCCTCTAGATAAGTGAGGAAAGTGAGTACAAGAGCTGTTTTTCTCTAAGCAAGTTAAAAAAGTAAGTACAAAAACTGTCTTCCTCTAGGTAATGAGGAAGGTTGAGTGCTATATTAATTAGTAGCTTATTTAGTGCTTACAAGTTCTGAACAAGTGCTGAGCATGAATAAGCAAATTTAAGTGCTAAAACTAAGAATCTGTATCTGCACTAGAGTAACAGGACAGAAACAAGTGCAAATGCAGGCTTTCAAATGTGGCAATATTAGACCAAACACAGTTTAAAAAAATGCAATTAAATTAAAAAGGACTAAAGCAAGTGCAGAAAGTGTTTATTAGGTAGAATGTGGTAAAGAGATGGGACTGGGGGAGTGTCCCAGATCAAATCTACAGTGGGACGGGCAACTGCAAGAGCCACCAAATTTAAACTACAACCCAGAAATAGGGTAGGTGGGACAAAACAGTTTCAACAGAGATCTAAGCAACAATTAACAATGCAAACTCTAAAACCAAAAAAATATATATACTCAGCTCAGTATATTTGCAGATAGATTGGAAGGCAGTCTCTCAGAACACAGGTTCCAGCAATTAAATGCAGGCTGTTACTAACAGGTCTAATTTTATGCAAGTGATCCTTGAGTTAGTTAACACACAACTGTAAAAAACAGTTATACCAACTGAAGACATGGCAGAAAATAGGGGGCGGGGCAGTTTTAACAGAGATCTAAGCAACAATTAACAGTACAAACTCTAAAACCAAAAAAATAAATATAACCTTGATAGGGAAAGCAATCAATAGCCTGCAGTCCAAATGAATTATTGACCTCTTCCTATTCTATTAACTTTCGCTCTGTAATAATTTGCTCCCAACACCTTGGTTCTTTTGACAGTTTTCTACAATAAATTCCAGTCCCCTCTTTCTTATTGTCTGTATCCCTAATTGTAGTTATCCCTATTGGAATAATCTCCTTTCTCCATTCCCATGTTGGCTTAGTTCTCAGAATACTTTCTGCAACTTCATGAGTATAATATTCTCTATGGTTATTATTCTCCTTAAGGATCTGTATCCAAAATCCCAGTCTCTCCTTATTTCTTGAGCTTCCCTCCTGTTTCATCATCATCCATTTCCATTTTGAATTATAGGTTTCTGCTTGTGCTATGTAATGATTTCTCTGTATCAAGAACCACCAACAACAGTGGTATTTTATTATAGTCTGCTTCCATCTGAATCATCAATGCTCTGTTAATGTTGTCAAATGTTTGTCTCCCCTCCACAAAACCACACTGATCCAGATCTATCAATTTTGGCACACCTTTGCCACTCTTCTATCAATTACAGACAAAAACACTTTATAATCATAGTTTAAGATTGAAATGGGCCTGTATGAAACTGAATCTGATGGGTCTTTACCATTTTTAGGTATTACAGCCACCACCATTTTCTTCTAGGATGTTGGTGCGTCTCCCTCTCTTAAAATATCGTTAAACAAAATCTTCCAGATCTTTGTCAGTTTTCCCTCCTAGCTTCCAAACTTCCACAGGAATAACATCTATTCCTGGGGCTTTCCTGTGGATTGGATATACATCACCATTTTTATCTCATCTCCTCCTATCCTGTTAATAAGTGAGCCTCATCTGCCTCTAACCTTGGCATATTTAATTCTTCCATAAACATCTCCACTTGTACATTTCTTGATTTACCTATTTCTCTCTTTATACAGACTTTCATAAAATTTCCAAAATATTTCTAGCACATCTAAAGGATCTCTTATTATCTTCCTTGTTACAGACCCCCCCCCCATCCCTTTCTATGTTCTGTTGCCCAAGTTGTTGTGCTAAAGGGTTTTGTGCTCTGGAGTTATTAAAAAAACTGTTGCTTAACAGCAGTCTTTCTAAACTCATGCACATTATCAAGGTAATCAGTTATTTTCTGTTTAGCATTCTGCAATTGATCCTCCTTTTGTTCAGTAAGATTCTCCCTATTGTGCAACACTTTAATATTTGTCAGTCCCTCTAAATAATTCTTGTTACTTCTTAACCATCTCTCTTTCTTTTATTTCCACCCTATTTTTAAACTCCACTTTAATTTTATCCCACTCCCTAGTTGTATTTTCTGAAAAAAAATCTATCTTCTCTAATAACTCCTGAATAATTTTCATTACTCATTCCTTAAATTCCTCTCTTTTCAACAGATAGGTGGGAAAGCACCAGTGTCTCATTTTTATTTCATTATCCTGCATTTTTATTTTAGTTATTATTGGCAGGTGATCCGAAATAGTTATTGAATATGTATCAAAACTTTCAATTAAATACACATGTTCCTGTGAATGTAAGTTCTGTCTAGCCTGGCCTAGTTTTTGTATCTTGTGGAATACTATGTACATTCACTCCAAACTCCCACTACTGAATTCAAACCTTCCATGCCAAATATTTTCATAAATTTCTTCAGAAATCTACCCTCCTTTGTTATATTTTCCTTTCTGGGTCCCAAGGCACATATTCACTGCTGCAAATCAAATGCCAGTCCCCATCTATAAGTAATATTCCCTGAAAGCTGATTATTTCTCCCAGAATTTTCTTAAGCTCCATTATAGTAGTTTTAGGTGGAATATAAATATATGCCAGTATAATCCTCCTCCTTTGCCAGTAGCCTGTTAGTACTACAAATCTACTATTATTATCTTTTTTTATCCTCTGCTATCACTATTGGAGCTCCTCTTGCAATTAATATAACTACTCCTCTTTTCCTTTGTCATTGGTATTCTACTGAATAACCATCTTGAAAACATTTCTTTATCAAATTCCCATGTTTAGTTCTTTCCAAATGTGTCTCCTGTAACATAGTTATTTACACTCTACATTTTTATATACAGTTCACTACTCTCTTTTTTTATAGATCTGTGAGACCATTGACATTTAAAAATAACATCGGAAGGCTATCATTATTTTAAAAAGTTATTATTCCTACCCAAGTATCCAGTACCAGCTTTTGTGTTACATGCACACACTAATGTTTGGCAGGTTGATCTTTTGTATAGTTGTTTCCTGTCATATTCATTTGAGCCGATGTCGCATCTTACAAATCCTTCTGTTTCATTGAAAAAAAAAACAAATACACCCCCAATACACCCTAAAACCTATTAACTAAATGCTAACACACAAAATTATGTACATCTTCAAATACTGAAGTTTTGCCCTCCTAATAGGAGCAATTGTCCAAAACGGACAACCACACTCATAGACTTGGGTTAACCTAAAAGGAAGGTTACCTACGCTAAGATGCATGATACAGCCTGTGTTTGTACTAAGTGTTGTCTGGTTCAGTATTATCTTTACTGCTCTCCCAGGTTGGGAAAACACTTGAATGCTGTCAGAAAACATTATCTCCTAGCCAATGAAAGAAGGAAAGAAGAATTCTGTTTATCCAATTGTCTATACAGAGACATGAGAACCAGATACAGTGTTGTTTCTACAAGCATTTATTTATTTGCTAGAAAAAAGCTTTATGTTCTTTTTATTTATTTACTTTCTGCTTTAGAGTCCCTCATAAGTCTAACAAAGTAAAAAAAGCCCAACATTTCCAGGTTTTCTTGTTCTGGCTTGTTTCATAAATATAATTAATGCTTTGTAATCCCACATTTATTTGTCAATTTTCAAGTTGCTGGCTTAATTCCTGCTTATCTTCATCTTCCAAATCCAGTCTCTGCTTCATTTCCAATGTACTCTTGGTTCGTCTCTTCAACTCTTGTGCTTTTTTCTGTCTCTCAAGCATTTTCGCTGAAATACTGGAAAAGGTTTTACTGGCACAGTCTCTCTGTGGTCTTTATTAGCAGAAGAACAAGAAGCAGAATCTCATTCTGTTTTACAACTCACATTTTGCAGGACAAACTTTTGTATTTCCTTCTTAGCATGTTCCGCATTAAAAATATTTTATCCCTCCAGGAAAGAATATTCTGAAGATAGCTGGGTATAGCAGTTTGAATCTCATGCCTTCTTCACGACATTCCCTGATTAGTGGAATAAATTTACTTATTTTCTGTCTGGTGTACAGTGAGTAATCATTTTCCACAAACACTCTGCTATCTTCCACTTTTAGAACTTTGTCCTTCTGCCACAGTTCTGTCTGAATCAACTCCTTCTGCTGGTATGATTGCATTTTTACTGTTAAAGATCTAGGTTGCTTTTGACTGGCCAGATTTGGAGCATACACACAATGTGCAATTTCAATTAACAACTCCTGCTGTGGAATACCAGTCCAGTTGCTTATCTGTGCTTTCATAAAATTAATGCAGTCTGTTCCTTCCAGCTGCTCTGGTACAGCAGAACATTTCAGGTTTTCCCTATGTGCTCTGTCCTCTAATTCCAATATTTTTTGAAACATTTCTTCTTGAGCATTCTCATATTCAGCCAGCCTTTTCTTCATTTTGACCTCTGATTTTTGCAGTTTTATCACCTCATCTGCATATCTGTTTAAGGCTTCTTCCACTTTTCCAGCCTTTTGTTATCCGAGTTGATATATACCATTAGTGTTTTGTTTATTTTAATCAGCTCTGGGTACCTTTGACTTATTTCTTCCTCTAGGTTACGGAAAGTCATGTCTTGCAACAAAGCTGGTGCTTGCACTGTTTCTTGCTGAATAATGCAGAATTCTTCCCAGTTAGAGTTTTTTCCTCACCTTTTGTGATTGATTTTCTTTCAGGTTCTCTGGATTTTTTGCTGGCATCCAAGCAGTGCACATACCATCCAGTTACTGAAATTTACCCAAAAATATGAGTTTACTGAGTCTCTCTTCTGAGTTTGTTTTCACACTGTAAAAGCTGAAGTTAAGCTGTTACTCAATGTGCAGCATTCTTGGAAGTCCACAGTTTTTTCTTGTTCTATATAGAGATGGACCCTGAGAAAGATTTGGAAAGTTCGTTTGTCAAATCTCACTCAAATCATGTCATGTGTTCCAGATAGATGAGCACTCTCAGTGCAAAGGTAGCAGAGGCATAGATACACTTCCCAAACCTGTCCAAAGCTCTATATTCCATGTTAGAGGGATGGACAGTGGAGCTCTCGACAGCCAGATCCTTTTTTTGCGGCAACTGCCACAACCATCAAATCAACTACCAGACCCTTCCTCCAATGAGTCTAATCTGTAGGTGATACTAAAAATTTGTCTGGCTTGAACGAGATGAATCAGCTACATTCAGTTCTTTCTGTGCCAGCTACCATCTCTTCTGAGGGGGACCTCTCAAGAAGTAGGTGGGCTGGACCTAAAGGCTTTAAGAAACACTGAATCTTCCTGCGAAGGGCTCTGAGGGAGGGATGTCTCAGAAAACTTTGGAGTCAATCCCTTATCTTCAAATCTGGTGCTGATGCTTCTGCTCTGAGATCCTTTCAGATCCAACATGCTCAGAGCTGGTCAGACTAAAGATGTCACCATGGTGGAGGATAACCAGGTCTTCAGATCTGAGAAGGAGGAGGACAAACCTTGGAAGAACTCAGATCCAGAGATCCTGAACCCATAGAATTGGGCACTAATGACCACAGGAAGACAGGAATGATGAAAGTTCACAGGTCTGATAGGGGCTACAGTCAGGAGAACACCCAAATAAATGTGGGTCCTGAGGAGCATCCTCATCATCATCCTATCCACATCTGCTTCTGAAAGGCTTTTGGTAAAAAGGACTGATGTTATAGATGAGGAGGTAAAAGAGGGTCTAGAAGAGTAATTCACTGGCCTTTCTGTAGAAAAGGTGATCATAATCTAGGAGACACTGGCTCCGGGGAAAACCTGGACTCTGGCAAACGTGGAGTATGGGATCTAATCACAGTTAAATCTGACAGTCAAGAAAGTTTTGTAGTTGGAGCCAAAGAAGCAAAAGAAGAGAAAGAGCAGAGTGAGATCATTTATTAGTGTCTTTAACGTTCTCCTTGGATCTTTCACCACTTTTCTCCCCTCTATGTCTGTCTGAAAGCTTCTTGGCAGATGGGTAGGCTCCAGAAGCAGAAGAAGAAGACAGGATAAGTCTCCCATGAGGACTGTGAGAAGACTCTTCAGAACTAACTTATTCCGACAATAGACAACAGCCCCCTGACCAAAGGCAGTGCAGACAGAGCAATCTTTGTTGTGATGCAATGTGCCAAGACAGTATACATATGTGGCTGCAGGCCACATATTTCTTAAACCCAAGGGTTTTTCCATCCTGTAGAGGAAAATTACAGGTTACCAGCAAAATAAATAAATAAATAAACAGAAGGAATTATCAACAAGCCAGGCTACACAGAACAGCAGAAAGAGTGCCAAAGGAGCTAACAAAAGATAAGTAAAGCTTTATATATATATATATATATATATATATATATATATATATATATATATATATATATATATATTTGTTTTTAGCAAATAAGTAAGGGCAGATTATAAGAAGAAGGAACTATGGTACAAAGGAAACAGCAATAGGCAAAACATATCAAGAGAAAGGTATATAATATATAACAAAAGAAAAAAAACATTAAGCTGAGGCAAGCCTGAGCAAAAGGGACCATGTCTTTTAGAATGACTGGCAAACGAGATCTGAGGTAATGTTGGGGACAGGAAGGGATTATGGGTAAGGGGAAGAGCCTGAGCTTTAGATCTGGTTGGGAGGGTGGCCTAATGATTAAGGTGTTTGCCTTACAAGCACAAGGTGCAGGGTTTGAGTCTCACAAGGGAAAATTTGGCTAGGCTTAAAATGGCTTTCAAGGCCAGTTAGCCTAGTACTAATCTATGAAGCTATGAACCTAAAGTCTAGAGTGGCTGAAGTCGGATCTACTACTGGCAGAGTGAGTGCACCTTGTAGCAACACTCCAGTGATTGAGACAGAGCTTTGCTTGACCTACTGTGGTCAGGTTTCTTACTTATTTGACAAGAAAAGATGCTAAAGCACATTGGGAAGTTGTATAACGTGCTACTGAAGGCTGAACCCAGACTGTTTATCAAGCAAGACTATTCCTTCAATACACAGAAGGTCTGAACTGTGACCTGCAATAAAAGTCTACCGAAAGAATGGCTGGAAGTTTAGGCTATTACATCCCACAAGGCTCAAAGTGATCTTGCCTAGTGCAGCTGTAACATTCTCTTCAGCAGAGGATGTTTTTTCTAAACTTCAATAATATGTGCCCAAGTTGGACTAAAAAACAGTGCACTCTGATCCTGGTTCTTCACTGCCCTGTTGGAATCTGAGCACAACAGTTGAAAGAAGTCCAGTGAATCTTATTCCAGTATTCAAAAAAAGCAGAAGGCGGCACATGCTGCAGCAGTTCCAGCTGGAAAAAATATGTTGGCAACTTGACATGGTCTTCTAGTTTCCATTATTACAGGCACAGTTTGTTTATTAAGTTGGTTCATACTTATATAAGGGATCTGATATGAATAGACCATTTTTTTTAGTCTGAGCTAATTTGTAAAGGATTGCATTTTCATGTCTAATTTTCTTTTTTTACCCTTTCAATCTGGAAAGTTTATGCATTGGGTTGGTGAAGAAACCTGGATTTGAAACATTATATGGCTTTACATTCTAGCAGATTTGAAGCACTTGCAATATCTTGCTTCAAGGGACAGCAAAAGTTGCTTTCTGTCTTTGGTCATATTTTTCTTAAAAGGGTATTCATAATCTATATAGTTACACAGTTCATCTTAGCTCTTACCATTTTTGCTTTAACTTTTTATTTTTACTTTGGTGTTTCCACTGAGAGGGGTTTTTTATAAGTATTTTACAGATAGTATCTTCCTCTATGCATATTTATAATACATATATATATATATATATATATATATATATATATATATATGAGGTCTAGGTCTTATTTGGACTACATTTATCAAACTCCATGGTAGCAATCTTTTCCTGGAATGTTAATGGGTTGTTGAAGGGAATCTACATGTCCTCTATGTGTTCGCGAGGGTTTCCTCTGAATGCTCCAGTTAACCCCCACATTCCAAAGGCATACAGTAGGTCGACTGGACACTCTAAATTGGCCAAAGGTATGAGTGTGTAGTGTGGATGAACTACTGCAGCAGGGCTAACCACCCAGCGGTGCAAACCTTGGATCTAGATGATTGTCACTGTTGAAGTGACACCCTGACCCATGTGCAAAAATGGGAAAAGGGGGTTGTGGATGGATGAATGGATGGTTAATGGGTTGCGGGATCAGCAAAAGTGAAGGAAATATTTGTCTATATTCACACTATTAAGCCAAACTGTCTCCATTTCCAGGCAACACACTTAACCGAATTGGAACGCAAGGCTCTTCTTAGGGGTGTTTATACTGAAGATTATTATTCTTCCTTTATCATACGGCATAAGGGGGGGGGGTGATTACATTGTTATTTTTAGTTTATAGACGGTATGAAAAATGAACAAGGTAGATATGTAATTTTCAGAGGTCTCTTAACAGGAATTTATATCACTCCTATCAATGTGTACTTATCTTCTGGTACTCCCCACTCCAACATAGTATATTTTATTAAAGAATGGGTGGTTCAAACGCAAGGGATTGGGCAACTATTTGGGCAGAGGGCTGAACTATAGTTACATCCCCTACTCAGATTTCATCCGAGGGTAAAAAGTTATATATATTACCTGCTGGGAAAGCACTTAAAAGACACTACTACACTTGGCATGGCAGATGTATATATTTTTTGGGGAATACCTAATTACATTTACACTTGCTACTGTCCTCGGCATAAAAAGTACAGTTGTGTAAGTAAACTTACTAACATCTGGCTAGTTTCCAAAGCTTCAGGGTACCTTCCACAAGCACAAACTGTCAGGTAGCTTGAGCTGAGCTAACTGAAAGACAAATTTGGAACAAAGCCCTTCAGAGCTTTCCTGCAAGCACAGCGATGGATGCTAAGCCCTGAAAGGGCAATGCTACGAACAACATAAAATAAATGTCCACACCCTGGCATAAGAAACGCACCAAAAAACAAGGGGATGGAGGGAAGAAGCAGCTACTGAAGCAGTGATCATTCTAACATCTAATGTTATGGTAAGTTCAACTTACACAACTGTACCATGTTCTTCATATTGATCACTGCTGTGGTAGCCTTAAGTGTATAGGGAGATTACCATAGTTAACCATATTTGGGAGGTGGAAGGAGAAGGGTCTTGAAGCCCCTAGAGAATGGTTCTAGCAAAGCCTGATCTAAACCTGGAGAAGGAATTAAGTTTATAGTGCTTTACAAAAGTAGGTGCAGAGGACCAAGTTACAGCTTCTAGAATACTTCTACAATCAAGCCCTTTTCAAAAGCCCACAGATCAAGCCAAGGCCCTGTTAGAGTGGGCCTTGACCCTGCCTGGAACAGATTTGTACTACATGAAGCACCTTGATTACGTTCCAATATTCAGAAAAATACAAAACAGTTAAGTGCCAGAATGGTGCGAGACTTGACCTTAACAAATCCTAAGCACCCACTGTTAAAGTTGTTAGGTTGTGTCTAGTGCTTGGCAGTAAAATCTGCCAGTACTGACCAGCAAACGACAGCAGCAGAAATAAAAGATTTGTTTCTGCCTGCTGTCCATACAGATAAGGTGTTCCCAACTTCCAATAATAGATGTAAAAAGTAACTTGATTAACAGGAAGAGAGTTTGTTTGCACTTTCTAAAGGATAAAAGTCTGAAATTTAAATGTATGTCACTATTTAGTGACTTCAGTCCTCAGTGGTTTCTCTGAAAACTACAAATTTTAAGAAGTATAAACCAAAAATTTGAAGCAATAATATGGACGTTCTTCAAAAATCAAGACAGTTGACGGGTATGAAAGGAGAATGTAAATGTAATGAACTATGTTACACTGTCTTTCTGACAACACTTACTAAGTGTTTCACAGGTTTGAAAGCTGGCAAAACACTTAGCTTTTTTGTCTTTTTTACTCTACCTTGTAGTCAATGTAGCAGATAAGGCTCCAAGAACTACAAAGAATTACAATTAGTTCTCCGTTCCTAACCTGCAATTTTATGTACTCAATATGGATGGCAAGATTCGCCTTTCAAGCTTCATTCTTGAGGTGAATTTCTTGGCATCCATGTTTCAAACACATAATAAGATGGTTAGAACTGGAGAATCGATCATAATCCTCCATGTTATGGTGAGTATAACAAAAGATAATAGTCTTAAACAACCATTTGGAAATGCTCTGTTTTGACACATGTTCCTTCTTCTTTCCTTTACAAGAAATGAACAAACTGATCCAAAGTTCTGAATGATTTGGTTCTGTCAAGATAGTACCAGAGATGTCTATGGACATCCAAGGTATGGAGTATCCTTTTCCCCTCATTTTTAGGTTCAGGAATTAAAATGGGGAGATGGATAATTTGGCTAAAAGTAAATTTGGATAACATTTTAGGCATGAAAAATGATTAGCTCTCAAAGAAACCCTGTCCCTGTGGAAAAGATTTCCTCCAAGCACAGCGGGAGTTTGCATCTCAGATAGCCTTCTTGCAGAGGTCACAGCAATCAGTAAACATGTTTTCCATGTTAAGAACCTTAAGTCAGTCAGGTTACGTGGTTCAAATGGAGCAAGTGTTAGCTTCTCTAGCACAAAATTAAGATCCTAGGGACAGGCCACCAGTTTTCTAGGTGGCCTCTTATCCAAAACCCCTTTCAAAATCATTTTGACATGAGACTGCATTGAAAGAGGATTTTGACATGAGACTGCATTGAATGAGGAGGATTCATGGGCAGAGACACTGACATGGATGATAAATGAACCTTCATAAAGCAATAAGACCAAAGGATATTAATTCACGCAAATATTGAAAAACCAACTAACAAATAGTTCTGAATGGGTGTTGGTTATGTTGTTAGCACTGACTACAAAACATTTTCCATTTGCTAATAAATAATTTCCTAGTAGCAGGATTTCTTGCTTCCATTAGTACCTGCTGCATGTCCTCAGAAAAAAGGTGCCTACAAGGAATTAAGACCCAATTATCCAAGTAGTCAAGTGAAGAGAAATTATGTCACGGTGTATCAAACACCCCTGGTCATGTGTGAGTAGATCCAATGTGGGAGGAAGTTTGTGGTAATTGCCTTTGGCCATTTATAAAAGAGGGCAGAAACACAGTTGGCCTGGATGGGAAGGGAGTTACAAAAATTATCTTGGGGGATTCCTTCTGAATCTTCAAAAGTACCCTAGATATCAGTGGAAATGATGAAAAGGCAAACAGGAACATTCCTGTCCAAAGAAAAGAAACACATCTGTCTTCCAGGCCTTCTTGCATTTAGTCCTGGAACATAATTTTGACAGTTGATTGTTCAGACAGGAGGCAAACAGGTCTGCTGAGGAATTCCCCAAAGATGGATCAAATCTTGGAAGAGCCCCTCTGATCTAGTTTCCATTCATGAGGGTCTGCTTGGTCCTGCTCAGCTTGTCTGCCACACAAGTTTACTTTGATGGAACGCAAGCATGCCTGTAGTGTAAGACTGTGCTGTAAAGCTATATCTCAAATTAACATGGCTAGTCTACAAAGGGGATATGACCTGCTTCCCCTTGCTTGCTGATGTACCACATGACTAAGGTGGCATAGCCTATAATCACTTAAAAAGGTCCCGGGGACCAAAGATGGTTCAGAAAGTTGACTACTTGATAAGGGCAAGCACCTCCTTGATATTCATGTGCACAATTGTATCTACCCTTGGTGTCCCACACCCCTCTGTACTTTTGTCCCTCCTGAAACTGTTTCCCAAGCAACATCTGAAGTGTCTGTGCTGACTTGACTCCTTTGGAGCAAGAAAGGAGAAGGGGACACCTGGATTTAAGAAAATCTGTTGTGTACACCAAATGATTTTTCTTCTGACAAACTTCAGCACTCTGATCTGAAAAAAATAAAGGGCGTTGATGATGGGACTACAGAGATTTCAGATGTTACTGTATCTTTCTCATAGCAGTCTTGCCAGGGGTATCATGAGAATCAAAGATGCCGTGAGACTGAAAATACTGAGGTATTCCCCTTGCAGTGACAGCAGTCTGAGTGGAAAACCCTAGAAATAGATCTAAATAAAGATTTTTTTTTTCTTGTGAAAGAAAAGCTGTTTGAACTGAGTGTCTAGCTAACATCCAAGGAATATAATTCTGCCTGAGGTGGTTAAGAATAACTTTTGGATGTTCTCTTGGAATTCTAGTTTGTGCAAGAGACATCTCACTCAACAGAGACATTCCTGACAAATCATCTAAATATGGAAAAATGTAGATACCCTGTAGCCTGCAGTGAGCTATAATTGTAGCTGGATACTTTGTGAACACTCTTGGTGCAATGAATAGTCCAAAGAGTAAGGCAGGGAACTGATAATATGATCTAGACACACAAAACCTTAAAAAATGTATGTAGTCTGAATGAACACAGATGTGATAATAAGAATCTTTTTTTAAGTCTAGTATTACCAAGAAACTTGAAAGAGGAAGAAGAGATAACAGGTTGTGAAGTGACAACATTTTGAATTTGGGTACTATCACAAATAGGTTTAGGAAAGAAAGAACTGATCTCAAATCATTTTCATTCTTTGGCACTAGGAACATTCTTGAGTAAGCACTTAGTTAATTCCAATTCTATTCCTTCTAATAAGGATGGGAAAATTACTGATAATTATTGTGAAGAAGGAACTGGTTCTATCACTCATTGGGACAGCATATGATGAAGAACAGGTGGAAACAAAAGAGCCTGATCTGCAGGATGAGGAATGACTCACTGGAAAGGAGGAATTTCCTCCCACTGCCATCTGCAAAATTTTTGAATAATTTTCAGAGCCAATTTGTCTGAAACAATCTGTTGCCAAACAGAAAAATGGAGATTCAGACATTCTGGAAGAGAAAAGGGGCCAGGGTGGGAGGGGGTTACAATGTCTCTTGAATAGCCATTCAGACGTGTTGGACTATCCTTGGTTTTGGGAAGTTTGATACTTCTTTTTAGAACCCCTTGGCATTTCTTCTTAAATATCGACTTACATGAATTTTGTTGAGACTGTTTATTCCATTTTTTTGCCAAAACTGGATGTGGAGAAAGAAAATCCCTTGGACAATTTGGAAAAGGAGGACTGAAAAATCTTAGAGATACCCTGCATCACCTTGTCCCTTTCATTACACTTTTTGATAACCTCTACAGCAGAGGGGCCAAACTTTTAGTTATGTACTCACCATAACTTTAGATGTTTGGGATCCATCTCGCCTACATTCAGTACTGATGGGCTCGGAGCCGATCCTCGGCTCCGACTCGGCACGCTATGCTATAGAGCGAAGCCTCTTATTGACTGAGCTATTCTCTATCCCAGGATGCACCACCACTAATCCCCCAGATCTTGTTTGTCCGCATTCATGCACACATACATAACTTGTTTATATAACATTGCCAGATGTTTCAAGATGAAACAATAGAATTCGGACCGTCCGATCTCTTCTGATCTCCAAGGCAGGGGGAAGGAGGGTGGGTTATTGGGAATGTGGGCGAGATGGATCCCAAACATCTAAAGTTATGGTGAGTACATAACTAAAAGATGTTATGTGATCCTATCTGGCCTACATTCAGTACTGATGGGACAGCGTCCCTAGCACCTAAATCCTGGGTGGCTCACTGGAAAACACTCCTGAGCACTGTGGAACCAAATGAAGCTTGCCCCCGAGATGCCACATCCAATTTGTAGTGGGAAATGAAAGTGTGCGGGGAAGACCACGTAGCCGCAGCACAAATGTCACTAATGGCAAGCTTAGAATGGAATGCTATTGAAGTAGCCATAGCTCTTGTAGAGAGATATTTGACAGAGGTCGTAAGCTCTTTATTAGAAGAAGAAGAATAAGCTTGACTAATACAGTCCCTGATCCATTTGGCAATAGTGACTTTTGTGACGGCTTTGCCCAATTTATTATCCGAAAAGGACACAAACAATTGATCTGTTTTCCTTGTTTGTTTGGTCCTGTCTAAATAAAACTGCAATTGCCTGTGGACATCCAATGTGTGGAATATGTATTCCGCTTTGTTTGAGTACTTTGGAAAGAAAACTGGAAGTTCTAATGACTGTTGTAGACAAAAACTGGAACAAACTTTAGGGACAAAGGATGGATTAGGCCTGAGAGATACTCTATCTTTGTGAAAAACCAGGTACGGTGGTTTTACAGATAGAGCTTGAAGCTCTGAAACCCTTCTGGCTGAAGTAATCGCGACCAGAAAAGCAGTTTTCCAAGATAGAAATTTCAAATCACATGCTGCTGCCGGTTCGAAGGAGGAGGAGGTTAAGGCACGTAACACCACATCGAGATCCCATGGAGGAGCAGGATGAGAAATCGGAGGTCGTAAAAGCGCAGCACCTTTCATGAAGGTCTTACACAATCTGTTGCTCATTAAAGGTGGGTTTATAGATTCATAAAAATTGGAAATAGCTGCCAATTGGACCTTGATGGTAGAGACTGAAGAACCTTGATTGAATAGGGAAGTTAGAAATTTTAGGACTTCCGATACAGGAATAGTGATGGGATCCAGACCCCGGAGTTGAGCCCAAATAGCAAACCTCTTCCATTTGCTAGTATACAATTTCTTAGTGGCAGACTTGTGGGCCGAAGATAAGATATGTATGACTTCCGGGTCTAAGGTATGATTCCTGACTATAGTCGGAAGAGGAGGAGCCAAGCTGTTAACTTCAAAGTGTGAAGGGACTGGTGGAGTAGTCCCGACTGATGAATTAATAGGTCTGGGATCCGATCCAGGAACCATGGACCATCCAAGTGCATATTTCCGAAGATAGGGGAACCATACCTGACGAGGCCAGTAGGGAGCAACTAAGATCATTTTGCTCCCCAAGTGAGACGCCTTTTGGATCACTCTGGGAAGGAGGGGAACTGGGGGGAAGGCGTATAGCAAGCCAATGGGCCAAGGATGGGCTAGTGCATCCATAGGGCTCATCCCCGGAGCTGGGGTGAGGGAGAAGAACTTTTTGCACTTCGCGTTCAGCGGGGTTGCAAAGAGGTCACAACACGGAATTTCCCATTTGCTGAAAATCTGAGTTGCCACTGTATTGTTCAGAGACCACTCGTGAGGAGAGAGGATAGTTCTGCTCAGTCTGTCGGCTATCACATTGGATTTGCCAGGAATATGAGTTGCTATCAGAAAATGTTTGGTTGCCACTGCCCATTCCCAAACTCTCATGGCCTCTCTGCAAAGAGGGTAGGATCTGGTTCCTCCCTGTTTGCTCAGGTACCAGACCACTGACATGTTGTCGGAGTGAACGGCAATCATGCCCTGAGGGAGGTAATCGTGGAGGGCTTGTAGAGATAGAAGCACCGCCCTCATTTCCAAAATGTTGATATGAAGAAGACTCTCTTCTGAATGCCATTTGCCTTGGACTGACCTGCCCAGGAAATGCCCCCCCCACCCCATCTGGGAGGCGTCCGTAGTCAAAGTGGCCAAAGGAGGAGGAGGAACGAAGGGTCGACCCTGATCCAGATTGGAGGGCACCAGCCACCAGCGAAGGTCCCGTTTGCAGGTTTCCGTGATCCGTATGAGGTGACTGAGAGGTAGATCCTGAAAGGACCACTGTGTCGAAAGAAGCCACTGGAGAATTCTCATATGCAACCTTGCTAGTGGGACTAGAAGAACAGTGGCCGACATAGATCCCAATAGCTGCAGGACCATTCTGGCTGGAGCTTTGGATCTGAGAAGCAAGGCTCGAACTTGAGCCTGTATGGTTTGTATCCTTTCTGTAGGGAGATAGACCCACATTCGGTTTGAGTCTATCTCTACTCCGATGAATCTTATGCGTTGAGATGGCAGCAACACAGACTTTGGCCAATTGAAGGTGATTCCAAGGGAAGTGCCCAGTGATATTGTGGCTTGTAGGTTCTGCAATAGTAGACGCCTGGAGGTGGCAGTTAGGAGCCAGTCGTCCAGATACGGAAACACCTGGAATCCTAGACTCCTCAGGTGAGCAGTCACTACCGCCAAACATTTGGTGAACACCCTGGGGGCTGTGGTGAGACCAAAGGGCAGCGAGCGGAACTGAAAATGACTGTCTCCTAGGCTGAAGCGCAAATGTCTCCTGGACACCTGATCTACCATGATGTGGTAATAGGCGTCCTTGAGATCTATGGAGCACATCCAAACACCTTTCTCCAGCAGTGGGAGCATGGACTGTAAGGTGACCATTTGGAACTTGGACTTTTTGACTGAACGATTTAGAATGCTGAGATCCAAAATGGGCCTCAAGTCCCCGGTCTTTTTTGGCACCAAAAAGAATCTTGAGTAAGTCCCTAATCCGATCTGGTCTGCGGGGACCGGTTTGGATGACTCCTTTTTGAAGCAGCTTTGAGACTTCTAAGGCTGCAATTTCCCGTTGACTGGGTGGCGGGTCCGGGATTTTCTTGGACGGAGGTGGGGAGTGAGAAAAGGGGATGGCGTAACCTCCGGCGATAATTCGAAGCACCCATCGGTCCTGAGTGATACCTTCCCAGGCTTTTAGGTGCCTCGAATGACCCCGACTGGCTCCGGAGCTGCACAGTCGGGCAATCCCTCAGGGATTGTGAAAGGCTGAAGAGCCACGAAAGGACTCGCGGTCTCCAGTGTTGCGGGGGCCTCTGCCGCCTCTGGGACGGCGTCTTCCAGAAAAATTTCGCCCTCTTCTGCCTCTAGAAGGGGGATTGTCCTGCTGTGAGGGATAAGACTTCTGGGATCTACGGAACCACATTTTCCCTCCTCTTTTAGCCTTGGGGTAAGGCCGAAAGGGAGTGGAAAATCGTGCTCTACGGCAGTCAAAGTCTTATCTTCTTGCCCGCAGCGGGTCATTGTGTCCTTTACCTTGGGTCCAAACAAAGAGGACCCATCAAAGGGAGCGTCGGCAAAGGAAGACTTAAAGGCTTCCGCAAAATGACACAGGCGGAGCCAGGCTTGCCTCCGTAGAGCAATACCCATACTGCCGCTTACCGCCTCGGCCGCATATGAAATGAGCCTCATGGACGAGTTTGATATCAATGACAGCGTAGCCAACTGAGAGCCAACTGTCTGGGCCAGCTGCTCAGGTAGGTTACCCAAGAGGGTATCTGAAAGCTCCTTGATCAGATCCCTCTGAAACCTGGTGAAGTGCGTTAAATAGTTCAGGGACCTTAAGGTAAAGGCCGCTGAACTAAGGATGCACTTCCCGTACCGATCCATGCTCCTAGACTCCTTATTAGGAGGATGGACGGACGTCGAAGCCTCTGCTACATCTTGTTGGGTAGCAGATGCCACCACCAAGGCATCTACAGCCACACCTTTTGTCAAAAACTCCTTCTCTGGGGGTGCTGAAAGGAACTTATTTGGACGAGCAGGCACCGGTTCCACAGAGTCTGGATGTTCCCACGCCCTTCGACAGATCAAATCTAGGAGCTCGTCGAAGGGCAGAGACACCCAGGAGGCAGAGGGCTGAGCCCCGAAGGCCTTAAGGAACACCGACTCGTCAGCAGAAGGGGGTTTGGAATGCCAGCCGCCTTGTTGTTTGAGGGCTTCCAGGATGTCTGCAAAGGAGACATCGTCTGAGGACGACTTTGGGGACCCCTCTGCATCATCAAGATCAGTGTCTGACGTGAGAGACTCATCGGGGGAGTCAACGTGCTTCCTCTTGCACGATCTTTTCCTTGGGGGTTCCTCTGAAGAAGCTTCAGAGGGACCTCCAGGAGGGGGGGAACCCCCAGTGGGGGTGACCTCAGGCCCTGGGGCTCCGCTGTCTAAGGACAGGGGGACTGCCAAAGACCCAGTCTTAGGAGCACCCTGTCGATGTCCGAATCAGACATCTTGGAAGATCTAGATGAAACCGATCGGGTCCGAACCGACTTCTCCATCGGCTCCAAAGGACTGGGGGACCGGCTCCGAATGGACTCAACCAATATCGGTGCCGAGGGAGAATCCAAAACAATTTCCCTCGGTGCCGAGGAGGGCTTCGGTGCCGAAGGGGAAGAGTCTGAGCCGGCAACCCTCATCAGCTCCAAGATCAGTGGAGCCGATGAAGGTGACCCACCTCTCGAAGCCCCAGTCATTGGCTCCGAAACCAGAGGAGTCGAGACTGGGGGCATCGAGGCAGACCGTTCCGCCCTCGGCTCCGAAGTCTGTGGAGCCAATGGAGAAGCCTACCTGGATTTCTTAGTAGTCGCTTTCTTTTTCTTAGTCGGAGAGGATGAGGAAGATAAGGCCTCCTCGAAGGAGGGTTTAATCAGCCCCTTTAGGATTAATTTATTCTTCCTCTCTTGGAGGACCCTAGAGGAAAAGGCGTGACACACGCTGCAGGACTCCTGTAAGTGCTTGGCACCTAAACAGTATACGCACGAGGAGTGATCATCAGTTATAGACATTTTATAACCACACCTCGTGCACTTCTTGAACCCTGAGGGTCTATGTTCTTTAGACATAATGTCTCTGAAACAGTCACTATAAAAAGTGGACAAAATCAGTATTTAGTCAGAAAAAAACAGTAAAAGTTTTTTTTTTTTTTTTTTTTAACGATAACTACCAGTACAATACAATAATCACAAACAGTAAAGAGGAGGGCCAAGAACCCTCTAACTTAAACAGGTACTTGACCTCCTAAAAAAAATAGAAACTCGCTAATGAATAGGGGAAGGCCCCTCTAACTTAAACGGGAAACCTTTCCCTAAACAAACACACAAATTTACCACAAATTTAACTCAAAAAACACTCGTACAACAACAATAGTTGTTAAAACAGATTTTGGGTAAGAAATAGAGAATTTCCTGACAGGAAACTTTAGAAAAAAACTGCACTTAGCTCAGCCAAGTTTGAGACCACGTCCTAGCTTGTAAGCGGCAAACGAGATCTGGGGGATTAGTGGTGGTGCATCCTGGGATAGAGAATAGCTCAGCCAATAAGAGGCTTCGCTCTATAGCATAGCGTGCCGAGTCGGAGCCGAGGATCGGCTCCGAGCCCATCAGTGCTGAATGTAGGCGAGATAGGATCACATAACATCACTAAGTCTCTATCCAGAATTTAAAATCTTATTTTTTACATCATCTGGGATGTTCTGAGAATGCCACCAAGCAAACCAGCAAACCTCCTTAAAACAGTACCAGTGGCCGCAGCCCTTCCAGAAGTATCAACAGAGTCACATATACACTGCAAACAATGCATAGTGACCTGTGCAACAGAAGAAACTAGTTATTTAAAGCAAATCTGTCTTCATAAGAAAAAAATTCTAGATAAATCATTCCTCACATTTTCATAATTTGTCAGAACATACATATGAGCCCTGACAATTCAAAATTCTGATAACCAAATCCACAGAAAGATGCACTTTTTTTCTCAAACCTACCAATAATTTTCCTATCCTTATTAGAAAGAGTAAGACTAGAATTAACTAAGTGCTTATCAGTACTGGAATCTACTAAGACTATAGCTGTTAACATTAGGTTTGAGATGATAGATCTGTGTTGTTCTATTTTCATCTGGTTCAACTGTCGGACTTGGGTCCAAATCTGATCTGGTCTTAGCAAGCACCTTTAAACCTTTGAATCCAGGGCTGTGACTCCGGCCATGCACATTCATTATTCCCTTTCCTTTATGAAAACACCTTAGATTGAGTTTGCCTAACATAAGGTTATATGTTTTCAATATTAAGAACCAAATATAGAGTATGTTCAATACAAAAAAAGGGGGCCCTGTATGAAGAAAAAGGAGTAAACCTGTTGAAGTTTACAGAAGCAAGACTCTGCTATAGGACCATCCATTCTTCAAGGTATAGGAGGTGTCAATTTGGAAGGGGGGAGGAAAGAATGATGTTGAACTGGAAGAAATTAGGACAATACAGATCTATTGTTGTGGTGAGTACATAACATTTGTATCAAATGTTGTCCAGTTTTGACTGATTCAACTGTTGGGACAGATTCCTTTGCTACTAATTTGTCTGGACAGCATCAAGGAAGGACATTCCTGTGAAGAGCAAAGGAGCCAAACAGGTACAATCTGGACTGTATATCCAACTTTTAATGAGACACAAAGTTATTGAATGTCGACTAGGTGGCAGCAGCACATATCTCATCAGATCTATTAGAAGACCGAAGACACATTCTTTTGAATGCATCTTGGTCAAACTGAAAAGGCTGAAAATGAAAAACATCGAAGCAGCTGTTAAGCGAATTCCTTCCCTGGGAAAGAATTTGCTTGGCCACTTCGGTACTTTGCCGTTTTCGGTACTGTAGTGCGGTCTCAGAGTTGGTATATTTAAGTAGGGGGTGTGTGAGGGGTGCAGCCCCCCACATCGGGGGGGGGGGGGTGAGGGTGAAGCCCCCCCCCCACTTAATGTAATGTTTGAAATTGATGTTTTTTTTTTTTTTTTGGAACTGTTCTGACACTTCGACATTGTAAGCTTTCACTTACATAGGGTCGATCAATCACCATTCGCTTTTTTAAGTGTTTGGTGATTTAATATAGACCCATCTCATCAACTGGAAACTTATGTTGAAAAACTGTGGAAGATGCCATTGCCCTTGTCAAATGAGCTGTTGAATTCTCAGTTAATGATAAACCCAATTTGTCATAAACAAAAGTAATATAATTTGAAAGATATCTTGAGACTGACCTTGGATACCCCTTGTGTCAGCTTTGCTTTAGACAATACCACAAACAATTGGTTCAACAACTGGTTCAACTACCTGAAATCTTTAGTTCTATGTAGACAGAACCTAAGCTGTCTGTAACCATCAAGCAAATGCAATATATATCACCCCTTATTTGAAAACTTTGAAAAGAAAAACAGTAGATAGGGCCTGCAACTCTGAAATTCTTTTTGCAGAAGTAACTGCCACCAAAAATGTTGCCTTCTATGTTAAGAACTTTAAGTCTATAGAAGCTGATGGTTCAAAAGGAGCTGTGTAAGGGCTTGAAGCCTCACAGTAATATCCTATGGAGGAAGTGAGTCCCTTACAGGGTGTTGAAGAAGGAGAGTTCCTCGAAGAAAAGCCTCAGATACCTTTAAAGAGGCTATAGGAGCCTGATTGTCCTGATTGTCCCCCTATGTGAAAATCAGAAATATCCTAGGGCTGTACTTTGATTGTGGAAAAGCTAGAAGCTTTTGGAACAATTCCAACACAAAACACTGTCTGAATGACGGAACACTCATGACACAAAAGAATATGTCTGCTAAATCCGTCCACTAGTACAATGGAAATCCCTGGAATATATATTGCTATGAGAAAGTGAGGGGAAGACATCACCCATTGCCACACTCTCCTGGCTTGTTGATATACCAGACTACTGACATGTTGTCCATCTGAATTAAAATCACACCCACTGGCAGAGAGTCTTGAAATGTCTGCAATGCAAACAAAACTGCTCTCATTTCTAGGATGTTGATGTGCAGGTTGGTCTCTAATACTGTCTAAGTACCTTCACCAATCTTTCCTTCGTAATGCCACACTCACCCTAAAAGGGAAGTGTCCGTGGTAACCACAGCTATTGAAGGTGAAAGACAGAATGAACATCCTTCTAACAACTCTGTAGATATAATCCACCATTTGATGTGAGTTCTACACATCAGTGTCACTCTGATTGGGGTGTGGAGGAACTGATAAAGTTATGACCACTGGGACCATTGGGGAACTCATGGGAAACCTGGAAAAAGAGATTAAGGTGATCACAGAAGCCTTGAGCCCTAAAAGTTTCAGAATTAGCTTCACTGGATGTAATAGATGAGATAATACTTGGTTTGCTACTTGTCAAATAGAAATAATCCTGGGTGTGGTAAGGCGGTTACCGGAGTTGCTTTGGCAGCTGGCATTTGATGAATTCTATGGACTCAAGCTCTTTGTCAGCTTTACAGATAACTCCCAATCTGTGAAGTAACTGAAGTAAAAGGTTCTTCTACTGGATAAGTAAATCCCTGGTCTGAGCAGTTAGGAGCCAACCATCCAAGTATGGTAGCACATGGAACCCCTGCAGTCTGAGATAGGCTGTCACTACTGCCATGCATTTGGTAAACACCTGAAGGGGGTGAGTCCAAAGGGCAGAACTCTGAAAATCATGGACTGCCTATTTATCTTTATGTGATACCAGGTACATCTTGGAGATCTAGTGAGCACATCCAGTTGTCCTTACTGAATAGAGGTAAAATGGACTGAACCACGACCAACTGGAATTTTTTCTGCTTCACAAACTGATTTAGATGATAAAGGTCACCTTTCTTTTTTGTATCTAAAAAGAACCTATAGTAAACTCTGGATCCTAACTGGTATGGTGGGACCTGTGGGATGGCCCTTTTTTCCAGAAGCTTTTTAACTTCTGCTGTTGTAGATTCCATTTGTTGGAGTGGCACCAAGGGAATCTTTGTTTATATTTGAGGAGGACAGAGAAATGGAATGGTGCATATTCAACACCCAAGAGTATGAGGTGATGGCCTGCCAGGTTTGAGGGTGTAAGGATAAGACCTCTCTCCAGAGAGCTGCAGTTGGGTAAATCTTCAGGGTGCTGAAAGGATTTCTCAGGAAAGGGACCACAAAATCCTTGATTTTGCAGACCACCTCCATCCCTAGGCCAACGTCCATTAAAATTACCCCCTCCTCTGCCATAGGGGGATCTATCTGAGGAAATGTCTCAGTTAAAACCCTGTGAGTTTCTGAACCACATCTTCTTTCCTACTCACTGATTCCTAGAAAAGGTCCTTTGAGGAGTAAAGAAGTAGATTCCCATGACAGATAGGATCTTACTGTCTTGTTCACTTCTGGTCAGTGACGCCCTAACCTTTAGTCCAAAGTGGGACCATCAAAGGGGGGAGTCAAGGAAGGATGTTTTAAAGCCTTCTGAGAAATCACCCAACTGCAGCCAGATATGGCAGTGTACAGCTATGCCAGTACCTGTTGCTCTAGCTGCTCTATCAGCTGCATTAGAAAGGAGACACATGGAAACATTAGACAGGGAATTTAAGGTAGATAGCTGGGATACCACATTCTTCTGGGTATCCACAGGCAAATTACCTGAAAGAGAATTACTGATCTACTTGGTCAATTCTCTGTGGAAACCTGTAATATGGATAAGATAGTTCGGCAGTCTCAAAAAAAAAGGCGCTGAAGTGTAAGTCTGTTTGCCAAATCTGTCCAAAGCCCTAGATTCTCTATTGTGGGTGTACAGACATACTCTCTTTGGACAGCTCTTTCTTTGTGGCTGCTGCTATGAGAATAGCATCTGCAGGGGGGGGGGCTTTCCTCTAGTGAGCTCTATCCTTTGGTGATGCCAAAATCTTGCCTGGTTTCTTCACAATTGGCTCTGTTGTATAAGTCTCCTTCTAGGCCCTTTGAGCCACTAAATCAATAAAGGCATCAGGAAGGGGAATCACTGAGGCAGTAGAAGAACCAGTTCCAAAAGCCTCCAGACACATGGATTCTTCCAGGGAAGGTGCACCGGCAGACCATTCCCCTTTCTGCTTCATCAGTTCTAGAATTTTGCAAAAGGAGACATCTCTGAAGGGGGGTCTAGGGGATCCTTCCCCTTCATCTAAATCAGTAGTGCACAATGTCCGGCCCAGGGGCCAAATCTGGTCCTTGACGCAACACCATCCGGCCCCCCAGAGAGTAACCAAAAATTTTAAAAAAAGTGAAAAAATGCTATGCCTAACTCCAATCATGCAAACTTTACAGCACATGCTTACTTACCTAATTGACTGCAGTTGTGCACACCTCTAATTTTAGCTGCAGATGTAACTATTCTTTGTTGTTTATAACCTGTAGTCTGTAAACAGTAGTAACTTTCTGCAAGAGTTTGTATTAAGTCATGGCTGCAAACCAGAATAAAGTTAAATTCAAAGTTGATGTAGAAAACAGGCAATTTCATGACTGCTGTCTTAAGTAAAAATGCCAGTCAACTGTACCTATTGTTAACTCGTAATGACTTACTATGTTTTCAGATGGCCTGCAGATGCATTAAGAATATGGGTAGTGGTCCTCCCCACAAAAAGGTTGTGCACCACTGATCTAAATACATGACTTCCATGACAGATTCTTGTGATGAATCTAATTGCTTCTGTTTGCAAGTCTGTTTCCTCTGGACCTGTTACTGGGGAACGTCTGGTGACAAGTCCAAATCAGACAGGTAAATCAGTGAAAGAACATCCTTGAGGCTTTTGGTGAATGGCTGTCCCTGTCAATGTGAATTGGTGGAGTCTGAAGTAGTATACATAGGAGGTCAGGATGGTTCCGAATAATGGAGGCACCCTCTCTCTCTCTCTCAGCTTGGAGAGAACCTGCTGGAATGCCTTGAAAGCCAAAGTGGAAATCGGAGTCAAGATTTCTCTAATGGGGGGGGGGGCACCGAGAGATACAGAGGCCCTGACCCAGTCTGGCTCCAATGCTGGCATTGGAGCAGAGTTGAGGTTCTGGGGCCAGGTGGATCCAGAAGTTTCAGAGCCGATTCATTCCCTTGGACACTGGCCCCAGCACTTTGGCTTTGACTCCTGTCTTAATCCAACAAGGATAAGTCAAAAGAGACTGAGGAATAGTCAGGGCCAAAGTGGAAGTCACTCTTGGCCTAGATGTAGGTGCTCCAGGAATGTTTGGATCCGAGGGCTTTGGTTTTGAATATTGGACCTGCAATGGAGTCATCGGTTGAGGTGTCAGTGGCACTGTTCTTGACTCAACCTGCAAGGACGGAGCCAAGAGGACCCCCAACTGTATCTTTGTTTGTAGGAACCTCCACATCATTCTATAGATGTTGGCTTCAGTAAGGCTCAAAGAAGAATGGACAGACTTTGAGGAACAGGCAAATGAAGAAGCCCAGGACCGATGTTGGAGTATATGCAAATGGGAGCTAACTGGCTCTAGGGGGGAAAGTAGCAGGGGAGAAGGAGAATGGATATATGTAGGCTTCAGATTCGAAGATTGTGGTATTTTCACTGTCGAACCCCATAGAAACTGATGGGTCAGGAGACCATTTTTTTGTCTTTCTCGAGTGCTTTCTCTGTAGTCTTGCTCTCTCCAAAGTCAACTTTTTCTGTTTGGGGAGTGCTTTTTCCTTCATTTTAAATCTAGAGGGAGAAAGGTGTGTCATAGTTTTACTAGATTGAGCTGGAAAAACACCCTTTAAAATGAACTTGTCCCTTCTACTTTGAAATGCTTTGTGGCCAAAAGAAGCACAGGCTTCACAATCTGTGTCCAAATGTGCCACTCCCAAGCAGAGGACACAAAAGGAGTGGAGGTCTTGTGGAGAAATTTTTTGGCTACATTTTAAGCATTTTTTAAAATATTTATCTGCCATGCTGGTAGGGTAAGAAATTGTCAAACACACACACAAAACAAACTAATATTTAAATTTAAAAGAAAGGAGAAAAAGTTTACCACTAACTCTAATGGTACACTTTAAATTCTAAAACTAATAACAATCTAACACTTTTTTAAATACATAATCTAAATATTTAACTGTTATATAAATTATTGTAAATAACAATGGAATAATAATGGAAAATAGGAACCCAGCCAACAAACTAAGGCTGGAATTGGTCTGTTATTCATCTGAGCAGTCTTTATCAAGACTCCAAAGATACCCAGATTTGAGCTCAAATGCTCCACAGATAGCACCCAGAACAGCCAGTATAATACAAACTGTGGGAGCTGGCTAAAGATCCATTCTCACAGCTATAACTAAGCTATACAGTCTTTTTAAAGACTTTTAAAGACTCTTTGGATACAGTCTTTTTAAAGACTAGACAAGCCCATGAGGCCAACTTTCTAGAAACTCAGCCCCTCTGGAACAATTTAGGAAAGAAGGGGGAATCTAGACACTAGTAGGATACAAGGCATCAAATAGGTGGGAGAATCCTTATCCATCCCAGCCTACCC
The DNA here is from genome assembly GCF_019279795.1 of Protopterus annectens. Classification (NCBI taxonomy): domain Eukaryota; kingdom Metazoa; phylum Chordata; order Ceratodontiformes; family Protopteridae; genus Protopterus; species Protopterus annectens. The sequence continues at coordinate 951,666,120 of NC_056745.1, read as the reverse complement.
TACACTAGCGAGTAAGCCTCTCCTTGGGTATTTTGATGAAGGAAAGGGAACTATGGGTAGGGGAGGAGTCACAGCCCTGGATCCAAAGGTTTAAAGGGGCCAAAACCATATCAGAGTCAGACCAGAGTCCCAACAGCTGAATCAGATGAAAATGGACAACACTGAATCAAGTTCTCTCTTCAGAGGAGAATTATATGGGACATTTTGTGAAAACAGGCAGGTAGACATCCTCATAATAGTTCCAGTGTCAGCAGACCTAGATGTGGCATCAGCAGAATCATATGTGCATTTTAAACAATGGATAGTGGCTTCAGAAACAGTAAAAGCCAAATTACAGAAAAGCAAAATTTTCCTCACAAGAGACAGCCAATGCCAAAACATTCCTTATATTCTCTCAAGTGTCCAGGATAAACTCCAACATGTGAACCTGATAGCTGAAAATTCTAAAAACAATAGTTGTAGAAGCATACACGTTTCCCCCAAAGTTATCAACGGCTTCCCATCCTTGTCAGGGGTTCTCTAAACTACAGATGATGGTCCAGGTCTGGGTTTAATCTTCTTTAGTCTTAGAAGACTAAAGAAAATGATATAATCTATCTGCTTTTTTTGGATGGCAGTACGCCAACTGCCAGGGAAATTGCAGGCTGTGACAAAAACATCCTCCAAAGCATAAAGAACAGGAGGAACAGGCAGAAATTCATTAAACTCCAGTTATAATAAATCATATTTTCTGAGGGACGGAGAAACCTCTCTGTTTTTCCACTGAAACAACTGATTCATTTTGGAAATTGTGTCTCAGGATGAGAATCATTCACAGGGACTATTCAAAGTTAAACTCACTTCAGAATGTTACTCAGAAGTCTGTGGAGATATTACATCAGCTTTCCCTTCATAGTCCTTTTAAGGTTCAGACTCTTGAATCTCTTCAGGAAAAGAAGAAGAAGAATTTTATCTCTTAATTAAAAACAGCTGTATAAGAAGGGTCTACAGCCTACACAAAACTCTGAGCTAAGCCCAATAAATTACTCCCATCCACTGTCAATGAGACTTAAGACATATGTTTTCACTTTTTTTTCTTTTAGACAGGAATTCCTAAAGAAACAGATGCATAATTGTCACAATAACCTCCCTAGGGATGGGTACAGCTCTCCAACTAAGCAAGAAGGCATTGCCCTTCTCCCAGGACCTACAAGAGTGTCTCTCCCCTGCCTGACAAAGAAACATGAAAAGCTGCAGAGGACATGTCTAACCATCATCCATGGTGGATGTATGGACTACACCAACAGGATCCAAGGAAAAAGATGAGTGGTCTGAAGAACCAACTTCGACCACAGCAGAGTCACCCACCTGGGGCTAAGGCAAAATATCAGCCATCTGTGTTGACAAAAGGCTGATTAACAATCTTTTTTCTTTCTGTGGCTAGAAAAAGGTACAATTGAGGAACCTGTTGATTGTTCCACGGTTAAGCAGAAAAAGGTGCCTGATTCTGGAGAAGCTAAGCAGCAACAGTTGGCAAAACAGGTATGTTGTAAAAAAGTAAATTGTTTTCCCTGAAAAAAAATCACAGTAAAAAGCACTTTAAACACTTACCTCAGCCCCAAAAAGTGAAATAACATCAGTTTCTCAACAGAAAATTTAGTTTTCAAGTTTTAACAACTTTTTACCACAAAAATAAAAAAGGGAAACACGTTTAAAAGTGACCAAGTCACAACTGTTATTAAAAACACTTTTCCCCCAAATAAAATACAAATAATTTACAGAAAAAGTAAGTTTTCTGTTACAAAAAATAAAGTAAAAGTTCTTTTATCCTCCAAAGGGAATTCATCTGTCCATCAATGGAGCAGCCTTAACCGACCACTGATCCTTGAAAGCCTGGGTTGTGCATGTGAGGAAGTGTGCATGCACTTCACAAGGAAGGCGATCACTGAGCTGGCAAGGCTGCCATGGATCGAAAGGGAGTTACAGCACACTCCCTGGCAGTATGATGTTGCATCAGCATCCTTGATCTCCTCCCCAGCCATGGATGTAGGTCGGGCTGAGAAGGCAAAGATGGTTCAGAAGACCTGACTCTTGGGAAGAGGAACTGATGGCAACTGATACGCAGCTATGGTGAGGGAGGAAAAAACAAATGTAGAAAAATTATCAAACTTTTGCAATCAAAGTAACAGTACCACCACTTTACTGCAATATCCATGCTGTTTTTAAAGTAAATAGTCACTGTCTGCATTCACAGTCTTTAGCTCCAAAAAAATGCTGAATGGCTGAATAATTCTTTAGACAGAAGGGATTTATAAAAGACACATATAGCAGATCCTGCTGCATTTCTTTATCAACATCTAATTAGAGCAGTAAAGCAGTCTCTCTTGCACTGCTCAGTTTTTATAAAAAAACTCAACTTATACATAAACATGGTAAAACGTACATACCATTACTCATTACTTCTGGTACAGATGGAGATGAAGGAATACACATGAAGGTCCTGCTTTCTTCTAATGAGTGTATATAAAATATAAAGGGTATTTTTGTGAGGCGTTGACTCCACAATCTTCTGTCTTTTTTAAACAAGATAATGTACCTGCAATTGTCAAATGTCAAATACAATGGGTGAAACTAGACAGAAAAAGTGCCTAGTTGCACTGCTGTGAGCCAGAAGGGAACCTGCGCCAACTAAAAACAGGAAGGTTAGTGGCTAGCAGACTGCCCTCGCTGGGGAAAGAAATGGATAATATACACCAGAGGTCCGATTTGTTAATGTCAGAAATACAAAATATTAACACTAACCTGTTGGATTATATAACAAAGTCATCAGAGGGACACAAGGAAATTGAGTCAGCACTTAAGTTACATTCAGACCAGCTTCAGAGAGTTGAAGATGCATTATTAGAAGTCAGTGGAAAACTGCAACACTGAACATAGACTGGAGTATATATATGCTAAACTGGTTGATTTAAAGGACTGCAACAAATGGAAGAAAATACGATTCTCCATAATACTGCAGAGAGAAGAAACTGGTGACTGCATAAAGTTTGCTTAGCAAAAACTGGTGGAATGGCCCAGACTGGGTCTCAGGGTCCTGCCAATTGATCAAGCTTATCAGATTTTTATTCCCACTCAGATAAGGGTAACATTTTCTTACCCTATCCTGGTTAAGTTCACTACTTATGCCACTAAGGAGAGGGTCCTCTGTGAGCTATGTAAGCCTGGCAAGGTGATCTTGATAAAAAGATCCCATATTTTTCCAGAAAACAACTTTGCCTCTGAAACAAGATCTAGATGGATGGCCCTTCAACCAGCGATGAAGATATGTTAAGTTAACAAATACTAAGTATCAGCTTCTATATCCAGCATCTCTTAAGGTCTGGTTGCTTGTAGAAGCATGTAAAAATTAACAGTTGGGAAAAAATAATTTTCTGCCAAACTGTTAACAGTTTGGTAATTATGTCAGTAATTTACAATTACTTGCCTACACTAATCCAGCATTGTTAGAGTTGGAACCAAGAATGATGTGATCGCCCCTGTCATCCCATGAATATTAATACCATAAACATGGCTTACTACATTAAGTCTTCTGCATTTGGAAGCAATATTTTAAACTTAACATTTTATTGAAGATGTATGCAAACACGTTTTTGCCGGAAAAGAAAAGGACATTTTGCGCCTTTAAACATGATCTTTAAAGTAACCTTAGATACCACTTTGAGCATAAAAGGATTAGTTCTCAAAGAAATCCTATCCCTATGAAAAATGAGATAGGATTGACTCATCATAAGAGTTTGCAACTCAGATATCTTTCTTGCAGAGGTCAGTGCAATCAGTAAAACTATTTTCCATGTTAAAAACATCAAGTCAGCTAGATTAGCTGGTTCAAATGGAGCAAGTCTTAGCTTCTCTAACACAAAATAAGGATCAAAGCAGGGGACACCAATTTTTTTTGGAGGTGTCTGTGCAAAATCCCTTTCAAAACCACTTTCATAAACATTTTGACATGACACTGCCTCGAAAGAGGAGGATCCATGGGCACACATGCTGAAATGGATAATAAATGAACCTCTATAGAGGAATAAGAAGTACCATAAGATAGTAACTTACACAAATGTTGCAAAACCAGAGAATAACTAGCCCTGAATGGGTGCTGGTTATGTTATTGGTACTAACTAGAAAACCGTTTCCATTTACTAATATATGATTTTCTAGTAGCAGGGTTTCTTGCCTCCATTAGTACCTGCTGCATATCTTCAACAAAAAAGTGCCTTAAAAGAATTAAGATGCTATCATCCAGGCAGTCAACTGAAGATGATTGATGTTGGGTATATCAAGCACCCCTGTTCTTCTGTGAATAGATCCAGCTTGTGAGGAAGCTTGTTGTAATTCCCCTGGTCATTTCCAAAAGAAGGGAGAACAATGGTTGCCTGGGCCAGAAGGGAGTCACCACAATGATCTTGGGAGATTCCTTATGAATCTTCAGAAGTACACTGGATATTAGTGGAAAGATTGGAAAAGCATGCAGGAACATTTCTGTGCAAAGAAAAAAAAAAACAGCATTTGTTTTCCAGGCCTACTTGCATAGAGTCCTGGAACAGAATATTGCCAGTTGATTGTTCAAAGAGGAGGCAACAAGGTATACTTGAGGAACTCCCCACAGATGGATCAAATCTAGGGAGAACCCCTGGTCTAGTTTCCAATTGTGAGGGTCTACCCTGGTCCTGCTTAACTTGTCTGCCACACAAGTTTGCCCTGACAGAATGCAGGATGCCTATAAAGTGAGACTGTGCAATGAAGCTATACATTCCAACCTAATACAGCTAGAGTGCAATGGGGATATTACCTGGTTCCCTCTTGCTAGTTGATGTACCACATGACTGTGGTATTGTCTGTAACCAGTTGAAGAGGTCCCAGTACCAAAGATGGTTCAAAGAGCAGAGTGCCTTGATAAGGGCAAGCATCTCCTTGATATTTATGTGCTTGCATCTGTCCTTCCCCTGCATTTTATCCCTCCTGAAACTGCCCTCCAAGCAAAGTCAGAAATGTCTGTGGAGACTGACTACTTTGGAGCAGGGAGGGAAAAGGGATGACATGGAATTAAGGATATATGTTGTCTCCACCAAAAGATTTGTTTTCTGACAAACCCAAGCACCGGGATTTGAAAACATAAAGGCTGTTGATGCTGGGACCAAAGAGGTTTCAGATACCATTGTATCTTTCTCATGTGAAATCTGGCCAAGGGTATCATGAGAATTACAGATGCCATGAGACCCAAAATCCAGAGGTATTTCCTCTCAATGATCAAAGCCTGAGTAGAAAACCTTAGAAATACATCTAAATAAAGACCTATTTTTTTTCCTGTGGAAGAAAAGCTCTTTGAACTAAGGTGTCTAGGTTGACATCTCAGGAACACAATCCTGTGTGAGGGAGTTAAGAAAGACTTTTGAATGAAATCTTGGAATCCAAGCTTGTGTAAGAGATTTCTCATCCAAGACAGAGATTTCTGACACTTGAAAAAGACTCTGCAAAGATAAGCGAGTCATCTAAATATGGAAAAATGTGGATACTCTGCAAGGAGTTATAACTGGAGCTAGACACTTTGTCAACACTCTTGGTGCAGTAGATAGTCCAAAGGGTAAAGCAGAGAACTGATAATGTGATCCAGATACATAAAACCTTAAGAAACTTCCGAAGTCTAGTCCATATGGATAGGAATGTGAGGATATGCATCTTCTAAGTCTAGTGTTACTAGTAAACTTGACAGAGGAAGAAGAGGTAACAGGTTGCAGAGTGACATCATTTCGAATTTGGGCACCATCATAAACAGGTTTATGAAAGAAAGATCCAGAACTGGTCTTCAAGCATTTTCTTTCTTTCTCTGGCACTAGGAACATCCTCAAATAAAAACCCTTCCCTACCTTGGAAGGATGAACTGGTTCTATCATTCCTTGGGACAGCATGAGATGAAGAATCTGTGAAAAAAAAAAGAATCTGATCTGCAGGATGAGGAATGACTCCATAGAAAGGAGGAATTTCCTCCCATTGCCCTCTGTAACCTTAATGAATCAGACTTTCTGGGAAAAAAAGCGGGTCAGAGTGGGGGTGGGTCACAAGATCTCTTGAATAGTCATTCAGACTTGTTGGACTGTCCTAGGTTTTGCGAGGTTTGAGAATTCCTTTTGGACCCCCCCATTACCATTTATTTTCAAATGTCTGTTTACCTAAATTCTGTTGAAATTGCTTATTCTGTTTTTTGCCAAAACTTGATGAGGAGAAAGAAAATCTCTTGGACAATTTGGAAAAGGAAGGCTGAAAAATCTTATTAGAGATTCCCTGATCAGTTTGCCCTTTTCAACACACTTTTTGATTCACCTTTGCAGCAGAGGGACCAAACACTAAATCTCTATCCAAGGCAGATTTTAAAATATCATTGTTAACATCATCTGGAAGGTTCTGAGAATGCAGCCATGTAAACCCCCTTAAAACAGGACCAGTGGCCATAGACATGGAAGAAATATCAACAGAGTCCTACACATACTGCAAACAATGAGTAGAGACCTGTGCAACAGAAAAAAAACTATTAAAAGCAGATTTTTCCTCACAAGAAGAAACTACAGATAAAACATTCTTCATATATTGTCAATTTGTCAGGGGCGGCCCGTGCTATTGGACTGCCGGACTGCAGCCCCCTCAAATTCAAACTAACAAAAGAAAAAAAATAAAAAGAAAAAAATACGAAAAAAAATATTTTAAAATTTCGCGGACTTCACGCATGCGCACTAGTCCAGACTGCTGCTGAGACAGCATGGAGCATGCGCAGATTGTCTCAGCAGCAGTCCTGATTGAGACACATGAACAGGAGCGCTCCCACAAGTCTATGCAGTTTTAAACTGCATAGACTGCCTGGGAACTCGCTGGGGAAAAGCGTCGGGGTCGGACTGCAAGGTCAGCAGTCAGGAGAAGGATCTCGGGTCTGGATTGGCTTGCTGCAGGGGAAGATCTCGCGACGGGCAAGGTCGGATTTGCGCGGGTATTTCAGCTGCACTCATCGGGAGTTTTGTGGATTTAATGGTGGTTTTGTGGACAGGGATGTACTACAGGACCAGGTGTGTGTGTGTGTGGGGGAATACCCCAGGCTTGAACCCTGTACCTTGTATGCAGGTGTTAAAGACCTGAATTCCCTACCCACCACCATGTGTAAAATAATTGCAGATGTTTGCCTCATATTTGATCTGATCTGTTCCTCATAATATCTGTGGTTTACAAATGTTTCAATGCTTAATATTTGATGGTGCAGTGGTAGCATTGTTGCCTCACAGCTGCAGGTTCTCAGGTTTGCTTCTTGGCTGGGGTGCCTTCTTTGTGGGGGGGTCTGTATCTTCTCCCTGTGTTTGTGTGGGTTTGCTTTTGTGTCCTCCCATGTTACAAAGACATGTCTGCATTATTTCTTCCTGGGCCTCTGCTGAAATTTTTTTTTGTTCCAAGTCAGACTGTCCTGATTAACAAATGTTAAATACAATTGACAGGCATTTGAATTTCAGACTTCAGGTTTCTGAATGTTTAAGTCCTTGCATATTTGATGGTGCAGTGGTAGTATTGTTGCCTCACAGCTATAGGTTTTCTGGTTTGATTCTTGGCTGGGGTGCCTTCTGTGTGGAGTCTGCATCTCCTCCCTGTATTTGTGTGGATTTGCTCTGGTGCCCTGTCATTTTACAAAGACGTGTCTGCAGTATTTCTCCCTGGGTCTCTGCTGAAAATTGTTTTTATTCTGTCAGCAGTAAAATTGACAGGCATTTGAATTTCAGACTTCATGTTCTTCAGAAAATACATAGTAACACAACCGTAACACAACCTTTTATTCTAGCAATTTTCTAAGTTTATAAGATGAATATTTGAAATTTGTCCCTATTTTTGAGACTGTATTCCCCCATTATTGGCTTCGTCCAGGTTTTAAGGTTGACAGCTATGGCAAGAACTGAATTTACTGAATGTTTGAGGGCTGTATTACCGCCTTACTGGGTTTGTCCAGGTGTTTTGTACTAAGAGGTTGACAGCTATGGTGAGAACTGAATTCACTAAATGATAGCCATTTAAGTTTCAGTCTTCCTCTTCTACAAAGCAGCTGATTTGGCGTAGTGGTATGTTGCTCTGACTGTTTTGCACAGGGAGCTTGGCAGTAAAATGTATGGTTCTAGCAACTTTCCAAGATTATACAAGCAATGTTTGTGTCCCTGGTTTTTGGGCTTTTGACCCCCCCCCCCCAAAATACATTTTGGCTTTTTCCAGTTTTCTTGTGCTGCGAAGTTGAGTATTGAGTAGATTTTACAAGAAGCTGAGAGCTGCAGGGGAACAGAAGTTTAGTGTTGCTTAAGTGAAGTTGGTTTGCCTTGTTAATAGCACAACTGGTTGTGTACTTGCCTTTAATGCAGAAGGCTGTGGGTTCTACTCCCACAAGGGGTGGATGCTGCCGTACTGAGAATGTTCTCCTTGGTGAAGATACTAACTATGAGTCCGTTATCAGTTTGCCATCCATTTCCTCTTGCAATATTACTAGCTTATCATTTTTTTAATGTAATATAGGCAATTTATTCCTGAGGGGCAACAGACACTTTATTTTTCGATGAAACCATGAAATACAAAGGTGTTTGCTAGCAGCAACCTCTTCATTAGTTACAGATTTCTTTAATGTGGAATTATTTAGATGACTTTTACTTCTTCAGAGATGGTGCATATTTACTGATAATGGACTGTAGAATTGTGCATATTTACTGATAATGGTAGACCGTAGAATTGTGCATATTTACTGATAATGGTGGACTGTGGAAGTCTGAGTAGACTTTTATAATAAATGTTCTGAACTGGGCAGTTTTGTCATTATGGGCGCATGCATTTTGTTTCATTGCTTACTGGAAAAATGTTCAAAACATTTAAAACACCCTCTAACAACTGTAATATATTGTACAAGGAATATAATTTAGTACAATGAGGAAGGTGTATCAAAGAGCACATGTATGTTTCATATGCAAGGGGCCTATGATTTGAAAACAGCCCACAATTAATCTTTATCTGCCACTGGCAAAATGTATTTTCTTTGAATGTGGGTTTCAATGCTGTTTCAATGAATGTGAGTTTCAAGGGCAGAGAAGTTTTAATGCTAAGTTTTCACTGTGAGACTGCATTGCTTTGTTTAGTAGATGACTTAGTGTTTGTGCTGCAAAATACAAAATAAAACTTTCAAATGAAGTCCAACTCATCATAGAAGTAAAGCAGTATACACATTAGTGTTTATGGTAAATGGAGTGAAATAGCCAAGTAATGGTTCATTGGAATGGCTGTAGAGGCTCCATTCAACCATGATTTTGTCAGGGGGAAGGGCAGCAAACTCAGACAGGCCCAGCTGAACTATACCTCCCAACTGTCCAGATTTTCAAAGAATGAATAGATTTTTGCTTCTTATTTTTGGTTTGTTCTTCATAAAATTTGTAGTTTTCTGGCAAATCATTTAGAAATTAATTCACTAAATAATGATACACTGAGATTCAGACTTCATAACCTTCAGAAAAATGCATGCTAAAGTAAGAACTGTTATTCTATCAACTGTCTCAATTTATACAAGAGCAATTTTTAGTACTGTTTATATGTTCCCCCAATATATTTGGCCTTGTTCAGATTTACTGCATTAACAGGTTGAGAGGTACATGCAAATAAATTGCTTTATAGAATTAGGCATAGCCAACCTCTCAACTGTCCCCGATTTTGGCAAAAAATGTTGCTCTTCCCCCTAATAATCCCTCCGCAAAATAGCAATTTTGGAAGAAAACATGGAGGGTTTACAATTAAGAAATAACTGTAATAATCAAAGTTATAGATTACTTGAAATGCATGTAGATTCTTTTATTTTGTCAGCTGCTCAAGTTAGCAGTACTAATATTAAAGTGTCCCTTCTTTGACAGGTTCCCAGCTGTATTGTGTGGCTATTTTATATTTTTGCATCACATTTGGTCCATTTTTCATAAAATTGTGTTTTTTGGCAAATTAGTGACAAATCACTAAAGACTGAAGTTAGAATATAATGACAGACATTTGAGTTTCAGATTTTATACCCTCCAGAAAAGTCATACTAATGCAAGACCTATTCTATTATCTTTCTAAGTTTATTAGAGCAATATTTAAAACTTGTCCTTATTTTTGGGCATTTGTCCCACTTCTGTGTATGGCTTTGTCCAGATTTCTTGCTCTGAGGTTGAGAGGTATGACAAATGTGTCAGGGCCATCACAGTCAGCCAGAGACATTTCAAATTGTGACATAATTGTTGCACCCCACTCCACCATGTAGTGACTCTGGATGTGTCCAAGCAAGGCAAGGAGTAGTTATGCAGTGTAAATGTGCAGTGCCCCCATCCAAGGTAGACACAAGTACTACAGTGGCTTTTCATCTGTCCTTGATTTTGCAGAAAGGTCTGGTTTCTGTCATATTTTTGTACTGTTGATTTATGCTTATTACTCAAAGTGCCTGTTGCTCTGTGTTTAAGTAGCAATGCTTTAATGACCATAAGGTAAGCTTGTCTGAGATCGTAAGATGCAAGTAAGCTTTAATAAGCATACTGTTAAAGAATTGCCAACATTGAAAGCCTTTCTGCTGTTGCCAAGCAGAGAATACTTGACTAGATAATATATAAGCCTTGGGTATTAAAGGACAGGATTCCATTATTTTAAAAAGCTCATTACACTTGTTGGAGACTTCCAGTCATCGCTACAGACTTTACCCGTAAACTAAACAGAATGCCAATCATGTGTGGTCCATAACCTGTACAGTAATCCTTTAAGCAATGTATCTTGAGCTTGTTTCTTGTTTGCTTTTCATTTTTTACTTACATGTTTTCCCATGAAACAAGTAGATAGTTGTCAGGCAGCAGGTCTTTTTTGGATAAGAAACATTTTTTACCAGTGGGGGCATCACAGAGATTTCTACTTTCAGCATGTTACTTGGTACTTTAATAAAGCTGAATATAAATTATAATTAGAACTGCAGTGCAAGGAGAAGTGGTTTGAGTTGAGTGCTTCTGGTTTTTCTTGTACTTGATTTTGACTGGCATTCCAGTAATGTATTTAAAAAGTAATTATTTTTTCATGCCTCACAACCTTTTGTTTCCATCTAGATATTAAGTAAGCTGTCATGCAGCCAATGCATTGAAATATTTTTATTCTTCTACACTTATTTTTGTCTTAATTGGACTCTCATAATGATGGTTTGCCACCCAGGGCAGTGTATTTAATTAAAGTTAATTTTTGTGGTTTTGAGCATAGCTCCTCCCCTTTCTAGTTGGCCACACCCCTCCCCTTGACCCCACCCATTCAGCTGTCTCCTGCAGCCCCCCTTTGATTTGAAGTCACCAGCCGCCACTGCAATTTGTCAAAATAGACTTTTAACACATGAACCTGACAATTCAATATTTTGAAAATCAAAGTTGCAGAAGTAAACACTTTTTTTTCCCATAACTATCAATAATGTTCCCATCCTTATCAGAAAGAGTAGGACTAGAATTAACTATCTGCTTAGCAGCAGTGAGATCAACTACACCTATAGCTGCTGGGTCAGGATTGGGAATAGTGTATAAAAAAACTAAAGACCAAGGAACTTTATATATCCTATCTGCTTTTTTACGGGCAGTTGACTGACTATCAGGAAAACTGCAGCTAATAACACAAATAATCCAAAGGAGACAGAACAGGAGGAATATGTGTAGGTTCTGGAAATTCTTCTGCAACAACTCACAGTATTTTCTGGGAAACTGAGAAACCTCACTGTTCTCCCACTGAAAACAATGACACATTCTAGCAATAGCCTCGGAGAAAGAGAAAAACCCACAGAGAGAATCAAAAAACCGAAGGTAAACACCTGAATCCATCCCTGCATCTTCTTGTTCAGATTCAGAATCTTGAATATCTTCAGGAAAAGAGGAATCCCTCTTTGTTTCACCAGAAACTTCTTTACAAGAAGGATCAATGGCTTGAATTAAATCTTGAGCCAGACCCGGTAAACTACTCCTAGCCAAAGAAATATGAGGAGGAGTAGATACTTACTTAGTTTCCTACTTCTTTTTGAAAGGAAAAATGGGGCCAGACATATTACTAATGGCAGAAACTGCTTCCCTAGTAATGGACACTGCATTCTGATACAACAGGGAAACCTTCCTTACTTTCTCTCCCAGGGCCGTTAAGAGTGACTGAGGGGACCAACAGCCCTAGAGTACGAGATAAACCCAAAAGTCCATAGTGGCTGCAGGTGCTATACCAGAGGGATATGGGGTAAAAGATGGAGTAGTGTAAGGTACAACAAATGGCCATGGCAGACTCACACACCTGCACCTGAGGTAAACTGCTTGCCTGTTGTGGTGGCAAAGACTGTTTGATTAACTTTTTCTTTTCTTGTCTGGAAGAAGGACTGACCTTGGGACTGGTAGTCTGTTCCATGGTCAAATCGAAAATGGCATCTCTTTCCCAGGGAAGATAAGAAATGTCAGTAGAAAAAGACGTTATGTACTCACCATAACGTTCCATGTTTGTTGCCCATCTGGCCTTCATTCTTACTGGTTGGGTTTGGAACTGATCATTGGTTCCGACTCAGACGTATACTAAAGCTCGAAGACTTCCACATGGCTCGTGGCTGAATCCCTATCCCGTCATGCACCAGTGTAATTCCCCATATCTTGTTTGCTAATAACCAAAGTAATTAGTCTACATGTATAATATTCTGTAGAATATACAGATAAGAAGAAGTCAGAGAACTTCCTTGCCAAAGGAAAGAAAACCTCTAAGCCCTCCAGAAGCTTTAGGCTGGAGAAGGTGGTAGGGACATAAGAATGAAGGCGAGATGGACAACAAACATGGAATGTTATGGTGAGTACATAACTTCTTTATGTTATGTTGCCCTATCTCGCCTTCATTCTTACTGGGTGGGACAGCGTCCCTAGCACCATATTTCCTGGGTGGCTCATGGGAGTACATTCTTCAGGACAGTGGAACCGAGGGAGGCCCTGTCCCTGGAGGCCAAATCCACTTTGTAAAGAGTGATAGAGGTATAAGGCCTTGCCCACATAGCAGTGGCACAAATGCTGTCCAGTGATACGCAGATGATGTTACTATGGTCCTTGTAGAATGTCTCTTGATGTTAAAGGGTAGATCTCTGTTATTAGTAGTGTAGATAAAGGTGATACAGCCTGAAAGCCAGTTTGAGAGTGTGACCTTAGAAATGGTCATGCCTTTTTTTGCTTCTGAAAAGGAGATAAACAACTGATCTGATTTCCTAAAACGTTTGGTTCTGTGTAAATAAAAGCACAGTGGTCTATGGACATCTAATTGGTGGTGCTTGTATTCTGCCTTGTTGCCATGATTAGGGAAAAACACTGGCAGCTCAACCGATTGATTGAGATGAGCTTGAGAGCATACTTTAGGTAAAAAGGATGGATTAGTCTGAAGAGATACTCTATCTTTATGCAAGATCATATAAGGAGGTTTGATGGATAAGGCTTGTAATTCTGAAACTCTCCTTGCAGAAGTAATGGCAACCAATAAAATTGTTTTCCATGACAGAAATTCACATGTTGATGCTGGCTCAAAGGGAGGCAGAGTTAGGTGTGATAGGACAAAATTCAAATCCCATGGTGATACAGGGTCTATAATGGTAGGTCTTAATAATCAAGTGCCTTTTAAAAACGCTTTGCACAATCTGTGTGACATCAAGTTAGGAGTCAAATCACCTATATGAAAACTAGAAATTGCAGCTAATTGGACTTTTATAGTAGCTGCAGTGGAACCTTGATGGAATAGCTCTGCCAGTAATTCAAGAATAGAGCTGATTGGGGCAGAGAAAGGATCAATGTCTTTTGTTGAAGCCCAGTACGAAAACCTTTTCCATTTACTGAGGTATAACTTCCTGGTTGAGACTTTGTATGAAGTATTAGAACATGTTTCACTGCCAGCGTGTAATTATGAAGCCTGACTAAATTTGGAACTGGAGCAGCCACTCTGTCAACTTGAGGGTTTGGAGGGAGGGGGTGGGGTGTTCCTGACTTATGAGTCAGAAGGTCTGGAACTGGGTCTAGAACCCACAGTTGCTCTTGAAGATGAGGCCAGAGAAAGGGGAACCAAATCTGACGAGGCCAGTATGGGACAATGAGAATTAGTTTGCTTCCCAATGACTTAGCTTTCTGAATAACTTTGGGTATTAGAGGAAATGGGGGAAATGCATAAAGTAGTCCCAAGGGCCAATCGTGAACAAGTGCGTCTCTTGGCGACTCCCCCAAAGGGAATATCAGGGCAAAGTAGCTGCTGCATTTGGTATTCATGAGAGTGGCAAAGAGGTTGCAGGAAAGCTGGCCCCATTTTCAAAATATCCTTTCCACTACTTCTTGTTTTAGGGACCACTTGTGAGGCATTAATATCGCCCTGCTGAGCCTGTCCGCTATCAAGTCGGATTTCCTCAGGATATGCATTGCTACCAGAAAATTTTGGGAAGAGGTTGCCCATTGCCATACTCCAAGTGCCTTTCAACAAAGGGGGTAGGACCTGGTTCCTCCTTGCTTGTTTATGTACCAGACCACTGGCATGTTTTCTGTCTAAACTGTAATTGTCCCTAGCAGAAGAGAGTCCTGAAGTGCTTGCAATGCCAACAGCACTGCTCTCATCTCTAGGATACTGATGTGCAAATGTGCCTCGTGTTCTTGCCAGGTGCCTTGGACCATCCTCCCCAGATAATGCCCCCCCACACCCTATATAGGAGTCGTCTATGGTCACTGTTGCTATAGGCTGTTGCGAGATAAAAGGTTGACCTAACATCACGTGACTGGAGAGCAGCCACCATCATAGATCTTTCTTGCATGACTCTGTAATCTTGATCTGGTGAGATATGGGAAGTTCTTGTAACAACCATTGAGAAAAAAACAGCACACTGAAGAATCCTCATGTGCATATGAGCTAGGGGGACCAGGGTTATCGCTGCTGCCATGGTTAAAACTGTTTTCACCTTTACTTTGGTCTTTGTCAGAAAATCTGTTGTCTGAGCAGAGAGACTCTTTCCGCAGGAAGTTTTGCCATCATGGAGACTGTGTCCAGATCTGCTCCTATAAAGGTAATATGCTGAGATGGCAACAAAACAGATTTTTCTGAATTTATCATTATCCCCAAGTGGGAGCAAAGGTGTAACATGGCATCTCTTGCCTGCTGTAGTAGATGCCTGGTGGGGGCAGTCAGGAGCCAGTCATCTAGGTATGGAAACACTTGGAATCCTAGCTGCCTCAAATAAGCCGTGACTACTGCCTTGCATTGGTGAACACTCTGGGGGCTGTAGTGAGGCCAAAGGACAGAATTGGTAATGACTGGCTCCCAGCTGGAAGCACAAATGACTCCTTGATGGTCTATCGAGCACATCCAATTGTCTTTCCCTAAGAAGGGAAGAACTGACTGCAGTGTCACCATCTGGACTTCTTTACGGATTCGTTCAGTTTGCTGAGATCCAAGATGGGTCTCCAGTCCCCTGCTCTTTTTGGCACTAAAAAGAATCTTGAGTAAGTTCTGGATCCTATTTAGTCTGCAGAGACTCTTTGGATGACTCTTTCGTCCAGCAATTTTTGAATCTCTATAGTTGCTTGTTCCCTTTGACTGGGTGGAAAGTCTGGGATGTTTTTGACATTTGGGAAGGGAAGGCAAAATGGTATGGAGTAACCTTTGGATATTATGCTTTGTTACCCACTTGTTTCTTGTGATGTTTCACCAGGCTTCTGGGTACAAAGACAACCAACTCCCAAATGCCTCCAGTGGAGGGAGGGGAGCCTCCTTCCAGGAGCACTGGAAGGGTCGACTGCGAAAGGAATCATGGTCACCCTGGTTTTGCAGACCCCGTCTGTCGCATGAATTGCATCTGCCATTATTACTTCCCCCTCTGCTCCTGGGGAGGATTCACCTTGTGCGTCTTGAAAAACTCCCTGGGATTTTCTGAACCACATTTTTCCCCCCTTCTGACCTTTGGTGTAGGGTCTAGATTAGAAGGTATGGAAAAATGCACTCCAATGGCTGAGAGAGTTTTCCCTTCCTGCTCGCATCTGGTAAGTGTCTCTTTTACTTTGGGTCCAAAAAGTGAGGAACCATCGAAAGGGACATTGAGAAAGGTAGACTTAAAGGGCTCCGCAAAGTGACACAAGCACATCCAGGAGCGTCTCCATAGGTAAACTCCTGAACTCGCTGCCCTACTCGCTCTATCCACTGCATAAGAGATCAGTCTCATGTTGGAGTTCACTATGGAATTTAAGGTTGTAGCTGAGAGGATACCTTATCTGAGACCCCTGCAGCTACTGTACCTTGAAGAGTATCTCCTAACTCTTTCAGAAGATCTCTTTGAAGTCTCGTAAAGTGCGTCAAGTAATTCAGTGATCTAAGGGCAAAAGTCACTGATGAAAAAATATGCTTCCCATATCTGTCCATCATTTGAGACTCCTTGTTCGGTGGCTGAACAGATGAGGACATTTCGGAAAGTTCCTTCTTAGTGGCTGCTGCCACCACCATAACAGCTACAGGGATGCATTTTGTGAGAAATTCCTTGTCTGTTGGAGCTGTAATAAATTTATTTGGTCTCCAAGGGACCGGTTCCATTGCATCTGCTGACTCCCCACACCTTTTGACTAACTAGTTCCATGAGCTTGTTGAAAGGCGGAGACACCCAGCTGGCTGAAGGCTAAGATCCAAAGGCCTTCAGGTACACTGACTCCTCATCAGAAGGGTTGATGGGTTTCCAACCACCTCTCTGTTTAAGGATTTCTAGGATATCCACAAAGGAGATATCCTCAGAAGACGACCGTGGGGACACTTCTGACTCCTTAAGGTCAGCGTCCAAGGTGATTAACTCGTCTGGGGAGACCAGGTGCTTCCTCTTGCAGAGTCTCTTCTGGGGATTCTCCTCAGAAGGGTATTCCGGAGATGTCTCAGAAGAGTGTAGTTTGCCCGATGGGGCACCCTAAGGCCCAGAAACTCTGCTGTCCTGTGGCTGGGGTGTTGCAGAGACAGAAGCCAGTGCTTGAGGGGGAAGAATGTCAGAACCTTTATGTACAGATGTATGGGAAGACAGGACACTCCTCATCAGCTCAAAAGCCCCCCTCCCCGATATGAGGACACCTCCGGTTCAGAGGAAGCAGAGGAGACCCCCGGAGCCAAGGGGGACAGCTCCAAAGTTGACACAGGAGCTGAGCTCACCCGCGCTGAGGCCCCGAGAGGCAAGCTCGGAACCGAAAGGTCTTGGGTCCAAGTGTCCCCTCCGGACCCGGCCATAGAGCTTCAGCTCCTACACATCTCAGATGGCACAGAGGATGTTGAAGCAGACAATGGTTCTGAAATCCCCACGGTGGGTCTTGGCACCAAAGTATCTACAACTGGCTCCAATGTTCCAGATTGACTCAGAGGAGGAATCAACGTGGATGAAAAGGTCTTTGCTGGCTCTGAAACTGACTGGGCTGGAGCCAACAGGAGTTTTGCCAGTGCCGGCGTTTTCAGCAGACTATGCACCACCCTATCCACATCGTCACCAGATAGGCTTCTAGAGGACCTAGAGGAAAGGGTTGGTGAATGAGATCTCTGTAAAATGGGAGATCACAGGGTAGGGAAAACATGTAACAATTCAGGGGCTGACTCCGAATCTGAGTCTCTCTCGGCTCTGAACTCTGTGATGCCAAGGATGTTGACTGGTCTGATCTAGTAGGGTTTGGATCCGATGGAGTTGTCTTTGCTATCTTCTCTGGTGGTTCTGAGTGGATAGAAGAAGATGAAGAAGATCTCTTTGACAGGTTTGTCAGTTTTAGCAGATGGGGGCTTGGACTTACTGGAGGTGCTCTGACCTTCTAAGGTTTCAGAAAAAGGAGTCTTTAGAAGTCCTCTTACGATCAGTTTGTTTTTCCTCTCTAGTAAAACCCTGGAGCTAATGGAATGGCAGAATGTACATGGCTCTTGCAAGTAGATGGCTCCGAGACAGTATACGCATATCCTATGTCCAGCGATTATGGACATTTTCTGGGAGCATTTCTGGCATTTCTTAAAGCCGGATGGCTTTGTTTCCTTCTGATCTTTAGACATGATCACAAAATGGGCAACAAGGCACAACTACTTTTTACACTAACTGAAGACTAATACCACACTTTAAGAGTATATAATTCAAACAACACTCTAAAAGGATATATAACAATATATAAATGCACACCACACACTAATATAAAACATCTAAAGATTTTCAAAAAAGTACAATACACCTTAATGATTTGCAGAGGAAAAGAAGGGGAAAGGAAGTTAGCTTTCCCTCTAACTTAAATGGGTGCTTGGCCCTCTAACTTAAATGGGCAGAAGCTAAGCTAACTACAAGTTTAAGAGAAGGATTAGAAACAACAGTGAGTTGGATGCACTTCTAACTTAAACAGTGTGCCAACGGAAAAGTTTAACAAAATCCTAAAAACATGGGTTAGGAAGTTCAGATGACATAGGAAGAGAAAGGTCTGACGAGAAAAGAGCGACGGCCAGCCACAAATGCAATAGCGGCTAAATATATGTAAACAACACACACACCGAAAGAGAAGCAACTCACTATAGAAGCTATAAAACTAACTATATAAACAAAAAACTAGAAATAAAGACAATTTCTTTCAAAAAAATCTAAATTTAGCCATGGCCAAGATGAAAAGCCTCCAATCTGTTTAGCGGCAAATGATATCTGGGGAATTACACCAGTGCATGATGGGATAGAGATTCAGCCACGAGCCAAGTGGAAGTCTTCGAGCTTTAGTTTACGGCCGAGTCGGAACTGATGATTGGTTCTGAACCCAACCAGTAAGAATGAAGGCGAGATAGGACAACATAACATCAAGCAATTCACAAAAAGTTTACTTTTTTGACAGAAGAAACATAATAAAACACATTTTAAAATACTAGTCTAGCTCCACAAAGGGGAAAAAAACAATTTTTCCCAATAAAATATGTTTTCAGTTAGTTTACACTACTTTTAAACTGACATAACATGAGTGCTCCATTTAAAAGAACGTTACAGTCTTGAGACAGTACGTTAAAACATGATGCTCCTAGCTGTCAAATAACTTTCCTGAATAGGAAAGTAATAAAGCATCAATAAAATTAAGAGAATGTAAAGTTTTCTAACCCAAAGGGAACATATCAGCCCAGCAAAGGAAAGCACGAGTTGACTGCCGATCCTTGAAAGCCTCAGAAGAGCTCATTGTTCGGTGGCAGCAAAGCTCTGAAGGGCTCTGCACCCAAACTTGTCTTTTAGTCAATTCAGCTCAAGCTGCTTGACAGTCTAGGTGCGTGGAAGGTGCCCTGAAGCTTTGGAAGGATATAATCCATACATAGCTAAGTCTACTGCAGCAGTGATCAATATGATGAAATTTCTGGAGTCTAGTGACTCTTAGAAGTATTAAAGTACACATTTGATATACCATATGTTTAAAAACTGCATTGAGTTGATATTTCTGAGGCACAATAGACCAGAGCCTTGCACATATCTGATGAGGGGAAGGGGGGGGGGGTTAATATTCTTTTTAGCAAATCATATGTAATGCTAATAATAGCTAAGTGGAGATCAAAGGCCCTCTCTTCACAGGTAGCATAATCCCTTCCCTTATGAGAGGATAGTTGTGGCTATACAGGCAAAGAAACAATACTCGGTATACATTTTGAGCTTTGGGCATTTCAGTCTTCTTCATCACTACATGTAATCTACAACAAAGTACAGTTTCAGTTTACAAGTAAAGGAAGAAGGGAAACAACTTTATGCAAAACTGTTTAGTCTATTTACAGATTTAGGAGAGCTGTTTGTTCTAACTCTCTTACCACACAGGTGATGTCGTTGTTGTAATTAATCCCCTACCTATTTAGGTTCATAGGTGTGTACTACGCTAATGGACCTGAAGCCTTTACAAACCTAGCCCATAGGATTACCCTGGCATCATGCCACCCGACCTTAGTTCCCAGTGCCTCTGTCAAGTAGAGCCACTGGAGTGACCCCCGGGGTGAATTTTCTATTTCCCATCCACTCATCAAGATTTCTCTTGAAGAGGGCCAGTGAGGTACTCCGCTTGACATATATGGGAAGCATATTCCATAGCATGAGCAGTCTAAGTTATGAACCTGTCCTTCCAGCTTGTTCTGTTGTTTGTGGTAATGAGGTTGAGGTCTCTGGAGCATGTAGTGTGGAGGGATTGGGATTTCTTTTTATTGTAGCATTTCTAACAGAGCTGGGTCAGACATGGCTTTGTAAGTCAAGCAGAGATCGCCTCTAAGTAGGCGATATGAGACAGAGAATAGTTGGAGTTTTTTTGAGTCTGTCCATATAGGACAAGTGTTTAAGGCCTAAGATCCTCTTTGTGAGGTAGTTTTGCAGCCTCTCCAGTTATTGTAGGTGTCTAGTGAGGTACATGGCAAATATTGCATTGTACTTGATGACTGGCCTAATGAGGGAAGAGTAGAGGGAGACATTGACCTCTTTCTTCCTGGATGCAAAACCCTTAGTAATGAGATGTGCCACATAGAAGGACTTTCTGACCACAGTGGCAATGTGGTGGTCAAAAGAGAGGTTGCTGTCGACCTGTGTTCCCAGATCTCTTATGACGCCTTCTGTGTTCAGTGGACTACCATCAATGTGGTAATTCATGGGAATTGGGTTTTTCCCAAAGGAGATGACGACATTTTTTGGCATTGAGCTTAAGGCCATGGTTCTGACACCAGTCATTGGTCTTAGTGAGGCCTTTCTGTAGGATGTCAACATAACTTGGGGAGTTAATTATGGTTCCCAACTTGCAATCATCTGCAAACTTTGTCAGCCAGAGTCCCTTCCTGTTGGCCCGGACTTCAGAGAAGTAGATACCAAACAGGAGAAAACCCAGGACCAAACCCTGTGGGACTCCACTTGTGGTTCGTTGACAATCTGACTTGGAGTCAGCTACTTTCACATTGTGGGTTCTATCTGTGAGCCAATTTGCAACCCACCTAGTGATACAGCATTTGATGCCTAGCTTAGTGAGTTTTTCTATGATTCCTGAGTGGGGAATGGTATCAAAGGCCTTGGCCAGATCAAGGTAGGCTGTATGAACCACCTTGCCTTCATCTACAGCTCTGGTGACTGACTCAAAGAAGGCAACCAGGTTGAGCAGGCATGATCTACCCCTCACAAAACCAAACTGTGTGGGATCCAGAATTTGGAGGTTCCCTATATCTTTGTTTATTAGGTCCATGATGATGCGTTCCATAGCTTTGCATATCAGACTTGTCAGGCTAATGGGGCAATAGTTCCCAGGGTCTGTAGTCGGCTCCTCCTTTGTGGAGAAGGATGACTGTAATAGTGCACCATTTGGTAGGGACAAAGCCTGAGGTGAGGCTGTGACTGAACAGCACACAGGTGAGGTGCCAGTTCACTCTGTAGTTCATGCAGAACACAGCTAGGGATACTGTCAGGTCACATAGAAGCTGTATTGTTGGCCTTGGACAGTGCTGTTTTAACCTGTGCAGCAGTAATACTGGGTGCCTGGCAATCTACTGACATTGTGGTTGGTCCTTTGGTGTGGGAGACAGGGGATGTTGTGATTGGTCCTTTGGTGTGGGAGAGAGGGGTAAAGCTGGCACTGAATCTGTCAGCCAGTATACTGGCAATATGTGCTGGCTTGGTATAGGAGGTGCCATTGTGCAAAAGGTCCGAGCAAATCTGGGTATTGCCATGGAGATTATTTACATAACTATAGAAGGCCTTGTGGTTGTCTTTACTATCTGCTGCAATTCTGTTTTCATAACTAGCTTTACAGGATTTGATGAGGAATCTCAACTTTGTGTTGAGGCTCATAAGGGAGTTTTTCCAGTCTTGGGAGTTTGTTTATGGCAGGGGACCACCAGATTGGCTTCCTTTTTTTGGAGGAGAGCATCTTGGTTCTATTGGGTATGGCGAGATCCATGCATTTACGTACGTGTTCGTACAGGGCATTAGTGTATGATTTGGTGGTCATGCTGCTGTTCTCCAATTATATAGGTGCCGTGAAGTTAGCCACCTCTGTTTTTAGGACCCCAAAGTTAGCTTTGGAGAAGTTTTTCATGGTGGTTACCTTTGTGGAGGAGGTGGTGGATTTCCATGGTGATTAGTTTATGGTCGGATCTAACCAGGGAGGAGTTGACTATTGGTACAGAGCAATTGTCACCCATGTTAGTAATAACCAGGTCAAGGATGTTGCTACCTCTTGTGGGGGTAAGAATGAGCTGGTCCAGGCACTGGAATTAATGAATTCCAGGAAACGTTGGGCAAATGTATTGGTAAATGAGTAGTTTTCCCAGTTAATGGAGGGGTAGTTGAAGTCGCCCAGAATGAGAGTGTTAGGTTGGACCCTAATATTCTCCAGGGTGCTTAGGAAAGTGGAGTGTGAGTCTTGGGATATGGTTGGGGACCTATAGCAGGCTACAATCTGAATCGCTGTCTTACCCAATGTTAGCTGCACCTGAAGTATCTCTAATGCATCATGTTGGGCTACCAGTCTGGAGGTGTGCACATCCTTTATGAATATGGAAACATCACCACCTTTGGAGCTTCGGTCCATGTTCTGGGGCCGAAAGGTATGAAATGAGTTACAGATTGGTAGTGCAGGGGTACCATCTGCTGCCTTGAACCAGGTCTCTGTTACAGCACAAATGCCGATGTTCTCCATTTTAAGGAGTGCTTCGAACGAGTGCATTTTGAGATTTAGACTTCTAGTGTTGAGCAGCATGACCCTCAGATTGCATTTGTTTGTAGCTGTTACGGTGGTAATTTGGTCTTTGAAACACCACCTAAAAAAGGCACTATAGGGGTGGCAAGAGCCTTGGCCAGTTAGAGACAAACATTTCCTCCATGGAATACATTAAATATCAATAGTTTGGTACATACGGTCAATTGGTGTTGTACTGTTTTTATGCTTAAATTCTTAATCAAGGATTTACAAGTATACATTAGCCAATACATCTTCTTTACTGTTATCTCTATCTGCTTGGATGGGCTATATATCATTATGAGGCTGGCAAAAGATACACCTCAGGAGGGGAAATTGTGCCTGCAGATTATTTTCTGGGATAAGATGGTATGCTTTATATTCCAAGTTAGGTTGTATACATAATGACTGCTTTATTTCTGATGTTACTGCTCTGTTTGGTACCCTTTCCTGGAATGTGAATATTTATTTATTTTATTTTACATTTGTTGACCGGGCTAGTCCAACTGGATACATGTCCATTTTCAGTGGAGGCCCGGGGAGAAAAGCTCCAGTTTAAAAAAAACATAGTAAAAAACAGTGTAAAACATACTACAAAAACTTACAGTAATATTTGATACAAAAATTAGAAAAGGCATTAGTAAGAAATAAATTCATCTTAGTTTAACAATATTTAAAAAGGAGTAGGAAAAAAAATGAGTGGGAGAGTTAAGCGTGATTAAGTAGTACTTGTGAGGGACAGTGTTAGAAATCAAGAAGGAAGGCTAGTATAAAGAATGATAGATGCAGGGTTGTGGTTAAGAAAAAGGTG
This sequence comes from Protopterus annectens, assembly GCF_019279795.1. Taxonomy (NCBI): domain Eukaryota; kingdom Metazoa; phylum Chordata; order Ceratodontiformes; family Protopteridae; genus Protopterus; species Protopterus annectens. Next base: position 951,642,561 of record NC_056745.1, on the reverse strand, counting down.
TTTTCAGGGTATCAGATAATTAGAGAAAAAAACAGTTAGTCAGGATTGGTACAAGAGCATAACCAGTGGTTAGAGAAGAAAAGTTTTAGGTTAGTTTTAAATAGCGAGAGAGAGATTAGGGTTGTCAGTTCTTGTGGTAATTGATTCCATATTTTTCCAACTGAATTAGAGAATATGGAATCACCTGCTAAGTTATTTGATAAGCAAGTATGAATCAACATTTTGTTAGCAGAGCGCAGATTCCTCAAGTTATTGTATGGTCTTATGAAGGTAGAGAGAATTGGGGTGTTGTTGGGTTGGTACAGGGCTTTGTGGGCGATTATAAGTTGGTTAAATTGTAATAGGTGAGGTAATTCAAGCCAGCCTAGTTGTTTTACATTCTGACAGTGATGAGTCCTGTATAGAGAGTTTGTAGCAAATCTGGCAATATTGTTATATGATTTAGCTAGTTTGTTAAGATTATTTTTAGAAAGATTGGTATATATGGGGGAAGCATATAACAGGGTAGAGATTAAGTGGGTTCTAGCTATGGTGGTTCTGGCTACTGGTGTCAGGAAAGGTTTTATTCTATAGAGGGATCCAAGTTTTTTGTTAATAGATTTTATTGTAGTATTTATGTGAGTGTCAAACTTTAGTTGATTGTCAATTGTAATTCCTAGGAGTTTGGTGGTGGGGTCTGGAGAGATAGTGGTACCATTGTTGGATGTAAGCGTAAAATGAAGAGGGGGAGACAAGTGAGAGGGTGTAAAGAGTAGTAGCTTGGTTTTTTTTGGGTTAAGGAGAAGACAATGGTTGGAGAACCATTGTTCTGTAGTGGAGAAGGCTTTTGTGTTAGAGAATGAAGTTCTATTAGCGATGAGGCTGAACATATGATGGTAGAGTCATCAGCGTATTGGATGTAGGTAGCGAGTGGATTAGAGAGTTGAAGGTCATTTATGAAAATGGGAAACAGGAGTGGACCTAAAATAGAGCCCTGAGGGACACCTATGGAGGTGGGCAGGAGGTCTGAAAGATGGTTTTGCCAGAGAACTGCTTGTTTTCGGTTTTCCAGGTAAGATGAAAACCAGTTCATAGCAGGATTATCAATAGAGAGGGACTTTAGTTGGTGGAGGAGAAGTTGATGATTGACCATGTCGAAGGCTTTAGATAGGTCTACAAAGAATGCTGAGGATAAAATATTATTGTTGCGATTTGTGTTGATACAGTTGGTAAATGATAGCAAGGCTGTAGTGGTACTGTGGAAAGGCCGGAAACCATGTTGACAGTTAGCTAGGAGATTATAGTGGAGTAGGTGGGTTATTAATTGTTTGTGGATGCATTTTTCCATTAGTTTGGCAAGTGGAGAGAGTAGAGCTATGGGGCGAAAGTTGGAGAACTCAGTACAGTCACCACCTTTGTGAAGAGGAATGATAAGAGAGATTTTCCAAATTGTTGGGATAATGCCTTCTTTTATAGTTCTATTGATCAATATGGAGATTGGGTAGGCAATGGCTTTGGCTCCTATTTTAAGGTATTCTGCTGGTAATTTATCAGCTGAGGGGGTAGTAGGTTTTAATTTTTGAAGTAAGGAAGAGATATAGGAGGTGGGTATAGGTTCAAGGTGAAAAGGGGGAGGAGTGGAGTTTGGACTGGGCAACTTAGAGGTATTAGGGTTTTGTTGGTTAGCTAGATTTAGTATAGCCGTGGTGAAGAAAGTATTAAAGGCATTTGCTGTTTGTAATGGAAAATCAGGGTTGGAGCCTAGTGGATTAGGTGTTGCTGCTTTGCCTGGGGATAGTAGTGTGTTGATAGCAGACCAGAACTTTTGAGGTTGTTGAAGGGATGATTGCTGTAGTTGGATATAAAAGTTCTTTTTATCTTGTAGGATAGCTTTTTTTGTTAGGTTTCTTTGTTGTCTAAAAGTTTGGTGATCAATCATGTCCTTTGTGGTACGCCATTTAGTCCAATATTTGTTTCTACTAAGGATTAATTTCTTGCTATGATTTGAGAGCCAAGGGGCTGGTTTATTTTTCATTCTTATGGAACGCATTGGGGCATGATGGTCTAGGATCGCTAGGAAAGTGGTACTGAAGTAATTAACTGCTTCATTTATAGGGAGGAACTTAAGGGGTGACCAATTACATTGTTTAAGTTCGTTTAGAAACAGTTCCAGGTCAAAATGTTTTTTTTCTATGGGCAGTTCTGACTGAAGTGGAGATATTTAAATTTGTTTTATGTCTGATAATATATATTAGAGAGTGGTCACTAAGGTCATCTGGGAGGGTTCCTGTTGTATAGTGTTGCTGTGGACAATTTGTTAGTATCCAATCTAGGATGCTGTCTTTATTATTGAGTTTATTTATTCTAGTTGGAGAGTTTATAGCTTGTGAGTATCCATAGAGGTTGATCAGGGTAGATGGATTGGTGTTATTACATAAATTCCAGTCAATATTAAAGTCTCCTAGTAATATTGTTTCTTGAGGAAGATTAGAAGAAAGCCAGTTAAGTAAGTCTTCAAGTATTGTGGGTTTTTTACCTGGGGGAAGGTAGGTGCAGATGATGTTAATTGATTTATGGGAGTTAAGCTCCAGTTTAGACATAATTATTTCTATGTTGTTATCTGAGGGTAATTTATGATTTATTTTGTTGATTTGTAGTCCTGCCTTGTACAGAATTGCTACCCCTCCACCTTTTCTATTTATGCGGTCTTGTCGAAGGATATTATAGCCTGGGGGGATAACTTCAGTATCTTGTAATGAGGGTTTAAGCCATGTTTCGGTTAAGAAGAGGATGTCGAACTGTTGGATATCCAGGAGAGCATGAATTTGTGGTATTTTATTGCATATACTACGTATGTTTAGATGGGCTATTGAGAGTGATTTGGAGGGTTTGGTTGATGGTAAAGTGATTGTATTATATTGGTTGCAGTTTGTATGGGATGGGGGAGATGTTGGGCCTGGGTTAGGGTGAATGTCTCCATCTATTAAGGAGTGAAGTAATATCAAGTTATAGTACTGGGAAGGTTTATTGTGGTAGTGACAAAAGTTTTTATTGGTTAGAATTGAGTATTTAATATGAATTAGTTGATGATATTTAGCCTGAAAGAAACTAGGTATGTAGATGGCATTGTGAAAGCTTCTAGATACATCTGGGAAAGGTGTTAGAGTTTGTTTGGAGGGGATGATAAGAGTGAAGGAGAGGGGTTGTGCATAGGATGTTAGGAGATAAGTGGTGGTAAGAGTGTTTATGAGTGAGAGTACTATTAAACACTGGAGATAAGACATGGTAGAAGAATGTCTGGTAGTTATTAGAGGAGTAGGTGATAAGTAGGGGTCAAGTATTGGATGATTAAGCTGATGATAGTGGAAGGAGATTTGCGGGGAGTGGAGTTGAAATTGTAGGGTGTGGTTGGTAGTGATTCTATGATTGGTGGTTGGTGAGGGGGTGTGGTTATGAGAGTATAAGTGTAGAGATAGTAGGGGCAGGTGGAATTTGGGGGCAGGGTAGGGGAGCGGAGTGAGCCCGAAGGGCGAACAGAGTGGGAAGAACCAAAGTGATCAGGAGAGGATCGAAAACCTATCAGTGGAAAGTTGTATAGCAGAAAGGTAAGTAAACCAGGCCTAGGAGTAACAGGCTGAATAGAATCCCGAACCCAGTCAAAATATCTAAAATAATGACTTTTATTAGAAAACAAAGCCCCATATTTATTTTTCTACAAGAAATACATTTTAATGTAAAGGAGCATGGGGTATTGTTCAGTATACCCTAATGACAGGAGAAGGAAGATAGTTATACTGTTTAAAACATCTAACCCTTTGGCATTTAAGGGATGCTTACTGACCCTCTGGGAGGCTTTTCAGTCCTACATGATTATGATAGTGAATCATTATAGCCCCTCAGGAACCTCACAGAATGAGCAAGCAAAAAATATGAGGGAATGGGTTGGTTTTCAGCATGTGTTTGAGGGGGAAAGATGGGAATACTGTTATGGATAATGACAAGGTGTGCTATGTTCCCAGTGCAATCATAAACCAGCAGATGGGAAGTTTGCTAAAGAATTTACAAGTCTAGTGAACATGAGGAAGGAGGGAAGGAATGCATGGCATTGCTATTTTGAAGACACAGTCAGTCCCTTTTTCTGAAAGGATCCCTGTTTTTTTTTTTTTTTTTTTTGTACCCCTCCTGCTGTCTCTTTTTTTGGTCCCTGCTTGCCAGAAGATGGCAGTGATTGATTATTTTGTCTTTAACAAAACAAAACACAAACAAGATGGTTTGTAAGATTTACAATGAAGGGCTTGAAAAATCTTAATAACTCCATGAATGATTTCCCTCAGTCATCAAACTGTTTGAGGACCTAAGCAGCAACAGAGCCAAACAAAACCTCCTTGTCTAAAGCAGAATTTAAAATCTCAGACTTTACCACATCAGAAAAAATTTTATTACAGACCCAATCATATCTTCTCCAAACAGTAGTTGTAGTAGAGGACCTAGTGTAGTAGAGGAGCTAGACACAGTATTTACACAATCATACACACTCCTCAAAAATATTTAGATACTTGAGACAAGTTATAAATTATAGGATTCAGATTGTGCCTACCTTCTAAAGGAAGCTTATCAGAACAATCTCATAAGCGGTCAACCCCAGACAGAATAAATTGTAAGAAGGAAATTTTCTGAAAAAAATCTTTGTAATACCTTGTCTTCTTGTCTGCAGGGGAAGGGTTGGTATTAGTAAGTGATCTGCCTTTTTTGAGGACTGAAGGCTGAAGGTCAGTGTTATTGCAGGCAGCATTTAACATATCCTCCAAGGTTGGCATAACAGGAGGAATGGGCACAGCATGAAGTAAATCCACTTGCAGTATATCATAATATTTTCTCCGTTGGGGGGGGGGGGTGCATCCATTTGTTCAAACAAAATACATTGTTTACTATAAAACTAGTCTTAGCAAAGGAGTTGGAGAGCACAAACTTTTCTCTGAATCAGAGTCTTGGGCTTGAGAATCAAAGAAAAAGCTTTGTCACAGTCTATGTCAGAATCCTCTGGTATATTTTCCTCAGGAATGTATTGACCTTGCTAGTCTTCTGGTAGGAATTTCTGCACTCCAGGACAGAAATCCTGCAATACACTCCTGACTAGGGTAACAAAATCATCCTTATGAACAGAAAAAAAATGTCTTTGGTGAGTAATGTCTTCCTTTTGTTTCTTTTTTCCAAGGGACATCCCTGGAAGGATACAGACTGAAAGATGACACTTCGTGCCAGGCAAGAGGACTCTTTCTCCTGGTCCCTCCAGGAAGAACTTCAAACCTAAAGAAGATGGTTCTCTCATGTCTGGATCGGACAATGGAACAGCTGCAGAGGACATTGCTAACCCCCAGTCTATGGTGGGAGAAGCAACTACACCAGAGGAACTTAAAGAGACTAGTGAGTGGTCTACGGAACACCAAACAGCCACTGCAAAGTCACCCACCAGTGGCTGAGGCACTGTCTGAGCTTGTGGTATAGGTAAGGGCTCCTATTGTGTGCGTGTGTGTGTGATTTGTTTTAGAAGTATAGTGGGAGAAGAAGCAGCAGGACCAGTGTAAGAATCCATTCTGTAGTCAAGGAAGAAGTTGGACTGCTGGTACGTGCTGCTGCGAAAAGTTGGTCAGAAGGTAAGTTGGAGACAAGAGTTCACAACCAGCACACATACTTACACTTTCCCATGCAGTCCCTCAAACTTCGAAAGAAAAAGCACAAGCAGTACACAAAAACCCTGTCAGAACTCCAAATCCCTTTCTCAGAAAGTACACTGAGAGAAAACAAAAAATGAAGGCAAGTTGTCACAAAGTGCACACAAGCACCAAACAATAAATGCATTTCTAGCCTTGAAATACACTTGCTGATGCTTAAATATAATACCTTCAAGTATAATGTCTCATGCAGTAAAATAATGAAGGTAAGTTGTCACAAAGTGTGCACAAGCACCAAAATACTCTAGCACCATTTTAAGTACATAAAAAACACTTCCCAGTTTTTAAATCCTTATACCGCAGTTAAAATGTCTCAAAAGCTGTACATATTTTCTGACAAAAATAGCATTGGTATTCAATAATAAGCCCCATTCAAAAAACAGCAGTTTCTGACATTGATAACATTCCTGCTTTTCTTCAGAAAATAAAACTACATTAAAAAAAAGTTAAAAGGTATTATTTTCTGTGTGGGAGGGTTCCACTATGAGGAGTTATCTGTCAAAAATTAATCCTGTAGCAAATTGCTGCTCCTGTGAAGCCTCAGAGCTGCTTCCCCTTGAGGCAGCAAGACATTACTAAAGTTGTCTACACTCTGACTTCTAATTTCCCTTCAAGGGGCTATCTAATCAGCAGTCAGAGTGTAGGTGTGGGAGGGAGCCAGAGCTTTTTGAAGACAGGCCAGTTGTATCCTGGACAGGGTAGTGAGAATGATGAACATCTGGGTATGTCCTTGGGTATGGCCAAAGGGGCCAGTTTACTATCTTCCCCCATATATGCAACTAGATATAGGAGGTATAAATTTTTCAGTTAGCAGTGTTAATTTAAGTATTTCTATATGATGTCAATTTCGCACAGAATGTTTCCTGGCTCGTCACCTCTCTGCTGGAGATATGTAGATGGAGAGCTGGGTGATTGTACACATATACTCTGGTATTGTTCTAGATTAGTATAAGCAGGACATTCAGGTGCTTCTTGCACTGTTTGGGGAAATGCTATTAACCCCAGAACTGCTAGTTCTAGGGTTATCTGAGGTTTGACCCCAGACTAGGGTTGATAGTTCACAGGTATACTGTTTACTGTTATCAGCAAAAATGCATAACATAAACTTCGAAATTTAACTTCCCTTCAGCTAGCAAACAACTTATTTCATTGATGGCCAAATAAACCAAACTGGAAAAGATTTCCAAGGGCTCACAAAGAGCTTCAGATGTGGTCAAGAAATTGTAGTGCTGGCTTATTATTTTTAAGGGAGAAATAAGCACCTTGTAGAGTTGTTTATTTGCCCATGAGTCTATACTAGAACGTAAAAACAATTTCTGATTCCATTATTCATAGAAGATAATCATGTATTCACTGATGGATCACTGGACTTATTTATTCTAGCAAGGGTGAATGATTCTGCATGGTTATAACCCCTTGGTTTCACAACTATTTTTTCTGTGATTATCTAGCTTAATCCAGGGAACCATTGATATAAATATACAAATATATTGATGTTGGGGTGTATCAAATATCCCTGTTCTTATGTGAGTAGAAACATTCTGTGAGGAAGCTTGTGGTAACTGTCTGACAACTGAAAATTCTGAAAATCAAAGTTGCAGAAGTATACACTTTTTTTCTCATACCTATCAATAATTTTCCCATCCTTATCAGAAACAGGAGGATTGAACATGACTAGGTGCTTAGCAGCAGTGGGACCAACTAGAGCTACAGCTGCTGGGTCAGGTTTTGGAACAGTGAATACAGATTTAAAAGACTGTGGAACTTTACGCATTCTATCTGCCATTTAGAGACAACTGACTGACTATCACAAAAATTGCAAGCATTAGGACACACAACCTCTCAAGAAGACAGAACAGGAAGAACGGATGTAAGATCTGGAAAATACTTCTGTAACAAGACTGAGAAACTTCAGTGCTCTCCCACTGAAAAACACTGGCACATTCTAGCAATAGTCTTGGAGGAAGAGAAACCCCTACTGGGAGAATCAGAAACTGATCAGAAATCTAAGGGAAAAATGTATCTATCCCTGCATCATCTTGTTCAGATTCAGAATCTTGAATCTCTTCAGGAAAAGAGGTATCCCTCTTTCTTTTACAAGAAACTACTTTAAAAGAAGGATCAATGACCTGAATTAAATTCTGAGCCAGACCCAGTAGACTTCTCCTATCTGAAGAAATTTGAGAAGTAGGTATATGCTTACATGCTTGGTTTTCTGTTTCTTTTTGACAGGAAAACGGGGCCACCTGTGTTACAAATGGCAGGAGCAGCTTCCCCAGAGATGGGTACAGCTTTATGATACAACAGGGAAACTTTATCTGTTCCCTCTCCCAGAATTGACAAGAGTGGCTCTCCCTTGCCCACTGAGTGAGGGGACCCCCAACAGCTGCAGAGGACATGGCTAACCCCTAGTCCATAGCAGCTGTAGGTGCTACACCAACAGGATCTGAGGTAAAACATGAGTGGTCTGAGGTACAACAAATGGCCACAGCAGTCACCCACCTACAATTGTGAAGCAAAATGCTATCCTTCTGTGGTGGCAAAAGCTGTTTGTTTATTTTTTTCTTTTTTTGTGACTGGAAGAAGGACTGACCATGGGACCAGTAGTCTGTTCCATGGTAAAGCCGAAAATGGTACCCCTTCCCCAGGGAAGATTAGTAGCAAACACTACCAGTCTAAAAAGTTACTTTTTGACAAAAACACAAAGTAAAAGAACTTTATTTTACATTTTGGGGGCTGGCATAATGTTTTAAACACATTTTTTTCCACAGAAAAAATGTTTTCAGTTACCTTACAGCACTTTTAAACTTACAGGAAAAATGAGCACTCTGTTTCAAAGTATGTTACAATCTTGTGACAGTTGTTAAAACACAATGTTGTGTCTTTCGGCTTTTCCCGGTTGGGGGTCGCCACAGCAGAACTCCGGTCCGCTAATGATTGGCAGTAGATTTTTACGTGCCGAGTTGCCAGCCCTGACGCACAACCTTCAACGAAGGTACGCCCATTCACGCATGTCTCCAGACAGAAGACGCTCTAGCTGAGAATCGAACAGGACAATGTCTTACTGTGAGGCGACAACGCTACCGCAGCACCACCACTGCAGTAGTTGTTACAACAGAATCCTAGCTTTAAAATAATTTTGCTGAAGAGGAATGGGATGAATAGCAATACAAATAAGAAAATGGAAGTTTTCTTTCCCCAAAGGGAATAAAGAGTACAAGCCAACCCTTGATCCCCCGAAAGCCTCACAGAAGCATACTCTTCAGCGGCAGTAAAGCTCCAAAGGGCTTCACACCCAAACTTGTCTTTTAGTTAGCTCAGCTCAAGCTGCCTGACAGTTTGGGTGCATGGAAGATGGCCAAAAGCTTTAGAAGCCAGCTAGCTGTTACATCCTTGGTAGGATATAACCCATATAGGTAAGGCTACTGCAGCAGTGATCAATATTATGAACATTAAACTATAAGCATTTAAACTGAAAGACAAGTTACACAACATAATCAAAATACAGCAGACACTGTGACTATTCACTGCATATAGTACATACAGTAAGGTGCACAGGAGGAAGATGCAAGGCAGGGAAAGGTTAAAGAAGAGTTGATGGAAGATGGAAAATATGGAAAATGAGGGTATAGGAAAAGCTTCACTGTAGAGCACTGGTGTACAGACTGAAGAAAATGACAACTACAATGATATTACATCATTATCATCACCCCCCCCCCCTTCCTCCCATTTTTCTACATGGTGTCAGGATATCAAGTCAACTGTTGCCACCTTTCCAATCTTCTTGGCTGCTGCAGGTCTTCTCACACACAATACATCCATTTCTTTACTGGACATCCTTGTTTACTCTTCCCTTCTTCCTTTCTCGTCCAAATCATTTTCACCAAATCATATTCTGCTTTCCTGCACATCTGTCCAAACCACAATAATCTGTTCTCCTTGATCTGCAACTGGAGTTACTCTGGCTTCTGCTCTGATGGCATCATTTATTTTCTCTGTTCAGCAGTGTTAATCTTACCAACTAACCCAAGCACTTCATCTCAATCAGCTCCAGCTTCCTCAACTGCTTTGCCTTCAATGACCAGGTTTCTGTGCCATACAGTAGTGCTGGCTGCACCACTGTTTTGTATACCTTACATTTCACCTACTTTGTCATTCTTCTGTCATACACTTCTCTAATTCTAACTTTGACCTTCTCATTCAGACTTTCCTCCTCCTCAACCATTACTCCCAGATACTTGAATCTGTTAACTTGTACCATTATTTCTCCTTCTGCCTTACTTTCAGCTTCTTCTGATTTCCCCCATTTGCTGCCATGACAACTGTCTTGTTTGCACTCTTTCATTCTATGGACTTTCAGTTTGCATTCCATTCACCTATCATTTGCTGAAGTTTCTGTTCAGAGTCTGCTTGTAATTTCATACTGTTTGCATGCAACAGCTTTCTTTATCTGTCCCCTCCAACCTGTTTGCTACTGTAGTACTTCACCAGTATAAACAGCAGTGGGCTCAGAGCTGAAGTCTGATGCACATGCACTCCGACTTGGAACCCTTTTGAGAATCCAAAGACTTGTGTCACTGGGTCAGTGTACATGACCTACACTAATTCTACCAGTGTTCTCAGGACTTTGAACTATTACAGGACTACCCAAATCAGCTTTCTTGGAGCCTTGTACTATCTTTTCAATAAAAAGATGTTTTCTTCAGTTCCAGCTTCTTCTCCACTGTCTGTCTCACTGGAAACATTGGGGTCAGTTGTGCTGCATTCTGAGTTGAATCCAAACTGCTCTTCTTCCATCTTACATTCTATTACTCTACATACTCATTTATTAATCACCCTCTCTAGAAATGTCATGCAGTGTGACAGGAGTTTGATACCTCTGTATTTCCCATAGTTGTGAATGTTCCCTTTGTTCTTCTACACTGGTAACAGAATGCTTATTCTGGAATATGCCTTTCTCTTCATACTGCCATAGGTAAGTGCCCTTAGAAGCCATTTCTTCACTAACTTGCCCAACATCTTGATCATATCTGCCATAACCTCATCTGAACCTACTGTTTTCCCTGACTTCATTTTCCTTAGTGCTGTTCTTTTTTTCTTCTAGGGTGGTTTCTTCTTTCTCTTTCATTATAGAGTGTGTATGGGTAGTACAGCTAATGTGGTGTTTTCCTCACTCAGAAACTGGTAGAAGTACTCCTCCCATCTTTCTTTCATGTCCTGTGGACTAGTGAGCAGATTGGTGCATGCATCACTTAAGAATGGTGACTGATAACTATCTTCTTTAACTTTCTGTCTTTGCCTTGCAACCTGATACAGTATCTTTATTCAATCTGCTGAGTAACTTTCCAGAAGCTGGATGCCTCTGACATCTTGTGCTTTGTTAAATACAAACAACCTCAGCTTCGGAGTAGGACTGGAACACCACGTTTGAGTGTTGTTTAGCTATTCTGTACAACGATAGCAAGTACACCAGTACCCTGCGCAAATGCACCTTTAGCCACCTTTAGCCAAACGAGTTAAAAAATGAAATGATACTGGAATCCAAACCAATTTGAATGCACAATGACTTTTTTAATATAAAATTCAACAGACAAATCCACGTAATGTTAAGCGCTTTTCGTTCGGGTAATACCCAAACTTCTTCAGACATATTACTCATATTCCTGTTGCCCTTAAATAGTCCCCTCTTTGTTCCTGTCCTATCAGGAAGAAGTAGTAAACCACTTTTCACCCACAAGACCTGTTAGTTTCCAAATGTATAAAACCTAAATTTCTATTAACAACCAGTGTAAAAATTAATATATATAATAGTTAAAGTATGCTTTTCTAACTTTCTATTTTTACACTTTTCTTTGTTTTTTTTTAAAAACAATAGCCATATCAATCAACGAACTATCTTATTGTAGTGTTCTTATACAATTGGTCAGTGTGTATAAAAATCATTCAATGTTATAAAAAAATGTATGGAAAAGTGTGTAGTCAACCCAGCTTTTCTTCATTTGCACCTTAGTAATAATGATTATAATAATATACCGGAGTGCAAAGGTACGAATAAGTCTTTCATTGAGGGTATTAAAGTTAGAAAGCAAACTATTGTTGGTTTTCTACTCTCTAAAAAGTAAATAGATTGTGCTTTGTTAGTGCTCTCTTAGCTTCAGTTAATCAACCAATATTCCTTCTTAGCGTGGTCCATCTTTTCTATTTCCCACTTTTTCCTGCACTCCTTTCTCTTGATAACTTCCTAGACTTATACATTCCACCACCACTTTTTCTTTATGCATGTTATTTCAACACATGGCTTGGCCACATATCTATTCTAAAGCATTCAGAAAAGCTGTTTCAAAACACAGCCCTTCTTTTTTGACTCCACATATTTCCTCCTCTTCCTGAGGTGCTAGAGTCCCGAGTATTTCCTTGAACTCTTGTGCTTTCACTACAGTCAACATCTAGGTCTTCGGTCTAATCTTTGCTGAATTTAAAGTCTTCGCTGACCACTGTTTGCAGCTGATTGTGGCCACCAGTAGTTTATGCTGTGGGTTAACTGTTTCACTAGGGATGACTTTGCAGTCTCTGATTCTACCCAATGGTCTTTCCTTACTAGGAGGAAGTCTGTCTCAGTTGTATGCTGACCACTCCTGTATGGGATCTTGCCAGGGGCTTGAATCCTCCAGGCAGACCGCATGGACCCCACCCATTTACCTCTGAATGGTTTCATGCCCTCTTGAACTCTTTCTTCAAAGTTCTTTTCAATTTTCCCTTAAGGTACTTGTCCGCTATCGGTCTCGTGCTGGTGTTTAGCCTAAGCTGGAGTTTACCACCCACTTTGGGCTGCATTCACAAATAACCCAACTCTGGGAAGACCTGATCCTGATGAGTTGGCCACTGTCAAGCCATTTGCCAGACAGAGATCTAGAATGGCCTCTCCTTTATTTCTGTTGCCCCATCCATGTGGACTCAGGCAGTCCACATATCCTGTTCCGTCTATCTCGATATGAGCATTTGGTTCCCCATTATCAACACCATTTCATGTCATCCTGCTTTATCAAGTAAGCCCTACAACTGCTGACTGAAGGCACTCTTTTTGTCTCTATCACAACTCTGTTGTGGGGCACAGGCTGAGATTATGAATACTATCCTTACACTGGATTCTTATTGCCATGAGTTTATCACTACCTCTGATGACACCCATCACTGTCTTCAGAAGACTCTCCATCACCACAACTCCCACACCAATTTCTAGTCTCTGTCTCAGGATCCCAAGCCAAGTGGCTTTGATGTATTGTCCTTCTACCTTGTCTCCTGGATATACAGGATGTTCAGTCACCACCTTATCATCATGTCATCCACTTCCAAGCTGCAGCCTGTCAGTGTAGCAATTCTTAGTTAAATGTTTATCAAGTTGTTTGGTTTTCCATATATTGTTTTTTCAACACAGATATCCCTCGTAATCCTAACAGGGCAAATGGACATTTGATAGGCTGTGGTTTATTGACCCGGGGCTGCTAGGCTTTATATCGGGCATAGTGGGCTCTTTGGTGGGCACACATTGGGCAATAGAGAAACATAGGCTCCTCCCACCATCACCATGGGTACCTGGCATTGGTCAAATACTCAAATTGCTTATCACTAGGAAATACCTATGCTAATTTCTGGCAACATTAGTAGTCAATGTGACCAAGCCATATAGAGTCAATTTTACACTGTAGAGTGGCTAGTCCTGACATGGTATGCAGTCTGCAATTTGTGTTTTCCTATCTACAAGATACTGCATACCACAGTTACTGCCTAAAGCAGTTGGCATACACAACACTTTCCCTAAAAGACATCACATAGAGTCAGTGCTGCTCATATATTTGAGGTGTAAACACAAAGCATATTTTTTATTTTTGTTTTTGGAGATAGCAGGAACACACTGATACAACATGCAAAACTCTACAGAGACATTGTGCCAGAGGTCAGAATGGAGTCCTGTACTTTTTGTTTGGGAATGGGAAGTAAAGACTTTAACCATTATTCCAAACATGTCTCCAAATACAAAGGGCATACAACAGATTTAAATATCAGACCTAGTTATGAGATCTTGACTACTAAATGCTCCAGTTACACCAGATTTTGTTCAGTCAGCTTATTATATTATTTTTGTTTTAAAAAGGCAAGCAGAAAAATATACTTATTAAAGTGTATATACCTTCTACCCCTCAGCATCAGGAATTGTACTACAAATACACAAACCTTTTATAAAAAGGAACTTCCTCTCAGCAGTTTCACCATTAAAATGTTTTAAAGGACCGGAAGCTTTTTACAACATAGATTCAGCAAGAAAATGCAGTTATAACTAGAGGTACCCCAAATGGATGCAACATCCTTTACACCTATTTGCCATCTACAGTACCCAGAGGAAGAAAAGTTCAGTTATTTTTATATTACAAGAAATAACCACAAACAAACAGGTTTTTTCAAACAATATAGCAAGTTACGCTACTGAAGTTGTTCAGAAACTACACATAACTGTTTACACACACCTCAAGTTAAGTACAAAAATGCTTTACAGCTAATGAGCCAATAATCAAAAAAGGCACTAGAGAGGGTAGACTGCAGTCAAAGTTGTGGAGGTTTTTACTCCAGCTCCAGGCTGTTTCTGGGTCCCAGGACAAGACTTAAAGACAATTCTAGAATTATTAAATCTGAAGAAATCAATTACTACAAAATAAGTCAGGATTTGGTGAATCTGAAGATTCCACTCCCTTTCACAGAACAAAGTTGGGACTCAAAAAACGATCACAAAGCTCGCGTAAACTGCAGCAGCCAAAAGATGCATTTTACACAAATGGGGGGAATGTGATGCAGAGACATGTTTAGATGCAAACAGGAAGACATCATTATTGGTTAATATGCATGTCTCTGAATCAGGTGTTATTGCTGCCAGTGCTAAACAGCACTTTTCAGTGGTAATTACCACTGAAGGTCCATGCATCGCAATGGCACAGGTATCTCAGTCATTCACACTTCCACACACACGTGCAGATATTCATACACATGCAAGACACACCCTTACACACATCTCTCAACTGTTTCTGATTTTACAAAATGTCCATGAATTTGTCTCTAATTGTTGTCCTGTCTCTCATAAAATTTTTGATTTTCTGATAAGTCACTGAGTATTATAGTCAGTCAAAAATGCCAGACATTAGAGTTTCATACTTCTTATTGTTTAGAAAAAGCACATTGATTAAAACTTTGTCTGGAAGTCTTGAGCATGGGTTTTGAAAGGTACAAAAGCCACCCCCCAACACACACACACACGCACTCACAGACATCCATACACACATACATGCACAAACACACACACAGCTAAGTTACAGAGCAAATGATTCTCTGTGTAAATCTCTTCTTGGATAAATACTTTCCTGCAGGCATTTCTGGGGAAAGCACAGTTCATGATATTAGCATAGGCTGCTCCCTTGGAATGCCTTATTTGCATGTAGCATAGCTGTGAAGATGGCCCACCACAGTCAATGTAGTGACTTGCCTGTCTCTGCATCAAAAATGGCATCCACCAGTGTTTGGCCACTTATCACTGGCAGTAGCCCTTTCTGAATCCAAGGCTAAGACTTTCGCTTGGCAAGCCCAAATACAGATCTCCACTTTTCAATGAGGCCTCTCAGAATGTACCTCAGATTCCTGACATCTCAGCATCACTTTCAGTTTTTAGCTCTGCCATATGGATAATTTATAGCCTCCAAAGTATTTACTAAATGCTTTGGTCCAGTTTTTGCACATCTTAGAAACAGTGGCGGCTGGTGACTTCAAATCACAGGGGGGCTGCAGGAGACAGCTGAATGGGTGGGGTCAAGGGGAGGGGGTGTGGTCAACCAGAAAGGGGATTAGCTATGCACAAAACCACAAAAAACTAACTTTAATTAAATACGCTGCCCTGGGTGGCAAACCATCATTATGAATAAGAAGTTATGTACCTACCATAACGTTCCATGTTAGTTGTCTTCTCTCGCCTTCTTTCTTGCTTGATGGGTTCAGAGCCGATCCTCGGCTCCGACTCGGCACTTGCTAAGCTCGAGAGTCACTTTTACCAGCTCGAGGCAGCCCCATATCCCATGATGCAAGGCGGTAAGTACCCAGATCTCGTTTGATGACAAAGGGCAATAGCACCAAGCATAAATACTTCCCAAAGGAAGAAAGAAAGCCTACAGGATGAAAGAAGGACCAGTTCTGAATGGTGTTCAGCATAACAATCTCTTGTAGAAAGGTCTGTCCAGGCCTGGGGGAAGGAGGGAGGGTCGCAAGAAAGAAGGCGAGAGAAGACAACTAACATGGAACGTTATGGTAGGTACATAACTTCTTAATGTTAAGTTGTCAATCTCGCCTTCATTCTTGCTTGATGGGACCGCGTCCCTAGCACCTCTATCCTGGGTGGCTCAACGGAACAGACTCTTGAGGACTGTAGAGCCAAAACTGGCTCTGTCCCTGGAGGCCAAGTCCAATTTGTAATGGGAAACAAAAGTATGAGGAGTGGCCCAAGTGGCGCTGCACAAATAGTGTCTAAAGGAAGTCTAGCTTGAAAGGCTGTAGAAGTAGCTAAGCTCCTAGTTGAATGTGCTTTAGGTTTTGAGCACAGCTGTTTTCCCCTGAGCAGATAAATTTCAGAGATGACAGAAGAAAGCCATCTAGATAAAGTCACTTTAGAGACAGGAAGGCCTTTCCTGTTATCCGCAGGAAACAAAGAGTTGATCGGATTTCCTAAATTGTTTAGTTCTGTCCAAATAATATCTGAGTTGGCGGTGGACATCAAGATAATGTAATTTTTGTTCGATCTGTTTGAATAGTTTGGAAAAATACAGGAGATCAATGGATTGATTCAAATTAGCCTTTGAGGCGACCTTAGGCAAAAAGGTCGGATTAGTTCTCAATGATACTCTGTCCTTGTGAAAGACCAAATAGGGGTCGAACCGAAGAGCATGAAGTTCAGACACCCTCCTGGCCGATGTAATAGCTACTAGGAATAATGTTTTCCAAGAAAGAAATTTTAGGGAGCAAGAAACAGCTGGCTCGAAGGGGGGGGGGAAGAATCAAGGATGTCAGCACTAAATTTAGATCCCATTGAGGAGGAGGATTCCTGATTGGAGGCTTTAGCAGGAAAATTCCTTTCAAGTAGGCTTTACAAAGCCTATGGGACATGATATTGTGATCTGCGATCCCGACATGAAAGTTCGAGATAGCAGCCAGTTGAACTCTAACTGTGGAAGAAGAGGAGCCTGCATGAAAAATCTCCGCTAAGAAGTCCAAAACTGCCTGAACTGGGGCAGTGAAGGGATCGATATTCTTGGCTTTAGCCCAATAAGAGAAACGCTTCCATTTGCTTGTATAAATCCTCCTGGTAGAGGATTTTAAAGAAGCTACTATGATGTCTCTAACAGGGTTAGAGATCAAAGGAAGCCTGGCTAAGGAAGGAAGTGGAGCAACCATGCTGAGAGGTTGAGAGAAGGGATAGACCGGTGCAGCTGACCAGATTGGTGAACCAGAAGATCTGGCACTGGGTCCAGATGCCATGGCTGCACCAAAAGGTGATGATGGAGGAACGGAAACCAAATTTGTCGAGGCCAATAAGGAGCAATGAGAATCATTTTGGCTCTCAAAACGGTAGCTTTCTGGATAACCTGAGGGATTAGAGGAAAAGGAGGAAAAGCATAAAGAAGTCCCTGGGGCCAATCCTGGGTCAGAGCGTCTCTGGGGGGATGGCCTGACAGAGGGAAGAGAGAGAAGAAGTCTGGGCATTTGCTGTTTTGGGGAGTAGCAAAAAGATCGCAACATGGGCGACCCCATTCCAGAAAAATCTCCTCCGCTATAGATTGCTTGAGAGACCACTCGTGAGGCATGAGAATAGCTCTGCTCAATCTGTCCGCTAAAATGTTGGTTTTCCCAGGGATGTGCGTTGCTACCAGAAACCGATGAGAGGAGATCGCCCATTGCCACAGTCTGAGCGCTTCTCGACACAAGGGGTAGGACTTGGTTCCGCCCTGTTTGTTGATATACCAAACTACAGACATGTTGTCTGTGTGGACTGTAATTGTCCCTACAGGAAGAGAGTCGTTGAGGGCTTGCAACGTTAAAAGCACTGCTCTCATCTCTAGGACATTTATGTGCAGGTGGTACTCGAACGGTTGCCATGTCCCATGAACCATCCTGTCCTGATAATGCCCCCCCCACCCGATCAGGGAGGCATCCGTGGTGACAGTGGCTACCGGGGATGGGGGTACAAAGTGTCTGCCTTGGTGAATCTGGGGAGAAGTGATCCACCAAGCAAGATGATTTTTGCAAATCTGTGTCACCAGAATGTGGTGACGCATTGGAAGTTGTTGGTAAGACCACTGAGTGAACAACATCCACTGAAGAAGGCGCACGTAGAAGCGAGCCAGGGGAAGAAGAGTAATGGCCGCAGCCATGAGACCTAATACTTTTAGAACCATTCTGGCCTGTACCTTCTTGTTGGCTAGAATGATCCTGACATGACTTTGAATGTCTGAAACTCTTTGGTCTGTAAGGGTAGCTGACATCCGAACAGTGTTTAAGTTTGCGCCTATGAAAGTAATAGACTGGCAGGGCAATAAGGATGACTTTCGAAGTTGATCGAGATGCCCAAATGAGAACAAAGATTTATTGTGTAATCCCTGGCTTGAACAAGCTGATGCCTGGTGGTGGCTGACAGGAGCCAGTCGTCGAGATACGGAAACACCTGGAATCCTTGACATCTCAGGTGAGCCGTGACCACTGCCATGCATTTGGTGAACACCCTGGGGGCTGTGGTGAGACCAAAGGGCAGGGCTCTGAACTGGAAATGACTGGACCCCAGCCGAAAGCGGAGAAATCTCCTGGAGCGTCTGTGAATTTTTATGTGATAGTATGCATCCTGAAGATCTATTGAGCACATCCAGTTGTCCTTCTGCAAGAAGGGTAGAATCGACTGAAGAGTGACCATTCGGAATCTTGTCTTCCTCACAGACTTGTTGAGTCTGCTGAGATCCAATATTGGTCTCCAGTCTCCCGTCTTTTTGGGGACCAAAAAGAACCTTGAGTAGATTCTGGGCTCTGAATGGTCTGTTGTAACTGGCTGAATGGCTCTTTTTTGCAGTAGTTTTGAGACTTCCAACTCTGCAATTTCCCTTAGACCGGTTGGTACGTCTGGGAGGGAATTTGAGGGATAGAAAGGACTTTCCTCGAAAGGAATTATGTAACCCTCGGATATGATCGACTGTACCCATCTGTCTTGAGTGAGAGAACGCCAGGCTTCTGGGTACAGTGATAGTCTTCCCCCGACTGCCTCCAAGGAGGGACAGCCGGGCAACATCTCAGGGATGCTGAAAGGGCTTGTCAGAGAGAGACTCTCTGTTTCCCAGGTTTTGTGGACCCCCTCTGCCTCTAGAGCGTCTGTTGTTGTTACCCCTCTGCCTCTAGGGGTAAACTGACCACGTGAATCCAGCGTGACTCCTTGGGATTTGCGGAACCACATTTTGCCACCCTTCTGTCCTTTGGGATAAGGTCTAGAAGGGGTGGAAAACGGACTCCACGGCAGAAAGAGTTTTGCCGTCCTGCTCACACCTGGTCAACGTTTCCTTCACTTGAGGGCCAAACAAAGCTGACCCATCAAAGGGAGAGTTTGTGAAGGACGCCTTAAAGGGATCTGCAAAATTACATAGTCGCATCCAGGCTTGGCGCCTAAGAGCCACACCTGTACCTGCGTCCTACTGCTCCATCAGCAGCATATGATATAAGCCGCATGGAGGAGTTTGCAATGGAGTTAAGGGTTCCTAGCTGCGAAGCAATTTTTTCCTGAGCCCCGCAGCTGTAGGATCCTGCACAACTTCACCTAGCCCCTTAAGGATATCCCTTTGGAGTCTGGTGAAGTGACAAAGATAGTTCAGCGAGCATAGCAAAGGTCGCTGAAGAAAACATCCGCTTACCATATCTATCCATGGTCCTAGAGTCCTTATTAGGAGGATGGACAGGTGCGGAAGGATCTGCAAGTTCCTTCTTGGTGGCAGCCGCCACCACCATGGCATCAGCGGGACACCTTTTGTATGGAATTGCTTGTCCGACGGGCAGTAATAAATTTAGAAGGCCTCCTAGGGACAGGCTCTACAGAGTCAGGAGCAGTCCACGCCTTCGAGCAATAACCTGCATAAGGGGTCGAAGGCGGAGACACCCAGGAAGTGGAGGGCCGAGATCCAAACGCCTCAGGTATACTGACTCATCCTCAGAGGGATTGTTGGTGGGCCAGTTTCCCTCTGTCTAAGGAGTTCTAGGATGTCTGAGAAGGAGACATCCTCAGAGGGGGATCTTGGGGATCCCTCTGACTCATCTAAGTCAGTATCCAAAGTGATAGACTCGGGGGAGTCTACGTGTTTCCTCTTACAAGTCCTCTTCCGCGGAGGATCACCCGACAAATCAGGAGAATCCTCAGAAGAGGGGATATTCCCAGTGGGGAAACCTGAGGCGGAGGATCTCTGGGTCCGGGAGCAAGAGAAGTGGCAGAGATGTCAACAGGCACTATAGAGGGAGGAGCTAAGGGAACAGACTGCTGGCTGAGTCCAGAGGCCAGCACACTCTTCATCACCTCGAAGGCTCCCCTCCCAGGGAGGTCCGAGAGAACCCGCTCCAAAGAGCTAGGAACTCCAGGACCCACCGAAAGGGAAGGCTCCGAGGCAGATGTCGGAGCCGAGCTCACCAAGGCCGAGGCTCCAAGGGGAAGAGCGGGGTCGGACAAGGGTCCGATGCCACTCACCCCCTTGGAGGAGACCAGGGAAGCCCGGCCACCGAATCCCTCTAAGGAAGGTCTCGAAGAGGAGATAAGAGTAGAGGCTGAAGGAGCAGAAGGGGGTATCTGTCCCTCAGCCGTAGCAGAAACTATTCCCGAAGACTCCAACTCCAAACTCTGGGGTAGAGTCGAAGGAGGAACTGCAATGGGGTGTGGACTAATAGTCGTCTGCTGAGACGGACTATGTAGCATTTGGGCCAGTGCCTGTGACTTTAGTAGTCTACTGACCACTCTCTCCAAATCATGGTCAGAAAGCCTGGATGACCTTGAAGATCGGCTCCGATGGCTCCGCTCCAAGAGGAGAGGCGAAGCCGAAAGTATCGGCTCCAAGGAAGGGGACCTAGACCTCTTCCTCGAAGGAACCATCGGAGCCGATGAAACTACTGAAACTGTCGGAGCCGACAACTTATCGGCACCGACAGGTAGCTTCGATGTATCGGCTCCAGCCGGAGCCGATACGGCCATAAATGTAAGGGTGTCGGAGCCGATCGGAGCCGACACCGATGCCTAACCACATGGTGGTCGGAACCGATCGGAGCCGACACGAAGTGGTCGAACCAGAGTCGGCACCGATAGCCATCGGTGCCAAAGGTTTAGGTAACCAGAATCGGCTCCAGCCGAGCCGATCTCGACTCTGAATGAGTCGGAGCCGAGGCCACAGGCTTGGACACAGAAGCCTGGGCCTTGGAAGACTTAGAAGTCTTAGATGGGGCAGACTTAGCCGGAGAGCCCTCCGGCTTAAGAAGGCCCCTCAAAATCAATTTATTTCTTCTTTCCTGCAGGACTCTCTGGCTAAAAGAATGACATATAGCACAGGAGTCCTGCAGGTGAAGAGGCCCCAGACAGTACAGGCAAGAAGTGTGACCGTCTGTCAGAGACATCTTCTGACAGCACGAGTCACACTTCTTAAAGCCTGAGACCCTTTCTTTAGACATGGTATAAAACACACACACACACACCAGTCCAAGAAATTAAATTAAATATACCAAAAGGTATCACTAACAGACACACACACACACCCTAACAGGGGGGGAATGGGATGGGTTTTAGTCTGACTAAAAGTTTTGAGGAGACAGGGAAATTTTCTGTCAGAAAGGAATTAAAACTAAGTTAAAACTAATAATTTAAGGTTTTTTTGTAAAAAGGGGCTAAAATAGTAAAGTAATAATTCACTTACCAGGAGCTGGTAAAAGGAGGACCTCATCAGCGAAGCGGCAAACGAGATCTGGGTACTTACCGCCTTGCATCATGGGATATGGGGCTGCCTCGAGCTGGTAAAAGTGACTCTCGAGCTTAGCAAGTGCCGAGTCGGAGCTGAGGATCGGCTCCGAACCCATCAAGCAAGAATGAAGGCGAGATTGACAACTTAACATAGTCCAATCAAGACAAAAATAAGTGTAGAAGAATAAAAATATTTCAATGCATTGGCTGCATGACAGCTTACTTAATATCTAGATGGAAACAAAAGGTTGTGAGGCATGAAAAAATAAATTACTTTTTAAATAAATTACTGAAATGCCAGTCAAAATCAAGTATAAGAAAAACCAGAAGCACTCAACTCAAACCACTTCTCCTTGCACTGCAGTCCTAATTATAATATATTCAGCTTTATTAAAGTACCAAGTAACATGCTGAAAGTAGAAATCTATGTGATGCCCCCAATTGTAAAAATGTTTCTTATCCAAAAAAGACCTGCTGCCTGACAACTTGTTTCATGGGGAAAACATGATAAAAGTAAAAAATGAAAAGCAAACAAGAAACAAGCTCAAGATACATTGCTTAAAGGATTACTGTACAGGTTATGGACCACACATGATTGGCATTCTGTTTAGTTTACGGCTAAAGTCTGTAGAGATGACTGGAAGTCTCCAACAAGTGTAATGAGCTTTTTAAAATAATGGAATCCTGTCCTTTAATACCCAAGGCTTATACATTATCTAGTCAAGTATTCTCTGCATGGCAACAACAGAAAGGCTTTCAATGTTGGCAATTCTTTAACAGTATGCTTATTAAAGCTTACTTGCATCTTACGATCTCAGACAAGCTTACCTTATGGTCATTAAAGCATTGCTACTTAAAAACACAGAGCAACAGGCACTTTGAGTAATAAGCATAAATCAACAGTACAAAAATATGACAGAAACCAGACCATTCTGCAAAATCAAGGACAGATGAAAAGCCACTGTAGTACTTATGCAGTGTGTCCTCCCCATCCGAGGTAGATACAACTACTCCTTGCCTTGCTTGGACACATCCAGAGTCACTACATGGGGGAGTGGGGTGCAACAAGCATGTCACAATTTGAAATCTCTCTGGCTGACTGTGATGGCCCTGACACATTTGTCATACTTCTCAACCTCAAGAGCAAGAAATCTGGACAAAGCCATACATAGAAGTGGGACAAAGGCCCAACAATAAGGACATTTTTTAAATATTGCTCTAATAAACTTAGAAAGATAATAGAATAGGTCTTGCATTAGTATGAATTTTCTGAAGGGTATAAAATCTGAAACTCAAATGTCTGTCATTTTCTAACTTCAGTCTTTAGTGATTTGTCACTAATTTGCCAAAATACACAATTTTATGAAAAATGGACAAAAATGTGATGCAAAAATATAAAATAGACACACAATACAGCTGCTACCTGTCAAAGAAGGGACACTTTAATATTAGTACTGCTACCTTGAGCAGCTGACAAAATATAAAAGAATCTACATGCATTTCAAGTAATCTATAACTTTGATTATTACAGTTATTTCTTAATTGTAAACCCTCCATGTTTTCTTCCAAAATTGCTATTTTGCGGAGGGATTATAAGGGGGAAGAGCAACATTTTGAGACAAAAATTGGGGACAGTTGAGAGGTTGGCTATGCCTAATTCTATAAAGCAATTTATTTGCATGTACCTCTCAACCTGTTAATGCAGTAAATCTGAACAAGGCCAAATATATTGGGGGCACATATAAACAGTACTAAAAATTGCTCTTGTATAAATTGAGACAGTTAATAGAACAGCTCTTACTTTAACATGCATTTTTCTGAAGGTTATGAAGTCTGAAACTTATTGAGTGACTTCTGGCAAATCATTTAGGAATTAAAACTACAAATTTTATGAACAACAAACCAAAAATAAGAAGCAAAAATCTATTCATTCTTTGAAAATCTGGACAGTTGGGAGGTATAGTTCAGCTGGGCCGGTCTGAGTTTGCTGCCCTTCCCCCCCTGACAAAATAATGGTTGAATGGAGCCTCTGCAGCCATTCCAATGAACCATTATACTTGGCTATTTCACTCCATTTACCATAAACACTAATGTGCATACTGCTTTACTTCTATGATGAGTTGGACTTCATTTGAAAGTTTTATTTTGTATTTTACAGCACAAACACTAAGTCATCTGTTAAACAAAGCAATGCAGTCTCACAATGAAAACTTAGCATTAAAACTTCTCTGCCCTTGAAACTCACATTCATTGAAACAGCATTGAAACCCACATTCAAAGAAAATACATTTTGCCAGTGGCAGATAAAGATTAATTTTGGGCTGTTTTCGAATCATAGGCTCCTTGCATATGAAACATACATGTGCTCTTTGATACACCTTCCTCATTGTACTAAAATTATATTCCTTGTACAATACAGTACACTTGTTACAGGGTGCTTTAAATTTGTTTTGAACATTTTTTCCAGTAAGCAATGAAACAAACCATATGCACACCATAATGGCAAAACTGCCCAGTTGAGAACATTTATCATAAAAAAGTCTACTCAGACTTCCACAGTCCACCATTATTAGTAAATATACACAATTCTACAGTCCACCATTATTAGTAAATATGCACAATTCCACAGTCCACCATTATCAGTAAATGTGCACAATTCTACAGTCCGCCTTTATCAGTAAATATGCACAACTCTACAGTCCATTATCAGTAAATATGCACAATCTCTGAAGTCAGTCATCTAAATAATTCCACATTAAAGAAATCTGTAACTAATGAAGCGGTTGCTGCTAGCAATAACCTTTATATTTCATGGTTTCATCGAAAAATAAAGTGTCTGTTGCCCCTCAGGAATAAATTGCCTATATTACATTAAAAAAATGATAAGCTAGTAATAATATTGCAAGAGGAAATGGATGGCAAACTGATAACGAACTCATAGTTAGTATCTTCACCAAGGAGAACATTCTCAGTACGGCAGCATCCACCCCTTGTGGGAGTAGAACCCACAACCTTCTGCATCAAAAGCAAGTACACAACCTGTTGTGCTATAGTATTAACTTGGCAAAGCACTAAACTTCTATTCCCCTGCAGCTCTCAGTTCCTTGTAAAATCTACTCAATACTCAACTGCATCTCAACTTCGCAGCTCAAGAAAACTGGAAAAAGCCAAAATGTATTGGGGGGAGAGGCTCAAAAGCCCAAAAACAGGGACACATTAAACATTGCTTGTATAATCTTGGAAAGTTGCTAGAATAAAATGTTGTGTTGCCACCATATATTTTACTGCCAAGGTCCCTGAGCAAAAACAGTCAGAGTAACATACCACTACGCCACATCAGCTGCTTTGTAAAGAGAGGAAGACTGAAACTTAAATGGCTATCATTTAGTGAATTCAGTTCTCACCATAGCTGTCAACCTCTTAGTACAAAACACCTGGACAAACCCAGTAATGAGGGAATACAGCCCTCAAACATATTCAGTGAATTCAGTTCTTGCCATAGCTGTCAACCTTAGCACAAAAACCTGGACGAAGCCAATAATGGGGGAATACAGTCCCAAAAATAGGGACAAATTTAAAATATTCATCTTATAAACTTAGAAAATTGCTAAAAAAAAAAGGTTGTGCTACTATGTATTCTGAAGAACATGAAGTTGGAAATTCAAATGCCGGTCAATTTTACTGCGGACAGAACAAAAACAATTTTCAGCAGAGACAAAAGGTTGTGCTACTATGTATTCTGAAGAACATGAAGTTGGAAATTCAAATGCCGGTCAATTTTACTGTAGACAGAACAAAAACAATTTTCAGCAGAGACGCAGGGATTAATACTGCAGGCACGTCTTTGTAAAATGTCAGGGCACCAGAGCAAATCCACACAAATACAGGGAGGAGATGCAGGCAGAAGCCACCCCAACCAAGAATCAAACCAGAAAACCTATAGCTGTGAGGCAACAATACTATCACTGCACCATCAATTATGCAAGGAATTAAACATTCAGAAACCTGAAGACTGAAATTCAAATGCCTGTCAATTTTACTGCGGACAGAACAAAAACAATTTTCAGCAGAGACGCAGGGATTAAAACTGCAGACACGTCTTTGTAAAATGGCAGGGCACCAGAGCAAATCCACACAAACACAGGGAGGAGATGCAGACTCCACACAGAAGCCACCCCAACCAAGAATCAAACCAGAAAACCTATAGCTGTGAGGCAACAATACTACCACTGCACCATCAATTATGCAAGGAATTAAACATTCAGAAACCTGAAGTCTGAAATTCAAATGCCTGTCAATTTTACTGCGGACAGAACAAAAACAATTTTCAGCAGAGACGCAGGGATTAATACTGCAGACACGTCTTTGTAAAATGTCAGGGCACCAGAGCAAATCCACACAAATACAGGGAGGAGATGCAGACAGAAGCCACCCCAACCAAGAATCAAACCAGAAAACCTATAGCTGTGAGGCAACAATACTACCACTGCACCATCAAATATGCAAGGAATTAAACATTCAGAAACCCTTAAGTCTGAAATTCAAATGCCTGTCAATTTTATTTAACATTTTTTAATCAGGACAGTCTGACTTGGAACAAATAAACAGTTTTCAGCAGAGGCCCAGGAAGAAATAATGCAGACATGTCTTTGTAACATGGGAGGACACAAAAGCAAACCCACACAAACACAGGGAGAAGATACAGACCCCACAAAAAAGGAACCCCAGCCAAGAATCAAACCCAAGAACCTGCAGCTGTGAGGCAACAATGCTACTACTACACCATCAAATATCAAGCATTGCAACATTTACAAACCACAGATATTATGAGGAACAGATCAGATCGAATATGAGGCAAAAATATGCAATTTTTTTACAAATGGTGGTGGGTAGGGAACTCAAGTCTTTAACACCTGCATACAGGGTACAGGGTTCAAGCATGAGGTATTCCCTACCACACCACCATAAGCACCTGGGGCATTCTCACACACACACACACACACACACACACACATACACAAACTCTCTCTCCAGCAAAGCATAAGCACCATACACAAACTCTCTCTCCAGCAAAGCATAAGCACCATACACAAACTCTCTCTCCAGCAAAGCATAAGCACCATACACAAACTCTCTCTCCAGTAAAGCATAAGCACCATACACACACAAATAAAGGTAAAAAGCACCATACACTTACCTGAATATATCCAGCTAACGTACATCCTTCCCGCACAATACTCAAAGACCCGCGAGATCCCAAGGAAAGCCCGACGAGATCCCAATGCTCCTTCCCGAGTCCTGCTGCTGCTCTTGCAGTCCGGACGCGACCCATAATCCTAGCGAGTCTGTGCACTTTAAAAGTGCACAGACGTCTCCTTGTGTCCCCCTATGGGGACTGCCGGACTGCCTTGAGCATGCGCATAGACCGACAGTAGTCGGGACTACTGCGCATGCGCAAAATTTAAAAAAATTATTTTTTTTATTTTCCTTTCTATTTTTTATGTTGAGGGGGCTGCAGTCCGGCAGCCCAATGCCACGAGCCGCCCCTGCTTAGAAACCAAAATATAACACGTTATCCTTTATCTGGAGAGCTGTGTAATTAGTAGCAAAGACAAGAGAAATGCTGACACACTACATACATTTGACACCAAAAGTGCTTCAATCTCTGAGAATTATAAAAATTAAGAAAATTCATTTTTCACTTTATTTATTTATTTATGTGTTGATTATTGGATTGTTATACTGGGTTATGAACAATATTCAGTAGTGGTCCCTGGAAAAAGCTCCAGTAACATCATTACACAAGAAACTAAAAAATAAACACAAACTTGAGTCAAAATTTCGTAGCATGTGCTTTAGCACGCAAAACCTTAATTTTAGATTAGATAATGCCTGTGGGTGCAACTGTCAATTTGGGGTAATTGTTCCTGTCTGGAGGGTTAAACTTCATTTTTGAAGATGTACTTAGTTTTCAGTGTTTAAGTTATTAGGGGATAGGAGTGTTTTGAAAATGTGTTCAGTTTTTTTTGTTTGAGTGTTTAATTAAAAAAAAAGTATTGAAAAAGTGACATAGGTTCAAATGGAGATGAGAAGAAACAACTGTAAAAAAGATCAGATTGCCAAATTTTCGTGTGTGCATGTAACACAAATGTGGAAATACACATTCAAAAAACTGCCATGGATAATAGATGGGAACAATTGCTTTTATGGCTATGATACTTACATTATCTTGGAACATAAATGGCCTTACGGGTATATAAAAAGGAAAAGAAATATGGATTAATTAATACTAAGAAATCCAGACTGCAAATAGCAATGCTGCAGGAGACACATCTAAAAGAAAAGAGCATGTGAATTTGAGAAAGACAGGATTTCAGGATGAATGCTCAGCAGAATATCAGGGACAAAGGAAAAGAGAAATAATTATACTAATTGGTAGAGGGTCTCCAATAGCGATAAAACAGGGGAAAAAAGACAATAATGGTAGATTTGTGGTAGCAAGGAGTTACTGACAAGGGAGGAAGATTACACTGGTGTGTATTTAAATTGCACCAAAAACTGCTATTACAGAGTTTAAGAAAATTTTTGCAGAAATAATCAGCTTTCAGAAGGGAATATTACTTATAGGTAGGGAATGGAACTTGATTTGCAATAGTGTGGATGTATCAGGAGAACCTAGAATGGAAAATATAACAAAAGAGGATAAATTTATGAAGAAATTTATGAAAATATTTAGAATGGAAGACATGAATTCAGTAGTGGGAAGTAGGACAGAATTTACGTATTATTCCCCAAAGTACAATAACTGGGTTAGACTAGACAGAAATTATATTTTGCAAGAACATTTGCATATAATTGAAAGCTCTGACAGACATAAAAAAAAGAAGTTATGTACCTACAATAACGTTCCACGTCTGTTGTCCTTCTTGCCCTTCTTTCTTACTGGATGGATTCGGAGCCGTTCCTCGGCTCCGACTCAGCCGAATACACTAGCTCAAAGTCTTTCACTTGGTTCATGGCTGCATACCTATCCCATCATGCACTGGAGTAATCCCCAGATCTTGTTTGCTGCTAGTCATAAAATGTATGTACATATTTCCCACCTAACATGACATTATATATATATATATATATATATATATATATATATATATATATATAAACACATAAGAGGAAAAACAAATTTCAGAGGAAATCCCTTACTAGGAGGAAAGGAAATCTCTTATTTAATCCTCTAGGAGCCTTGGCTGGGGGAAGGAGGGAGGGACGTAAGAAAGAAGGGTGAGAAGGACAACAAACATGGAATGTTATGGTAGGTACATAATTTCTTTATGTTATGTTGTCCTTCTCGCCTTCATTCTTACTGGATGGGACAGCGTCTCTAGCATCATCTTCCTGGGTGGCTCAAGGGAGTACATCTTTGGCACTGTGGATCCAAAAGAAGCTCTGTCCCTGGAGGTCAAATCTACTTTGTAATGAGTAGTAAATGTATGGGGCCCAGCTCATGTAGCAGCTGCACAAATACTATCCAGAGAAAATCTGGCTTGGTAAGCAGAGGATGTTGCTAGTGCTCTAGTTGAATGGCCTTTGACTTTGAAAGGTAAACTTCTATTGTTTGAGGTGTATATAAAGGTAATATAAATGGAAAGCCAATTTGAAAGTGTAACTTTTGAGAATGGCTTGCCTTGCTTTGATCAAGATGGTCTGTTTTCCCAAAGTCTTTGGTTCTATGTAGATAAAATCTCAGCTGTCTATGTACATCAAACTGATGTAGTTTGTATTCTGCCTTGTTGGTATGATTAGGAAGGAAAACTGGGAGTTCAATAGATTAGTTCAGATTGGTTAGTGAGCAGACTTTTGGTACAAAAGATGGATTAGTCCTCAAAGATCCTTATGAAAAATTAGGTATGGCGGCTTAATTGATAGAGTTTGCAACTCTGAGACTCTGTGCAGATGTAACAGCCACTAACAAGATGGTCTTCCAAAAGAATAAAAAAGCAAGTTCAAACGGGGGTAAAGTTAGGTGAGTAAGAACAAAATTTAGGTCCCAGGGTGAGAGAGGTTCTTTTATGGGAGGTCTCAACAAACAAGTTCCTTTTAAAAATGCTTTACACAGCCTGTGTGACATTAGATTAGGTGTATTCACTGGTGTGATAATTCAAAACTGCAGCTAACTGGACTTTGACTGTAGCTGGAGTGGAGCCTTGCTGGAAAAGTTCTGCCAGAAATTCTAAGACTGAACTAACAGAAGCATAGAAAGGATAAATGTCTCTCACCTTTGCCCAGTAGGAGAACTTCTTCCATTTACTGGAATATAATTTTCTGGTCGAAGTCCTATGAGAAGAGACCAAAATGTGTTTAACTGTCGGAGTAAAATTTTGAAGCCTGACTATGTTTGGAAGGAGAGCAGCCAAGCGTCAAACTGAGGTTCTGGAGAGAAGGATGAAGCGCTTCCTGACTTATGAGTCAGAAGGTCTGGAACTAGGTCTAGAACCCACAGCTTCTCCTGAAGATGAGGCCAGAGGAAGGGGAATCAAATCTGACGAGGCCAATATGGGGCAATGAGAATTAGCCTGCCTCTCAAGGCTATGGCTTTTTGAATGACTTTAGGTGTAAGGGGAACAGGAGGAAAGGTATATAGTAGTCCCGAGGGCCAATCATGGACGAGTGCATTTCTCAGTGTCTTCCTCACTGGGGGGAATTAGGGCAAAGTAGCTGCTGCATTTTGTATTCAGGGTGGTTGCAAACAGATCGCAGCAAGGTTGGCCCCAAGTTCAGAAAATTTTGTCCGCTGTGTTCTGTTTCACAGACTACTCGTGAGGCATCAAAATTGCCCTGCTCAGCTTGTCCGCTATCACGTTGGATTTCCCCTGGATATGCATTGCTACCAGAAAACGTTGGGAAGAAATTGCCCATTGCTATACTCTCAGCGCTTCTCGACAAAGGGGGTATGAGCTGGTTCCTCCTTGTTTGTTTATGTACCAGACTACTGACATGTTGTCTGACTGAACTGCAAACATTCCTAGTGGGAGAGAGTTCTGAAGTGCTTGCAACGCCAGAAGCACTGCTGTCATCTCTTGAATATTGATGTGCAACTTAGCCTCATGTTCTTGCTATGTGCCTTAGACTGTTCTTCCCAGATAATGCTACCCCACCCTATCTGGGAAGCGTCTGTGGTCACAGTAGCAGCAGGTTGTTGTGGTACAAAAGGTCTTCGGATGGTCACATAATCGGACTGAAGCCACCACAGAAGATCTCTCTTGCATGAATCTGTTATCCTTATCTGATGGGACATAGGAAGTTCTTGTAGAGAACACTGAACAAACAGAAGCCACTGAAGGATTCTCATGTGCATCCTGGCTAGAGGGACTAGAATTATGGCTGATGCCATAGTCCCAAGGAGTATTAGAACTACTTTCACTTTTATTTTGTTCTTGGGAAGTAGGTCGACTATTTGTTGTCTGAGGACAGAAACTCTGTCGGGTGGAAGGTGAGCCATCATGGAAATGGTGTCTAGATCTGCACCTATGAATGTAATATAATGACAAGGCAACAAGGCAGATTTTTGAAAATTCACCATTATGCCTAACTGAGCACAATTTTCCAGTGTAGTGCCTCTGGCCTGTAGAAGTAGATGCTTAGTGGTGGCAGTTAGGAGCCAGTCATCCAGGTATGGAAACACTTGGAATCCGAGGCCTCTCAGGTGAGTAGTTACTACTGCCATGCATTTGGTGAACACTCTAGGGGCTATAGTGAGACCAAGGGGCAGAGCTCACAACTGATAATGACTGGCTCCCAGCTGGAAGTATGGATGACTCCTTGATGCTCTGTTCATCTTTATATGGTAGTATGCATCTTGGAGGTCTATTGAGCACATCCAATCATCTTTCTCTAAAAAGGGAAAAATTGACTGCAGGGTCACCATTCAGAACTTGGACTTCTTTACAGATTCGTTTAACTTGTTGAGATCCAAAATGGGTCTCCAGTCCCCTGTTCTTTTTGGTACTAAAAAGAATCTTGAGTAAGTTTCAAATCCTATATGGTCTGCGGGGACTTTTTGGATGACTCTTTTGTTTAGCAACTTTTGAATTCCTATGGTTGCTTGTTCCCTCTGACTGAGTGGAACATTTGGGATTCTTCTGATCTGTGGAATGGGCTGGCAAAAGGGAATGGAGTAACCTCTGGCTATTATACTTTGTACCCACTTGACTCTTGTGATAGCTCGCCAGGCTTCTGGGTACAAAGTTAACCACCCCCCCCCAACTGCCTCCAGAAATGTGCAGGTGGGCCTCCTTTCAGGAACTCTGATAGGGTCGGCCGTTAAAGGAATCATGGTTACCCTGGTTTTGCAGGCCCCCCCTGCCTCGTGGGTGACGTCTACCATTATTGCCTCCCCCTCAGCCCCTGGGGAAGAGTTCACCTCATGCGTCTTTTTTTGAACCACATTTTCCCACCCTTCTGATCTTTAGGATAAGGTCTTGAAGGTACGGAAAAATGTACTCCAATGGCAGAGAGAGTTTTTCCTTCCTTCTCACATCTGGTGACTGTGTTCTTGACTTTAAGTCCAAAGAGTGAGAAACTATCAAAAAAGAGGTGTTGGTAAAGGTAGACTTAAAAGGTTCCGCAAAGTTGCACAAATGCATCCAGGAGTGTCTCCTAAGGGAACTCCTGAAACCACAGCTCTACTCACTCCATCAGCTGCATAGGAGATCAGTCTCATGGAGGAGTTGACTATGGAATTTAAGGCGGATAGCTGAGAGGTCACTTTTTCTGAGACCCCTGCAGCTAATGAACCTTGGAGAGCATCTCCTAACTCCTTCAGGAGATCTCTTTGAAGTCTTGTAAAATGTGTGAGGTAGTTCAGCGATCTGAGGGTGAAAGTCACTGATGAGAAAACATGCTTCCCATTTATGTTCATTGTTCGGGGATCCTTATTCGGCGGATGGAGGACATCTCAGAGAGTTCCTTCTTGGTGGCTGCTGCCATCACCATAGCATCTACAGGTACACCTTTTGAAAGAAAATCCTTATCGGAAGGGGCTGAAAGGCACTTATTTGGCCTCTGAGGGAATGGCTCCATAGTGTCTGGTGACTCCCATGCCTTTCGACTAACCAAATCCATAAGTTAATCGAAAGGCGGAGAACCCCAGGAGACTGACGGTTGAGATCCAAAGGTTTTCAGGTACACTGAATCCTCATCAGAAGAGTTAATGGACTTCCAGCTGCCACTCTGTTTTAGGATCTCTAGGATATCTGAAAAACAGATATCTTCAGAGGACAACCATGGGGACCCTTCTGCCTCCTTCAGGTCTGTGTCAGACGTGATGGACTCTCCAGGAGAGTCTATATGCTTCCTCTTGCATGTTCTCTTCTGAAGGGGGCTCCTCAGATGGGTAGTCTGGGGAGGTCTTAGAAGAGTGGGGCTCATCCAATGGGGCTACCTGAGGCCCTGAATCTCTGCTGTCCTGTGGATTGGATGATGCTGAAGCAGACGACGGTGCTTGAGGGGTAAGAATGCCAGTATACTTGAGTAGAGCTGTAGTTGGGGACAGCACACTCCTCATCACCTCGAAGGCCAATCCCCCCCAAGTTCCAAGGACACCTCAGTTTCTGAGGAAACAGAAGAAATCCCTGGCCCCAAGGAGATCAGCTCCGAGGCCGATGTAGGAGCCGAGCATACTTGTGCCAATGCACTGAGGGGTAGACTCGGAAGTGAAGAAATTCGGGTCTGAGAGCCCCCCCTGAAGCCGACAGGAGAACTACGGCTCCTAGACACTCCGTACGGCATCGATAGTGTCACAGCAGGCAATGGTTCTGAAGAGTCCTAAAGGGATCTTGAAACCGAAGGATCTACTGCAAGAGGTTTCTGGCATTCTGGCTCCAAAGATCCAGCTTGGCTCGGAGGAAGAATAGTGGATGTAGTCATCTTGGATGGCTCCGAGACCAGTAGGGTTGGAGCCGAAAACAATTTAGCCAGCGCCGGAGACTTATATGAGCATTTGTATGCCATTGACAAGAGAAATTTAAATAATGCCCTGGCAAGGCATATTAATTTGTTCCCGAAGCATGAATTTAAATTTTTGGTTATTGAAAAAATTCCTGATAACATTAGGGGAGGGCCAATGAATTTGAAACTAGAGGAGAAGGAACTAGTTTGGCAGCTGAAATTGAATGCCTTGGCCCCTCTAGGTTTAAATGATTTAGTTTCTATTAAGAGTATTTTGAAACTTAAAGCTTTAGGTAGATAGACTTATTACTTTTGTTTTAATATGTAATATAGGAATATATGTTACTAATTAACATGCAATTATTATTGTACTTTATTCTACATATGAGTCAGTCTTTGTGGGAAAGTGTTTTGGCACTTTAAAATTAGGCTTAGTCTTTTTTAAGGAAATGATGTCATGACAAATAATTGTATTTAAGTGGACTTGTTGTTTTTTAAATTGTCTGAAGAAGTTTGCTCATTTTAGTAAACTAAAGCACTTACTGTTATACTGTCTTTGGAGTATCCGGTGTGTTTTTTTCTTCCATTTGCTTTGTTTGGTTGCACTTCAAAAGCCTGCGCACCACCATGTCCACGTCACCATCTGATAAGCTCCTAGAAGACCTGGATGAGAGTGTAGGGGATCAAGACCTTTGAAGAATAGGGGATCTCAAGATCAGAGACACCAGTTTTAATTTAACATACCGGCTCTGAGAAGTAGTCTCCATCGGTTACGAAGTCTTTGGAACCGATGGACTTGATATGTCTGCACCAACTGCCTCCCTCGGTTCTGAAGGCAGTGGAGCCAAGGAGATAGATTTTTCACTCATTTTAGCAAATTTTCTATGGAGGCTCGGAATGAGCCGAGGAAGAAGATGAAGAGGAAGGTCTTTTGGATTTGTCACGAGTAGTTGAAGAGTTACATTTTGAAGCAGTTTGTAAAGCTTCATCAAAAGTAGGTTTTATTAAACCTCTTAAAATCAATTGGTTTTTCCTCTCATGCAACACTTGAGAGCTGAAGGAGTGATAAAAACTGCAAGATTCCTGAAGGTGAATAGCCCTTAAACAGTACACACACACTGTGCCCATCAGTTATAGACATTTGCTGCGAGCATTGTTGGCATTTCTTGACCTCAGAGGGCTTGGGTTCCTTATCTCTGGACTTTTTGGACATATTGTACACCAAAAGATTTTGAACAGCAGTAATAAGTACTGACACTATAAATGCCCTAAGACAAACACACAAAAACCACTACAGGGAAAACACAGCTCTGCTCACTAAATTAAATGGGCGCTAGGCCCTCTAACTTAAATGGACCTAGCTGAGCTAAAGGGGAACACACAACGACAAACCCTCTAAATTAAATGGGTTTAATTTTAGTTCTCTAACTCAAACGAGCTAAAAGAAATACACACACAAACTACTACTGATGAAAGTTTGACAGGGATAGGATAGGGCCTAGTACAAAAACGAAGGCCAACAAACAACAACACAAGAGGCGATAAAAAAGGCACACAGAATTCTATAGGAATGATAAACTGTCTAAGACTAGGATCTATAGCAACTCTAATAATATGATTTTGATGAAAAAACAACTATCAATAGTAAATTTGAAAACACTTAGCCACGGCCAGGGAGAGAGCATCCGAACTCGTCACGTGGCAAACGAGATCTGAGGATTACTCCAATGCATGATGGGATAGGTGTTCAGCCATGAGCCAAGTGAAAGACATCGAGCTAGTGTATTCGGCCGAGTTGAAGCTGAGGGTGGGCTCCGAACCCATCCAGTAAGAATGAAGGTGAGAAGGACAACATAACATTAATTATTTCAGATCATGCACCAATAAAAACTAAGATAAAAATCCAGGGTCGTTGTGTCTTGCGGCTTTTCCCAGTTAGGGGTCGCCACAGCGGAACTCCAGTCCGCTAATGATTGGTAGTTGATTTTTACGTGCCGAGTTACCAGCCCTGATGCACAACCTTCAACGAAGGTATGCTCATTCATGCATGTCACCACGCAGAAGACACTCTAGCTGAGAATCGAACCGGACAGCGTCTTACTGTGAGGCGACAATGCTACCGTAAAAATGACACACTGGTGCTTTACCACTTACCTGTTAAAAAGAGAGAAATTTAAGGAACAAGTAGTGAGAATTACTCAAACGTTATTAGGGAAGACTGAAATATCTTCAGAAGTTATAGCTAGTGAGCGGGATAAAATGAAAACAGAGTTTAAAAACAAGGTAGAACTAAAAAGGAAAAAGGTATGGTTAAGAAGTAAAACAAATTACTTAGAGGGGAAGACAAAGGTTAAAGTATTGCAGAATAAGGGGAATCTCGCAGAACAAGAAGAGGCCAAATGCAAAGTGCTAAACAGAAAATATGGGAGTATCTGGATAATATGCATGACTTTAGAAAATTGTTGAGTAACTATTTTTTGAGAATAACTCCACAGTACAAAAACTTTTAGTAAAATGACATAGGAAGCTGTGGTGGCCACCAATATGTGATGTTCCCACTCTGGGCCAGTAATCAAGGAGCCCGAATTCTCACCAGTGACACTGAAGAGGGATGTGCACTTGGAATACAAATGGATACACTCAGTATTTCCAGAAGACGACCTTTCTGCTTCAAGCACAATTTCCCCTTAACAGCACACAGGGAGCACATTCAGCCTGGGGTCTGGATTTCTCTATATCGGTCTCCCTCCAGGTCCCCAGTAAGACTCCTCACTGGTACAGCTGTAGGGTTAGGTCCTCAGCCAATTGTCCAAGCCAAGTCCTCCAGCACCTTCTCTGTAAACCCAGTGCTTCATGTCCTGGCCCCAAGTAGCTGAAACACACACACACACACACACACACACACACACACACACACACACACACACCTGGGAAAGGCTGGCACAGATTTACCTGCTGTGTCCCCTTCTGCCCAGAGTATAAAGTAGTAATCACCACCACCAGACACTCCACAATCAGCTACTCTAAAGACAAAGGATGTCCAATTATATTGTGTAATATTAATATTAATACAAATGGTAGTAGTTAACCAACATGGCTAGGCCTTCTGAAGTGCCCCACAAAGTGTCACCAAATAAATATAAGCACTCTCAAAGGTTAAATACTTTCTACAAGGACCAGCCACAATAAAAGTTTTAAATATATTTAATAATACATAATAAAAGAGCATGAAAATATTACAGTAAACCACAGAGTCCAGATGACAAGAAATATTGAAAAAGAACACTGATGGACAGACTCAGACAAGTAAAGAAAAACAATATCTAAACTCAGCTTCACTATATTCCTGACCAATCTACAAGAATTACTGTTCCCTAGTTAACTTACTTACTACCATAAGACAAAATGTTGTGGGCGACGGTCTTTCTAGTCAGGATCCCCAAAACAGAATACTCAATACTCTAAGATTTATCTTTGTAATATCTACAATATAATTCCTAAGAGGGTTGGCAGAATGATTTCATCTGGTCACCTGACTCTAGCTTCTCACAGTATTCCCCTCTGAAACTGAGACAGGAATTTAGCATAGAGGGCAACAATGCATATCTAAAAGTTTATGGCAGTGCCCGGGGCTTCCCCTCTTTTTACTGAACAAAGGCTTTTTCCCAGACCTAGCATCTCCAGTCCTAATCAGCACTATGGGATGCCATTTTAATAGTTTTACAGCTCATTTATATTTCCCTTATTTTTGCTAAAGCAAGCTAGCTGGTTAACCATTGCTGTCCCAGTATCCTCTATTAAAACATATACATTTAGTTCAGTTACAATAATACATGTACATTTCTTTTCATTTAAGCAGGGTGCACTGTTGATACATTTTAACACAAATAAACCTCACAAATATATTTTCAGCACAAGCATCTGTACAAATCAGTTTCATATACAAATGGCATACAATTCTAATACAATTGTAACACAAGCATCTTGTATAAATCAGTTTGATATTAAAAGAAAACATTCTTTACAAAACTCCTGCTAGTTATGCTGGAGCTTGCCCATATCATCACAGAAGCAAAGCATAGAAAGAGTGGTTGCCAAACTTAGGGAGCCTAAAACAAGAAATTTAAACCGAGGTCCTGTACAGGTTTTAGAGATATTTCAGAAATGTTAAGAACATTTGTATAAAGCAGAGAAATGTGAAATCAGGAAAGAGTATAAATTGAAATATTTATGAAAGACTTAATAATGCCAAGGTCAGACTCAACAACTAAGAATTATTTAAAGTTTCAAGTATGTATTTATTAATCATCTCTAGTATGTATTGATAAATCACCTTAAATATGCTTGTATTGGTAAATCATGTAATTTTAATTTTTCTTCTGTTAAAATTCTCCATTTTAAAAAATGCTTTCTTGTTAAATACCTGATGTATAAATTCTTGGTATAGAGCTTTTCCAGTCAGACTTTCCCAGTAAACAGATGTAAAATAAACTCCAAGCAAGTACCGTTAACAGGAAAATACAGCAGTCACTTTGATGCAAAAATCCAAGTTTAATTCACACAAGCAGCTTCCAAGGTTTAAAATCAAAGCACATAAAGGCACATAAACACCCTTCACCAACTCAGCGTTTTCGTCTAGTTAAAACAGACTTCATCAGATGCAGACTCATACAAAACTGCACATATTTATATCAATTAATATTTAAATTATTCAATCAGCAACCCTAAATAAATAAATGTGATTAAGAAAGCTTAAAACTCATGCCTTGTCATTTGTACAATAAAATGTTAAAAATACACTTAAAAGACTTGAACATTTTCATTCCAAATATTAATAAAGCTACATATCAATAAAAAAATGAATAAACACAACTAAATATTCAACATCACAACACATCACAACAGCAATAAAAAAGGAAGCAAGGGTCGGATTGTGGTAAGAAAAAGAATTATATACAAGGAATTGTGGTGGCAAATCAGTTTAGATGCTAGGACGCCCCCTGGTTTAAATGATAATGTTTCCATTGCCCCACTACTTAAAATGAGATCAGCTAAATTGTGAATAGCAAAAGGAAAAGTTTCCTATTTATGTGCATTCCCACTAAAGATCACTACAGAGAGCCTTTGACAAAGAAATACTAAAAAGTTCACATGACATTTTAAATGCAAGCTTTTAAATTTTATGTATTTTAAAATCGTATTGTGTGATGTTGAATATTTAGTTGTATTTATTCATTTTTTATTAATATGCAGCTTTATTAACATTTGTAATGAAAATGTTAAGTCTTTTAAGTGTGTTTTTAACATTTTATTTTACAAATGACAAGGCGTGAGTTTTAAGCTTTTTTAATCACAGTTATTTATTTAGGGTTGCTGATTGGATAACTTAAATATTAATTGATATAAATATGTGTAGTTTGGTATGAGTCTGCATCTGATGAAGTCTGTTTTAACTAGATGAAAATGTTGAGTTGGTGAAGGGCATTTATGTGCCTTTATGTGCTTTGATTTTAAACCCTGGAAGCTGCTTATGTGAATTAAACTTGGATTTTTGCATCAAAGAACAATTGACAGCTGTATTTTCCTGTCAAGGGTACTTGTTTGGAGTTTATAGTTCGTTTTTGTACCTTTACTGGCTTTTACTTGGTTTAGATGTAAAATAAAATAAATTAATTAATTAATCATTCTTCAAGAAAGTCTTCAGGAAAGGATAAAAAGAGGTTATGTACTCATCATAACGTTCCATCTGTATTGTCCATTTTCATTCTTCCTCAACTAATGGGTTCAGATCCAGTCCCTTGGATCTGACCCGGTCACTGCAAAAGCTCGTAGCAACATTGAACTCTCCGGCT
The DNA here is from genome assembly GCF_019279795.1 of Protopterus annectens. Taxonomy (NCBI): domain Eukaryota; kingdom Metazoa; phylum Chordata; order Ceratodontiformes; family Protopteridae; genus Protopterus; species Protopterus annectens. The sequence goes on along the minus strand of NC_056745.1, from coordinate 951,603,004 downwards.
TCTAACTTACATACAATGCATCAATCCCAATTATCTCAGATCTTGTTTGCTGATTATAAAAAGAAAGAAGAAATATGTGTATATAAATATATACATAAATATAGACATATACACATATCTATCTATGTGTGTGTATTTATATATATATATATATATATATATATATATATATATATATATATATATATATATATATATATATATATATATATATATACACACACACACACACACACACACATACACACACCTACACATATCAACATACATACACATATCAAAGCAGAGATGATATCTGGAGTTCAATTATGTGGTGAGTAGTATAACTCTAACCACTCTTCCAGAAATTGCATAAGGATGGGGGCTGGTGAGAGGGGAGTTGAGGAAGAATGAAAATGGACAACACAGATGACATACTTCTTTATCTGATGCTATCAATTTTCATTCAAAACTCAGCTACTTTAGCTGCAGGGTGGACTCAAGGAAGGATATTTTTGAGCACCACTGAGCCAAATGATGCTCTACCTCTGGAGACCAAATCCAATTTGTAATGAGTAATGAAGGTATTGGGAGAAGCCCAAGTTGCTGCTGCGTATATGTCATCCATTGATGCTCTTTCTTGAAAATGTATGGAAGTTGCCATGGCTCTGGTTGAGTGAGCTCACAGTTGCCTTGGAAGGGTGATACCCAAGTTGTTGTAAATAAATAAATGAGATGCAGTCAGTAAGCCACCTGGCTAAAGTTACTTTAGTTACTGGATTACCCAACTTTACATCTGCATAAGAGACAAATAATTGATCAGCAGTTCTGATTTATTTTGTTTTATGTAAATAAAAACGTAATTGTCTGTGAACATGTTGCAAATAAAGTAAGTATTCTCCTTTGTTTGTATATTCAGGGAAAATACTGGTAAAAATAATAGACTGGTTGATGTTAGATAAAGACACCACCTTAGGAAGGAAGGATGCATTGGTTTGTAGTGCAACTTTATCCTTATGAAAGATCAGATATGACAGGTTTGATGACAAGGCCTGAATTTCAAAAACTGATCTGGCTGAAGTAATGGCCACTGAGAATGAGGTTTTCCAAGAAAGATATTTAAGATCATACTTATCTGCAAGTTCAAAAGGGGGATGTATTAGGGCTTGCAGTACCAGATTCAGATCCCATAGAGGGAAAGGATCTTTAAAAGGAGGTCTTAATAACACTGTGCCTCTTTAAAAAAATCCTTGCAAAGCTTATGAGAAGCAAGTGATGAACCATCAAATCTGACATGAAAATTAGAAATTGTTGCTAGCAAAAGGTTAACTGTATATGAACTAGCTCCTTCATTAAAATGAAAGGTTGAGAATTTCAGAATAGTATGTACAGGGGCAGAAAAAGGGTCAATATGATTCTGAACAGCCCAGCGGATGAGCCTTTTCCACTTGCTAGCATACAGTTTCCTTGTAGAAGAAGGGAAGATAAAATTATTTTTCTGACAGGAGAAGAGAGCATAGGTTGTCTATCAACAGAATTGGAGAAAGCTGTCAGCTTGATGTTTATTATATCTGGATGGATCATGTATGTAGGATGTGACAGAAGGTCTGGAATCAGATCCAGATTCCAAGGTTGGAGAGGCAAGTGAGGCCAAAGAAGGGGAACCAAATCTTTCAAGGCCAGTCAGGTGCAATGAGGATGACTTTGCTCTTCAACATAGCAGCTTAATGTAGGACTTTTGGGAATCAAAGGGATTGGTGGGAAGGCATAAAATAGATCAGGGGGGCAACTGTGAAGTAGAGCATCCCTTGGTGATTCCCCCTGAGGGGGGATTAGGGCAAAGCTGCTCATTTGTTGTTTAGGGGAGAGCCGAAATGATCACAGCTAGGCTGGCCCCACTGATGGAAAATCATTTCTGTCACATTCTTGTTCAGGGACCATTTGTGGAGTAAAAGAATGTACCTGCTCAGTCTGTCTGCTATCACACTGGATCTCCCCCGGAATGTTAATTGCTATGAGAAAGTGGTTGGATGAGATTGCCCATTGCCACACTCTGTGAGCTTTTTGACACAAGGGGTAAGATTTGGTCCCCCCTTGTTTGTAGATGTACCAAACTACTGACATAGTGTCTGTTTGTATTGCAATTCACCCTAAGGGGAGAGCATTTTGGAAGGCTTGCAGTGCTAAAACCACTGCTCTCATCTCTAGAACATTGATATGCAAATTGGCTTCTTTGTGGGACCTTGTGTCTTGGACTGTCTTTCCCAGGTAATGCCCCCCCCCCACCTTAGATGGGAAGCATCCATAGTCACTATGGCCTTAGGCTGAGGAGGAATAAACAAACAGCCTTGTAGAACTTGGTCTGACTGAATCCACCACTGAATCCATTCACCTTCATTGAATCAATTCTATCATTTTCTTTGGTAGCATGGTATGGATATTTGTCAATGAAAAATAAGAATTGTTTGAATCAGACTACGAAATGGTCTATTAAGTTGATTGGAGAACAACAAATGAACTTTACAGCTCTATATTTTAGAAGACTGGAAAAAATAACTGGCACAATTTTGCAGGATGTCTCACATCCATTATATGCTGAATTCCAATTTCTTTCATCTGGAAGAAGGTATTTATTCCCAATGTGTAAAACAAACTGGTATAAGAATAGTTTTATTCCAGTAGCTATTGTTCAAATTAATAACAAATGTGTTCACTCTAAAGAACAATCTGCAATGGTAGCATGTTCGAATTCCAACTTCTTGTCTGTTTGAAAACATTTGTTTTGAAATTCAAAACAGACATAATGATGGCACTTTAAATTAGTAAGCATGTGCAATGTAAGTAGGGGGATGTGCAACATAGAATGTAAACACCTTGCTCTTAACAGCGCTGTCTTCAAATTTATTTTTGTATGTTTTATGTTTAAATATACGTATTGCGATCAACGCTAACTCTATACTGCAAACTAAATTTACCTAAGGGTATGAATAAAGGAACTGAACTGAACTGAAATGAAACACTTGAGATCTCTCTCGCAGAGGCCCCTAAAGAAGAGAATATATTAACATCTTTATCATATAAGCAAGGAGAATTTAAATAATGCCTTATATAAACACTCTTTGTCTTGCTCCCATTTCACCAAATTTCATTTTGGTATATTAGAGAGAGTTAGTGGGGACGCTAGGGGTGGGGACCTGAGGACCAAATTAGAAGTAACAGAAATAAAATGGCAACTAAGACTACAAGCGTCCCACACCCCAGGTATAAATGAGAACATTACAGTACAGCCAATGTTAATAGACAGATCTTTTACATAAGAACTTGTGTTTTTGAATAAGATTATTTTCTAAAAAAAACCTCCTCATAATAGCCCATATTTTCTTATATTTTTTTAAATAATTATAAGGTGTACTAGATTTTGGCTCTGTAGCCTTAAGAGTTTTTAATTATGTTATTATTGGTGCTAACTGAATTAGTCTGTAGCATATAAAAAAGGGTTTCTGAAGATGTCCTATGTTAACAGGATGAAAGCACTCAATTCTGTTGATTATTTTAATAAAGTATTTTGTTTTAAAATATGAGTGGTAGACTGCAAGCGGTATAATTTTTTTACATTTTAATAGTTGCTATCATCAAAAAAGAGCACTTGTCAAAGGAGAATTGGTTAGATTGTATTGAATGATATCCAGCTCAGAATTATTCCAGGTGGAAAGTGGTATATTGAGATCTATATTTTTGAAAACAGGGTATTCAGAAGAATTCCTTTCTAATATTTTTGAAGAGATGTTTCTTAAAAGGTCTATGGAAGTTTTTCACCCATTCTTAAGCAAACCAAGGGATAATAGAGCACAACTGTTATGTACACATTATTAGGTTTACTAAGGGACTTATACTTACTTATAATGGAGATACTGAAGACATAACACAAATTATTAAGAAAAATTGGACAGTGTTTGATTTGGGGTGGATAAATACAGAGACAATAGGAGATGGCCCTTGAATAGTTTACATAAAGGACTCATACATTAAAAACTATATAGAGAGGTTATAGGGAGCCTTGAGTGCTTTGAACAACAGCAAAAAAAAACATGGGTACCTTTAAATAGGTTCATAGGTTCATACTAGGCTATCTGCCCTACGGCATTTATAAGCCTAGCCAGAGTGTGTTTGGCTTTTGACACCCATTTTAAATTAATTTTGCTATGCCCTTTTTCGAGGTTAGTATACTGTGCCTCTGTCTAACAGTGAAACAGAAGTGATACCCGGGGTAAACCTACGATCTCCCATCCACTCATCAAGATTTCTCTTGAAGAGAGTCAATGAGGGACTCTGCCTAACCTGGACTGGGATTTTATTCCAGAGTGAAGGGAGCCTCTGGGTTATGAATCTGTCCCTCCAGCATGTCCTATTTATTTCAATGCTGAGGTTCAAGTCTCTGGAGCTCGTGGCTCGATGGGATTTGGATTTTCTGAGGTGCAGCATGTCCATTAATTCCGGGCTGGACATTGCTTTATATGTCAGGCACAGATTGCCTCCGAGCAGGCGGTATGCCACTGAGAAGAGCTGGAGTTTCTTTAACCGGGCAGCATATGGCATCTGTTTGAGCCCTTTGATCCTCTTGGTGAGGTACTTTTGGGGTCTTTCCAGTTGCTGCAGGTGTCTGGTAAGGTACATCCCAAAAGGGGCATTGTACTCAATTATGGGCCTGATGAGGGATGAGTAAAGAGGCACAATGACCTCCCCTGATCTAGATGTGAATCCCTTCATGATTAGGTGGGCTATATAAAATGTTTTTCTAACCACTTTGGCCACGTGGTTGTCAAATGAGAGATTGCTATCAACTTGGGTCCCGAGGTCTCCAATTACTTCTTCTGTACTTAATGGATTACCACCTATGTGGTAATTTGTGGGCACTTTGTTTTTGCCAAAGGGGATGACTATACACTTTTTAGCGTTTAGCTTGAGGCCATGGCTCTGGCACCAGTAGTCTGTTTCTATGAGGCCCTTTTGGAGGATGCTTGTGTCGGCTGGAGAGTCGATTATGGCGCCCAGTTTGCAGTCATCTGCGAACTTGGTCAGCCACAGTCCTTCCGTGTTGGCCTGTACCTCCAAGAAATATATACCGAACAAGAGAGGTCCCAGGACTGAGCCTTGTGGGATGCCACTTGTAACTGGTTTGGAGTCTGACATGGCTCCAGCAATTCTAACCATGTGGGTTCTGTCCTTGAGCCAGTTTGCAACCCATCTAGTGACATAGGGGTTTATATTTAAGCTGGTGAGCTTATCCATAATGCCCGAGTGGGGTATTGTATCGAAGGCTTTTGCGAGGTCCAGGTAGGCTGTGTGGACCACCTTCCCCTCGTCAATGGCCTTGGTGACTGTTTCAAAGAAATCGACCAGGTTTAAGAGGCAGGATCTGCCCTTAACAAAGCCGAACTGGGTAGGATCCAGTGTCTGTAAGTCCCCAATATCTTTATTTATGAGGTCCATGATGATCCTTTCTATAACTTTGCAGACCAAGCTAGTCAGGCTTATGGGGCGATAGTTTCCAGGATTCGTTGAGGCACCACCTTTGTGGAGAGGGACCACTGTTGCTGTACGCCACTCTTTGGGTACATATCCTGTAGTAAGGCTGAGATTGAACAGTAGTTTTATGTTTGGGTTTAGCTCTTCTTGGAGTTCATGTAGGATGCAGCCCGGGACACTGTCTGGTCCCATTGATGCTGTGTTTTTTGCTTTGGAGAGGGCGGCTCTTACCTGAGCATCTGAGATGTCAGGGGCAGCACTCTGCTGGGATAGATATTTGCCCTTTTGGTGGGGAGAAGTTTGCTGAACCTGTCAGCTAGGATGTTGGCAATGTCTGTGGGTTCGGTGTATTTTTTGTCATTTTGGACTAATTCTGAGCATATCTGGGAATTCCCACCCAGGTTCCTAACATAGCTAAAGAAAGCCTTGTGATTATCCTTAGTGTCCTGTGCAATTTTTCTCTCGAAGCTGGCCTTAGATGATTTTATGAGTGCCCGTAGTTTTTTGCTAATACTGATTAGAGATGCCTTCCTTTTTGGGATTTTGCTCTATCATGTAGTAGCTTCCTCCTTCTATTGTATAGTTTGTTTATGGCTGGGGTCCACCAGACAGGACGTCTGCCTTTGGAGGATTTGGTCTTGGTTTTATTTGGGATTGCATGATCCATGCATTCCTGAAGGTGTTCATAGAATGCGTTTATAAAGGATTCTGCGGTCTGGGCCGTATTTTCCACAAGCCCGGGGGCTTTGAAGGATTCCACCTCGGTTTTGAAGAGTGTGAAATTTGCTTTAGAGAAGTTTTTCACTGTGGTTTTCTGGGCAGGGGGTGGGGTCGGGATGTGAATATCCAGTGAGATTAGTTTATGGTCTGATCTTACCAGTGAGGGATACACTTCTGGTCTGGAGCATAGAGTCCCCATGTTGGTGATGATCAGGTCCAGTATGTTTTCCCCTCTTGTGGGAGTGGTAACAAGTTGTTCCATAGCATTTGAGTTTATAAATTCTAGGAACCTTTGGGCTAGGGTGTTGGAGCTAGAGTAATGCTCCCAGTCTATGTTTGGGTAGCTGAAGTCGCCCAATATAATGGTGTTTGGAGAGACCTTCATATTTTCCAGTGTTCTCAGGAAGGCCGAGTGGGGTTGCTGGGTTTGGGAGGGTGGTCTGTAGCAGGCTATAAACTGGAAGGCAGTTTTACCCACTGTTAGTGGCACATGGATAGTCTCTGATGCTTCGTGCTGTGCCACCAACCTGGAGGTGTGGGTATCTTTGACGAATATTGATACTCCCCCTCCTTTTGTGGTTCGGTCCAAGTTTTGGGGCCGAAAAGCATGGTATGAGGTGGAACCTGGCAGTGCTGGGGTGCTCTCGGAAGCCTTGAACCAGGTTTCTGTTACTGCACAGATATCTATGTTCTCCATGCTAAGGAGAGTTTTGAGTGCATGCATCTTGAGGTTTAGACTTCTGGCATTGAGTAGCATTACTCTTAGTTTCTTATCCCTTGTGATACCTATGTAGGTGGGTTTGTCTTTTGAGCCTTGCCTAAAAAAGGCACTATGGAGGTAGCAAGAGCCTTTGCCAATATCCGAAAGCCCAGGGGTGACAGGTGCAAGCCGTCCCTAGCGAAGCATCGTGGCTTGTCGAGCATGTCATCCCAGGCTGACAGGCATTGTATCCCCTTTGAATGACACCAATACTTAAGCCAATTTTTGAAATTGATCATCTTTGTCTTCATATTGTGGCATCATTCTTGGTGAGGGTAAGATGCTACTCAAGGTCAGGGTCATACCGGCCTGGGCTACATGCTCAGAGAGCTCCTCTATGTCTTTTCATGTAGTCCAGGGAGGTACGGCTCAGGTCATTGACACCAGCATGGACAATGACCGAGTCATATTTGTACTTGCCTTGGAGTGACCTGAGTGCTTGTGTTATGTGGCGGATCCTAGCACCCGACAGGCAGCTCACCATGACCCTCTCCTTGTTCAGCCTGGTGAGCGGGACGTCAGTGTGCCTGATGATAGAGTCACATATTACAAGTGTATCAGGTGTGTTGTTTAGCCTTAAGGGCTGTGACTGTTCGGCACACTGGCTTTGTGAGCTATGTGTTGCACGTGTTTTGTTTTGGGGTAGCGGTTGCTTGGGTGTCTGCTTTGGAGGTCTCTGCTGCTTAGGCAGATTTTTATTTAGAGCCTTTGAGTATGTTTTTGTGTGTTTATGTGTTTGGTTTGCTGTCGTGGTAGGTCTATGTGGAATTGTAGTCTGTGTGGTTTCCTTCTCCTCCTGACTGGTTACGCCAGTACTGAGTTGAGAGAGCTTAGCCTCCAGTTTGGCTATATGGTTGCATCTCTCACATGTGTTGGAATTTGTTGGGAGGAGGAGAGGGTTGTCTGTGTACATGAGGCAGTTGTAACATTACCTCAAGATTTCCAATTTCACCAGCTGGACCGGAGAGGAGATTGACAACTGACCTTTGGAAATGCTAGAATAGTATTGGGAATTCCTTTATAATTGAAAAAAAGGGTGAATGGGGAACAAGGTACTCAAGGGGAGTTTGTGAGGGTGTAGTGCTTTTAATTTTTTAGTGCTGACTTATATAATTGCTTTAGTGAGCAAGTGCCAGGTAACTTAAATGCAATGTGTTACAGGTAACTTAAATGCAAAAACGACAAACGTAGATGCTATCCCTATATTCAAGAGGAAGTAGAAGTCCACATTAAAGGAATAGGAGCAGTGAGTACATGTGTATATATTAATCATGGGTCTAAAAGTTTGTTTTACATAGCAATCTGTCAAATATGTTCAATGTTTTACACAGGTAAATATGAAAAAGCATTTAAAGATCGTATATATGAAAATGTATATGCAATCAAGAATCAGAACTAAACTAATGCCCTTTGGAAACACATACAAGTTGATGAAGGTCATAGTCTTAAATGCCATGGGTTAGATATTGTGAAACAGCATTATGGGGTGGACCATGGAAAATTAGATTAGGAATCAAAGAATTACAATGGCAGTTAAAGCTACATGCCTCTGGTCCAAATGGACTGAATGACATGATTTTCATCACACCAATTCTAAAGTTAAAATCGACTGGATATTAATTTATTAAGCAGAGTATTTTTAAGTTATGGATATAATTTGGATTTTTTATGTATGCATAGTTTTAAGAAGGTGCGTGACACAATTAATGGTGTTTTATGAATTTTGTATAAAAGAAGTGATGTTAGATGGTACTTTGTATTTTTATCTCTAATGAAGTTCTGTGACGAAAGCACTCTGATCATTAAATGTTTGTTATCCATGCTGTGGAAATGTTTTTATTTGGGTTATATTAATTACAATTTTTTTTTCATCTAAAGGAGTCTGGAAGTGCACTGGGCAGTCATCATTCTGTTGGTTACATTGTTTCAATTCGAAGTCTAGGCTGGTGAACATCTGAGTGTAATTCTTTTTCCTTTGGTATCTGTCCAGATGTTGTTATTAAGCGTATTTTGTCTGGTGTTGTTTAAACTGCTGTTGTAGGTGGCACTACTGTATCAGTAGTATTCAGTTTTTGAAGGTGACAGAAGGAAAGGGAGGATTACATAAATATTACCTGCCAGTCTGAAAAATGTCAATTTCCATATATTTTCAAGGGAATGTGATAGCTGGATGACTATAAATGTTAGATATATATATATATATATATATATATATATATATATATATACATACATATACGTGTGTGTGTGTGTGTGTGCTAGTGGGGGATCTCCACCACATGGGGGGGGGTGTGCAGGTGGGGTTTGCCACCTGAAAAAAAAAACTTTAGTTTTGGCTCTCTGAAAGTGTCTCTCAGAAGGACCATTTCACTGTAATGGGACTCAGTAAAATTGCTATTGACCAGTCAACATGAAAACATTTTTAAAATACAGGTTACAGTTTAAAAGTGTTAGGATTTTATTTATTTATTTTTTTGAAAATTCTGTACTGCTGTGTTTAATGCATTTGAATAGTAGTACTTTGGTAGGTTTAAGTCAATTTGAGATTCCCAAAGGTGTGTTTTAACAGAGCTTTTATGGAGTTTTTGTGTGGGTGTGTTGAGGTAACTGAATTGAATGTTCAGAAGGAATATGAGACAGACCAGATAAATGGTGCGGAATTATTTTGTTTGATGGATGATTTTATTGTTATAAGCATACTACTGCAACTAACTGTGCAATATGGTATGTTTTTCTACTGGTAAGGTATGTTGTTTACTTCAGGTACATGAGCTTCTTAGTTACACTGAGACTCACACTTCTGTGTAAAATGTGTGTAATTCATAGAGTCTTAGGTCCAGTACTGTAGCACAAAGTACAAAAAATATGAAAAAAATCAGATAGGTTGCTTATCCTGTCTTGTTTCCAGCAGTCAAATAAAAACAGATCAATAACACATTTCTAACAGAAAGTAGGAAAGTTTTAGCCAACACAGTGGTATACAGGGATAATGCCCTGAGTATGGCCTAAACAAACCTAGTTTTATTAGCAGCTGAGGTACTGGCAAGATAGATGGGCACACCTACCATGGCAGAGGGGGGCATACATTCAGGCACACCTCGAGGTGATCCCCAGCTGTGGCTGGGGACATACAAGAGGGTGTGGTCCTAAAGCAAAATGATGGATGTACTGGCTGAGTTGCTACAGAGGTGGGACAATAAGCCAGTGTTCCCACCGCACGTCCATTCCCTGAATATCTGAAGCTGTGCACTGGGAAGGGAAGTTAAGCTATAAAGCAAAATAAACACTCCTTGGTAGCAATACAATGCTGCTCCATGTACTGCAATTTCCTCACTGGCCCCGGAGGAGGTAGGAGAGCCCAGCAGACCCAGTGGATGAGGACAGAGCCCAGGGGCAGATGAGCACAAAAAAAAAAAAAAAAAAAAAGGAAGGCAGGGAAATTAACTATAACAATATGCTGTACAAGAAAGGGGTGGGAAGCAGAAGAACTGAGACAAGGACTCAAAATAGAATAAACAGCAGCTTATTCAGGTATTGAGTAACATAAACTGCAACAGATTTTCTTAGCAGGCCATTCTTGTCTGTCTTTATTTTACATTACTTTATCACAGAATCAGATAATTCTGAAAGTGTCTGAAGTGGTATTATTTGGAGAATTACAGTAATTTGAGCAGAAGTTGAAAAAAGAAGTTATGCCTTACCATAACGTTTCATCTGTATTACTGATTCTCGTTCAGTCATTACATATGGGTATCGGTTCCGACCTCGGAAACGAGCTGGCCATCTTCCAAGCTCGCGTCAGCTACAAACTCTCCAGCTAAAACTCTTACCAGGAATTCCCCGCTCCCTGTTACCTCAGATTGAGTTTGCAAGTCAAAGAAGGTAGATGCTACCTCTGGTCAAATGACCTAAAAGAACCGGATGGTGAGATCCACTAGAAGCCACAGGAGGGGGAAGGAGGGAAGGTCGTAATGACTGAACGAGGATCAACAATACAGATGGAACGTTATGGTAAGACATAACTTCTTTATCTGATATTGTTAATCCTCGTTCATTCCTTAAGTATGGGACAGAGTCCCAAGCTACCTCTATTCCTGGAAGGCTCTCATGGAAGAACATTCCTGTGCACCATAGAACCAAAAGATGCTCTTCCCCTGGAGGCCAAATCCAATTTGTAAAGATTAATGAAGGTATGAGGCGTAGCCCAAGTTGCAGCTGCACAGATTTCATGTAAAGAAGCTCTGGCATGGAAGGCAGCAGAAATTGCCACCGATCTTGTCGAATGAGCTTTGATGGTAGTCGGCAATGGAATATTACGTTGTGTATAAATGAAGGTCACAAGGTCTTTCAACCATCTAGCCAATGTGACCTTAGCAACAGCACATCCTAATATAGGCCAAAAATAACTGGTCTGATTTACGAGAGGCCTTAGTCCTGTTCAAGTAGAAGCAAATTTGCCTGTGAATATCTAGGGTATGTAGGCAATACTCTCCTTTGTTTGAATGATTGGGGAAGAAAACTGGCAATTCAATGGTTTGATTAATGGACATTTCAGAGATCACTTTTGGCAGAAAGGAAGGATTAGTTCTCAAAGACACTCTATCTCTATGAAAAACCAAGTATGAACTTTTGATGCATAAGGCTTGAAGCTCGAGATACATCTGGCTGACGTAATGGCGACCAAAAACAAGGTTTTCCATGACAAAAATCTGAGGTCGCATGAAGAAGCTGGTTCAAAAGGGGGCATTGTCAGAGCTTGTAGAACTAGTGACAGGTCCCATGGTTGAATAGGTTCTCTAAAAGTGGCGTCAGATGATTCGCACCTTTTATGTAGGTCTTGCATAATTTGTGTGACATGAGAGAGGAGTCTTGGACACCCTCATGGAAATTAGATATTGCAGCCAAATGAACTCTAATGGTAGAGGCCGATAGACCTAACTGAAATAGATCGGCTAGATACTCTAGTACTATCGACACTGGTGCTGAAAAAGGATCTACTTGCTTTTCCTTCAGCCAACAGGTAAATCTTTTCCACTTGCTTAGATAATTAATTCTAGTGGAAGACTTATGAGATGCAATAAGAATGTCCCATACTGGTAAAGAAAGATCATTCTGCCTGGCAGTCAAGGGAATTCGAGGAGCCAAGCTGTGAGCTTCAGGCTACCCAAGTTGGGATGAATCAGATTCTGCAGATGGGAGATCAACCCCGGGGTTGGATGGAGAATCCATGGTTGATCTAGCAGGTGAGGTCAAAGGAAGGGGGATCAAATCTGATGAGGCCAATATGGTGCTATGAGGATCACCTTGCTCTTCAACCGATGGGCTTTCTTCAGAAACTGGGGAATGAGGGGAAGAGGTGGAAATGCATAAAGAAGACCCGAGGGCCAATTGTGGACTAGAGTGTCCCTGGGTGACTGTCCCAGAGGGGGAATCAGGGCAAAGTAGTTGCTGCATTTGTAGTTGGTCGGGGATGCAAAGAGGTCGCAGCAAGGACGGTCCCAGCGGTGGAAGATCTCCGCCACTATCAAGGGATTCAGGGACCGCTCGTGAGGTTGTAGAATGCACCTGCTGAGTCTGTCTGCTATCATGCTGGAAGTCCCGGGAATGTGTGTTGCTAGAAGAAAACGGTTGGTAGTCATCACCCATTGCCATATCCTCATGGCCTCTCGACAAAGGGTGTAAGATTTGGTTCCACCCTGTTTGTTGATGTACCAGACCACTGCCATGTTATCTGATTGTATCGCAATAGTCCCAGATGGCAGCAGGGGATGGCATGCTTGCAATGCCAGAAGCACTGCCCTCAGCTCTAGAACATTTATATGCAGTTGGGCCTTCCATTCGGACCAAGTGCCTTGGACTGTCAGACCCTGACATAGCCCCCCCCACCCCATCAGGGAGGCGTCCGTGGTCACTGTAGCCTTGGGCTGCTGGGAGGAGAAGGGGTGAGACCATTGTGATGAGTTGTGGGTCATCCACCAATTTAAATCCTGTTTGCACCTGTGAGTTACTCGAATAATGGCTGAAAGAGGATGCTGAAAAAGGATACCATTGGGTGAGCAGTAGTCATTGTAGAAGCCTCATGTGAAACCTGGCCAGGGGGACAATGGTGATGGAGGTTGCCATGGAACCCAACAGCTGTAGGACAGAGTGAGCTGTGGATTTCTCCCTTGAAAGGATTGGGATCAGTTGTTGCTTTATCCTTAGAATTCTGTGCTCTGGAATGGATGCTCTGCAATTCTTTGTATCCATTATGACCCCTATAAATTCTGTCATCTAGGTATGGAAACACCTGGAATCCTTGTGGTCGCAAGTGAGCTGTGATGACTGTCATGCACTTTGTGAACACTCTGGGGGCTGTAGAGAGTCCGAAGGGCAGTACTCTGAATTGGTAGTGACTGGCTCCCGCATGGAAGTGCAGAAATCTTCTTGATGGCCTGTCCACTTTTATGTGGTAGCATGCATCTTGAAGATCTATCAAGCACATCCAATCGTCTTTTTCCAAAAGCGGAGGATAGACTGTATTGTGGCCATCTGGAATTTTTGTACTCTTACAAACTTGTTCAATACATTGAGATCCAAAATTGGTCTCCAGTCCCCGGTTTTCTTTAGCACCAAAAATAGTCTTGAGTAGAATCCGGATCCTATCTGGTCTGGAGGGACTATTTGGGTGACTCTTTTTCTTAGCAGCTTTGCTATCTCTAGTGCCGCTTCTTCCCTTTGACTGGGTGGAACGTTGGGCAAGTTTCTTGGGATGGCAGGACAAAGATCGAAAGGAATATGGTAACCTCTGGTTATTATCCTTTGTACCCAAGAGTCGGTGGTGATGGATAGTCAGGCAGAAGGGTACAAGGAGAAACGACCCCCAACCACCTCCAGAGGAAAGGAGTTGGGCCGCTCTTCAGGAGCGCTGGTAGGATTGACCAAGAAAAGATTCCCTGGAGCCCTGGTTACGTGGACCCCCTCTGCCCCGAAAACGGCATCTTCCTTGTGAATTGCCTGCCTCTAGTGAGAACTCGGCCTGTGTGTCACGGAAGGGACCCTGAGACTTTTGTACCATATCTTCCCACTCTTCTGGTTTCTGGAGAAAGCATGTTGAGGGGAAGAATAACAGACACCCATGGCAGAAAGGGTCTTACCATCCTGTTCAAATCTAGCCAGTGTGCTTTTAACCTTGGGTCCAAACAATGAAGCGGCTTTGATGGGAGCGTTAAGAAAGAAAGCCTTGAAGGGTTCCGTTAAATTACATAAGCGCATCCAGGCATGCCATCTCAAAACAATGCCTGAACTCGCTGCTCTAGCTGCTCCTTCTGATGTGTGAGATATCAGGCGCATGGAGGAGTTTGATATCGATTCAGTGGTAGCCAGCTGAGAGGCCACTTTATCATGGACCTTATCAGACATGGCATCAGCCAAAGTTTCCAGAGCTCAGATACTAAATCCCTTTGAAGCCTGGTAAAGTGTGCCATATAATTCAGGGACCTGATTGCAAAGGTTGCTGATGCAAAAGTATGCTTCCCTATTCTGTCTAGAGCCCGTGACTCTTTGTTGGGAGGATGGACAGTCTGGCTTTCTTCTTTCACCAGGTCCTTCTTGGTTGTGACCGCCACCACCAGAGCATCTACAGGAATACCTTTGGACCAATGGGGGTCAGAATCAGGAGGGGACAAAATTTTATCTGGTCTCTGTGGAATGGCCTCAACGATGTCAGGAGCCTTCCACACATGCTGCACGACAAGCCGGACCAGTTCATCGGCAGGTGGAGTAACCCAGGAGGTAGGGGGCTGGGTGCGAAAAGCCTGCAGGAACACAGACTCTTCAGAGGTCGGGTTAGAGGGCTGCCAGTCACCTCTCTGTTTAAGGATTTCGAGGATATCACCAAAGGATACCTCAGAGTGTGAGCGAGGGGACCCTTTCCCATCATCAAAGTCTGTGTCTTCAGTAAGGGACTCCTCTGTGGAGTCCATGTGCTTCCTCTTGCACAAGCTTATTCAATGAACTTCCTCAGAGGGAAAAGCTGGGGAAGACAACACAAAAGGAGTTTCCTGTGGGAGTACATCCTGAGGCCCTTGCGCCTCTCTACCGGCACAGACTATCCCGTCGGCGCAGACTGTAACCACATTGGCTCCGACACCTTACCCGGACCCGACAACTCAGTTATTGACACCGAATTTTTCGGTCCCAGCCTCAGCACTGACAACCACATCGGCACCGATCTTGTTGTTGTTGCAGACCATTTCTGGAGAAAGCATGTTGAGGGAAAGAATAATGGACACCCACGGCAGAAAGGGTCTTACCATCCTGTTCAAATCTAGGCAGTGTGCTTTTAACCTTGGGTCCAAACAATGAAGAGGCTTTGATGGGAGCAAGTCCGCTAGGAGTGACTTGTGTACATTGTGGTCCAGAGGAGGGTGGGGAGATTGACAGCACAGCATCGCCAGCAGATGCCAAAGCCTTCTCCATTAGTTGGAATGCCGTTCCACCTCAAGAGGGGTGAACGTCCAGGACAGGGGTCACCCCTCCCCTAAGTAGCTTAGCCTGCCAACTCGGAGTCCCTGGATGGCTGTGAAACACCAAATTACATATGCCACAGCTGACATCCTCGGTCGTAGCAAAACTCTCCTGCCACAAAGGCAACTGCGGTTCCTTAGTGAGGTCCATAAAGGGAACTGTAGAGGGGGAAGACTGTGCTATATCAAAGGTCTTCAAAGGTAAATGAAGGAGGAGGAGAATAAGTAGGAGTCTTTGGCAAAAGGTGATCACTTCCCAATGAAGGATACGTCCTGGGGGGCGGGATACCTCTGGCCAAAAGCACTTGATCCACAAGCCGCAACACATCATGTTCAGAGAGGCTTCTAGTGGATTTCATGGACACAGCTGAGGGAGAGTCAGGTCTATCCACAGATGGGAGCAGCTCGGTGCCCACCTCACCAGTCTGCACTGAAAACAACGGGGCCGTAAGAGACTGAACTGCAGGTGTCTGCACCGAAGAAATCATCAGTGCCGAAGTCATGGTCTGCAACGACAACAAGGTCGGTGCCGATGTGGTTGTCAGTGCCAAGGCTGGGTCCAAAAAATTTGGTGTCAATAACTGAGTTGTCGGGTCCAGGTAAGGTGTCGGAGCCGATGTGGTTACAGTCTGCACCGACGGGATAGTCAGTGCCGGTAGAGAGGTCTGAACCGAAGAGCCCCTCGGTATCGATACGGTAAAGGGCACACTAGTCAGTGGGAGTCCCTGGCCGGGGACAAAAGAAGAGATTTGGCCTTTGAATGATCATCAGTCTTTTTCTTATGGGATCTTGGAGGGTTTGAAGCCTCTGACCCAGAAATAGCCTCTGAAAAAGGAGATTTGAGTAGCCCCTTCAGTAACAATTAATTTTTCCTCTCAATCAACATCCTGTTGGAGAAGTTCTTACAAATTCCACAGAGCGGATCAACTGATAAATGAGGCAAACCCAAGCAATAGACACACAGAGAATGTGCATCTGAAGTAGGTAATTTATGGCCACAATCTGAACATCTCTTAAATCTTGGACTACCTTTTTTATCTGCCATGATAGGAAAGAAGGAAATCAGAAAGAATACCAGCAATGGTACAAGAAATACCCAAAGGAAATGAAGAAAAAAGGTCTACCAACGATGGTATAGAAAAAAATACCTCGCAGTAAAAAAGACTGAAAAATCTCAAGAAGGGATAGTCGCTAAATGCGATCAGATAGGAGAAAACAATTTAGAAACTTTTCTGAGAGAAAAAGTTGTTTTAGACTAGTAGGACAACAAAATATTATACTTAGCTCAAGAGCAGTAGCTTGACACGACTGAATGGCGATACAGCAAATGAAATCTGAGGTAACAGGGAGAGGGAAATTCTGGGTAAGAGTTTTAGCTCGAGAGTTTGTAGCTGACGCGAGCTTGGAAGATGGCCGGCTCGGTTCCGAGGTTGGAACCGATACCCATACATAAGGAATGAATGAGGATTAACAAAATCAGATATATTATTATAAGGGGAGTGATTACTTGTTTATGATCCCCACAACATCAATAACATTCCTATAGGAAGTTACAGATTTAGCGTTAGGAAAGTTGTTGGGGGAAATATGGACTTGCTAACACTAAAAAAATGTTTTGATTTGATATTACAATGACCTATAACAAAGAAGATAGCACAGTTATGCAAGATATTCCCATAAAAGTATTTCTTTGAGGTGAGATCACTTTAACATCAGTTCTCTCAGTGACAGTCCATCACAGCAAGATAGAAAATGGGCTATATGCCTTCTTATATTTTCCCTTGTTACCTTATGCAAAATAACATAAGAGGAAGATACAATGGAATTTGGAAGCAGTATACAGAGACCTGACAGTCTTACAGAGAAATTTCAATCACAAAACCTTCAAATTAGTCGAGGCAATGCTACACTAATGTGGTGCATAAAAAAGCAAAGAGGAACTTGAACATTTTAGTTGTGAAAAAAGACAATCCAGATTTAAAAATGGGCATTGAAAAACAGCTTTCTGAATCCATATTCCAAATGTAGAATCTCAGTTAGCATACAACTTAAGTAGAAAAATAACTGTGGCATGCAAATGAATACGGACAGCCAAGAGGTGACATGTATGCTACATATAACTGCATTCAGATCAAAATATTTCTGTATCTTCCTCAGAAGATAGTTTTGAAGGTACTTTTGTTTACATGGACTTAGAGATTAATTAATGCCTTCTCTCGATATTTTTCTAATTCAGAAGGTACTTCTCAAATCAAAGCAAGACAAGGTAAATTTAATCCTAAGCGTCCCTTGGTCATAAACATCATACTACTCTCTTTAATAAGCTTGACCACTCATCTACCATGGCCCTTGCCTCTACACGCATTCTTACTTGTATAACAAAACAAGGCAGAGCAATACATCTTGGCTACACACATCTGAACCTGTCAATCTGGAGAATAGTATTTTAGATTGTAACATCAAATTCCACTTCTAACAAAATATAAAATATATTAAAGGAAGTTAGGAGACCTAAAACAGAAAAAAAACTTGTATACAAAAATAGAGAAGATCCGTCCTTTGGATTAAATCAAAATGCTTAACGCTCTTTACATTGTTCTATGCCAATATTACTAGACAACTCAGATAATTTGCTTGACTCAAACATGGCATATTCATCAATCAAATTACATGTCTGTCTTGTGTACTAACTTTTCCATAAATGGCAACAAACCCCCACTGTTAAGGACTTCCTTAAAGGAGGCAACATTATGAAGACATACTTTTCAACCAAGAGATTTGCAACTTACATTGCAAAAGTTGACTTTGTTTCCTTTGGAACAAAGGCACCTTAATTTAAGTTACCTCTCATTGAAAACATTTTTTTCTGGTTGATTTTACCTCAGACAGGATTTCAGACTTGTAAGCTCCCATGTGTAAATTAACCTTACATGGTATGTCACAATTAAAGGGTGTCATTGAAGACAAAACCATCCTTCACGACAAAAGTTCAACAGTTACTCTGAATCAGTTTATAACAATCATTCACCCAAAATGACAGAATGAAGTAGATTATTTGCATACACTGGGCATGCATAAACAATTCAAACACTGTACTAGCAGAACTAATGGATACAGAAAAAAAAAACAGCTGATCAGCTTTTTATCTCACAAAATAAGGGGAAAGATGTCCTACCAGTCACCAAGCAGACTATGACTCAACTGCTGTTGCTCTGTAGTGTTTTTTAATGTGACAAGTACAATAAACCTCTACAAACGTACAAAAAAAGCACAATCCACTACATCAGTAGTTACATCAGCAGCATATTTCAAAAATACTTTTGCCTAAGATACTTTAGAAGCTGTTGCACAGACTACTATCCACCACTTTATAAAACATTACAAACTGGACTCGAGAGTTCAGTGGCTGGACAGGTTTTGGCACAGCTGTCCTAGATGACATCCTGTAGCTATCTATCTCACATGAATATACTAGCACTACTTGGGAAGTAGCACAAATGTTGCGATTTGATATTACAGTGATAAAATTACACATATGGCAAATAGAATATATAAGATATCTTACTACATATTAAGATAGCAGAGTTGTGTAAGGTATTACCATACAAGCAGATATTTAAAGAGATGTCACATTAACAGTACAGCCATCATTTCTCCATACACTTGAGAATACTGTACATATATACATGTGTGTGTGTATATATATATATGGGTCTACGTCAGATGACTGAGTTTTCAGAAACTCTGAATGCATATAGGTTCATACTAGGCTATCTGCCCTAGGGCATTTATAAGCCTAGCCAGAGTGTGTTTGGCTTTCACCACCCATTTTAAATTAATTTTGCTATGCCCTTTTTCGAGGTTAGTATACTGTGCCTCTGTCTAACAGTGACACAGAAGTGATACCCAGGGTAAACCTACGATCTCCCATCCACTCATCAAGATTCCTCTTGAAGAGAGTCAATGAGGGACTCTGCCTAACCTGGACTGGGATTTTATTCCAGAGTGAAGGGAGCCTCTGGGTTATGAATCTGTCCCTCCAGCATGTCCTATATGGTCGAGACAATATGAAAACTCGAACATCAAAACAACACACAATAATCTATTTTTTTACATTTTTGCAGGGGGGGGGTCAAGCCCCCCCTGCACCTCCCACGCCCCCTGCAAATTTTATATACCAACTCCGAGATTGCATTACAGTGAGAAAAGGGTCAGTTTCCTAATCCATACTCTACCGCGATCTCCATTCAAAAGCTTCAGATTTCAAAACCTTGATCATATGGTCTCAACCATATGAATTTCAAGTTTCTGAAAACTCGATCAAATGACAGGAGCTTATACATATATTATATATATATATATATATATATATATATATATATATATATATATATATACATACATACATACATACACACACGCATATACAAACATATATTCATTATACCTGTTTTTATAAGGTGTTACACATTTAGTTTTTGAATAATATAACGCATTTAACACACAAAGGACAATTCATTACACACTTCGCCTTGAACTCTACAAAGGGCTCAAAAATAAGAACGTTTCTAGCAGTGCTGTCTCTGCATCAGTACCTAGTGAAGCAACCAAGGATGTCCATCATTAGATCAGTAATACAGTAGTCTCAGCTGTATGGGTTATATCCTACAGCCAGTTCCCAAAGCTTAAGGGCAAGTTCCATATGCCCAGATCACTGACAACTTGAGCAGAGCTGGAGAAAATCAGCTGTATGGGCACCAAGCCCTTCAAAGCTTTCCTGCTTCCAAACAGTGTTCCTCTTAGCATTTCTACATTGCTGTGCAAACAAGTTCCCTTTGAGGAAAAATTCCATAACTAATTTTATGGCTAAAACAGTACTTTTTGACAAGATTTGTTTGTATTTCCCCCCTAGGAATTTATTATATTTTAGGCTGTCATGTGACTTTTGTGTCAGTTTAAAAACCCTGGGGTTTCTTTATTGCTAACTTTGTCTTTTTTTTTCTTTACTCTCATTTTTACTGATAAAACTTTTATAAATGTTTTTTGATGGTGGGGCAAGTGTTGTATCGGTCACTGTGTTTTTAGGGTGAAACCAGTACTTTTTTTGATAATTACCATTTACCAACTGCTGTTGTCATTTTTACCTGGGTTTCTGGTTTCATTCTTGGCTTCACCTTAGAACAATTTTTCATTTTTTTGGTTCATTTCCTTCTTATGGCCACAACAAGAAAAAAAAATACAGACAGCCCTTGCCTCTTCAGCAAGCTATTACTTTGCGTCAGCCACAGAAGGTTGATTCTGCAGTGGCCATTTCTGGTTCCAGTGACCACTCATTTTCTTCTTTGGTTTCCTCTGGTACAGTCCCTTCAGCCACCATGGAAAATGGTTAGATATGCCCTTTGTGGCTGTTACAGTGTCTTTGGCAAACATGGAAGAACCACTCTTGTCATCTAACAGGAAGGAGCGATTAATGATTCTCTACCTAGCCTGACTGGGTTGCTTGTTCCCTAAGGTAATGTCCCTGACAGGAGTAAGTCTGCTTCTTTTGAAATTCCTATCAAAAAGAAAAAGAAAGCTAAATATTTATAGTCTCTGGTCTCTGTTACTTTAGACAGGGAAGATTTACTGGGATTAGCTCAGGTCTTAGTTTGGGGTCTTAACCCTTCTCATTCTGGATTTGCTCTTAACAGAAAAATGAGTTCTTAATTTTCTGAAGATTCACAGAGTGATGAACAGGGAAATAAGTGTGACAGAACAACTTCCGTTTTTATCCTCAGCAAAAAAAAGATTCTGATTCTGAGAATATTTCTTCTGATTGCCCCTGGAAGAATTTTCTTTAGAATAAACCAATTCTTTCAGTGAGAACATAATGGCATTCCATTTTTTTATTATAACAGGAATTTCCTCAACCTACTCCTGTTCCTCCTTTTCTTCTAGCCTTGAAGGATGTTTTTACTACAACCTTATAGCTAGCCTGCAGCCGTATGAAGAGAGACAGCCTTCCTTCTCCAAGTTTAGGGTTTCATTCCTAATTCGGGATTCTTTTAGAAAAGAAACAAAATAAGCAGACTCAGCAAACTTCCAGTAAGCAGAACTTCAATAAACAATGGCAAGGTGGCTCTAAGAATAAGGGTGGAGCTTCCCAGAAACCAGGACAGTCCAGCAAATCTGAATGAGTATCTACAAACCTACCATGCCTTTCCCACCCTGGCAATCTTTAAGTCTTCCCCAGAACATGGTCCTCCACTTTTGTTTTTGGCAAATGATAATCTCAGACAAATTGGTTCTGAGAATGATACAACAGGGATACAGATGACATTGTGCATCCTTTCCTCCTTTTATGTGGATTCCTCCTCATTCACCAGATCAAACTTCTTTTTTCACTCCTGTCATTCAGCAGCTTTGATGGGGAAAGGTTTTTATTCAAAAATGTTTTTAGTACCTCCTTTCTCATTTTTCGAAAGTCCCAAAGTTCAAAAATACTATCCCTTCATAATCTGGCACATCTTATTCCCCTTTCAATTTTTTGGTAACTCTAGATTTACAGGATGCTTATCAGTACTTTCCTAGACTCAGACTTCAAACATTTTTAAGGTTTTCTTTGTCCAGGTTACACTT
The DNA here is from genome assembly GCF_019279795.1 of Protopterus annectens. NCBI lineage: Eukaryota > Metazoa > Chordata > Ceratodontiformes > Protopteridae > Protopterus > Protopterus annectens. The sequence goes on along the minus strand of NC_056745.1, from coordinate 951,580,894 downwards.
TTAGTTCTCTGCACTACCCTTAGAGTTATCCACTGCTGCAAGGGTGCTCACAAACTTTATGGCACCAGTGATAATCTACTGCAGACTACAAGCAATTCACATTTTTCCTTAGACGACTTGTTGTCTTTGTAGCATCTTTTCAAAGTGTCTGAAATCTTTCACTTAGGTAAGAGATCTCCTTTGCTAACAGAGCTTCCAGGAGAACATTCTGAAGTCTTGTTTGATTCCTTTCTACTGGACTGTATTTCAGTAGCGTCTCCCAGACACTTTAGAAAAAGTAGATCGATATTTAGATCTATTCCTTAGCTTTTCCACTTAGTCCAGGACTTCTGCAAAGGAATTCCTCAGGATACTATGATGCATGTTTTCCATGATTCTCATAATACCCCCAGCCAGACTCTCACTCTTTACTTTCTCCAAATCTTTTGGGTTTCTAATACCATGATGGGAATGGACCACATTCCCAAGTCAAAGTACAATTAAAATTCATGAAATTAGTATTGTTTCACTCTTTGATGTTAGCCAAAAGTGCTCTTCGCAGCACCCGCAATGTGCCTAGTAATGATTCCTTCTGCAATTTGTACGGAGTTACATGTAATGGTAGCATACAAAATTTGATTGCAGACTCTTTTTTATAAGACTAGTTGCTCCTACTACTATTGGAACTATCTGGGTATCTTTCTTCCACATTGCTCTCATTTCTGCTTGTAAATCCTGATAGTGTACGCAGGACACTGTAGTCACTGAGTGTCGTGATTTCAATGATCAATGCTATTTTTGTTTTCTTTACTTGGACCACTATATCCATTTTTGTAGCATCTATCTTTTGAAATGTTGGTAATGGATGATCCCATGTGATGTAGACTTCATCATTTTCTATGATGCTTTGTGGCTCATGTTTCCAGAGTTTTTCAGCCACTTCAATACCATAATGTTTGCACAATCCACAGTGCAACAGTCTCACCACATTATGCCTTTCAGTATACAGTCCTTCTGCCATTAGTATATCGCAACCAGCAACGAGGTGTGCAACTGTTTCTAATTCTGTTTTGCAAAATCTACATTTGTCTGTTTCTCCCACATGTTCAATGGACTTTGTAAACCAAAGTGTACAAAGCCCACTATCTTGTGCCGCAAATATTAACCTTTCATTTCTTGGTTTGAATTTGCCTCTCCTTAACCATTCCTGCATTCATTCCTGATCAACATGAGGTTCTTCCAGAAGTTGTCTATACTTGCAACTATATTTATGCATTTTCCGCATTTCTTGCCTTCTCATCTGGTCCTTCACCTTATATTATTTTTGTTTTTTGGCACATTCAGTTGCTGCCTCATTTTTATCTAGTTCTGCTTTGATTTCCATTTCTGCTTGACACTGATATACTTCTGCTAGATTAAGCAGAGAAGTCATCTTAGATTTATTCTCCTCATATTTCAAAACTTTCACTGTGTTTGGGTCTTGTGAGTTCAGCAGATATGAGTGGAGTCCCACAATTGCAGAGTTATACATGTTATCAATTTCAAGGAGGCCCATCCCTCCTTCAGAATGGGGAATATGTAATCTTTGTATGCACTGAGTTTTATAAATTATTTGGTGAGCATGAAGCATCCTTAATGCTTTCCTATCAAATCTGTCCAACATGTTTTGGGGCCAGTCAATCATTCCAAAACTGTAACTTAGGACAGGAAAAGCAAATTGGTTTATAGCTTGGATTTTGTTCCTAGATGGCAGTGCTGTTTTCAGGATTAATTTAAGTCTTCTGAAATATTCCTTACTAAATTTATTTTGCATTTGTTTGTATTTTATTGTTGATCATTCAACATATCCCCAATATTTATACACTCCTTCTTGCTCAAGTTATTTTAGATCACATTCTTGTCCCAAATTGATGTTTTCCTGGTATTGCAATTTTCCTGCTTTAAAGGTTGTTTTTGCACATTTATCAAGACCAAATGACATTCTTATATCATCTGAAAAAAATTGACAACGTGCAGTTGTGCTGTCAGTTCCTCATTTGATGAGCTATAGTTTTAAATCATCGACAAAGATAAGATGAGAAGTCTTTACTCTTTGTTGTTTTCTAGGTGCCAAATTATAGCCATGGCCTAAGCTGTTAAAGTAGACAGCTTAATTGGTTAAGGGTAAGACAGAATAGCAGCGGTGACAAAGAGTCACCCTGGAAAATCCCCCTTTGAATTTTTATCCCTGGAATAATAATTTGTCCTTTATCATGGCTTAACTACAAAGTGGTCTGCCACTGTTTCATGGTCACTGTAATGTAGTCGATCAGTGTAGGATGTATTTTATACATTTTTAAGCACTCTTTTATCCATGAATGTGAAATACTATCAAACACTTTTTTGTAGTCAACCCATGCCATACTTAGCTTCTTCCCCTTTTTACAGTTCTCCACTATGACCTTATTTAACAACAAATGATCCTTTGTTCCATATGACTTTCTTATATTGCCCTTTTGTTCTACTGGCATAATTGTGTTTTCTTCTAAATGACTATAAACTCTGTCAGCATCAATTCCCATCTATAGTTTATACGTCGTCAGAAGGCAAGTTATTGGTCTATAATTTTTAGGGTAGCTTGCAGGTTCACTCTTAAGTAGGAGCATTGTTAGCCAGGTTGGTGTCTGTTTGGGGTGTGCATATAAATAGTTCTTACTTATAGCTAAATCTTTGTGCAAAGATGTTAATACTTTTAGCCAAGAGTTAGGCACTGCATCTGGGCCTGGGGTTTTCCAATTAGAGGCTTTTCTTAATTTTATTTCAATCTTTTTGGCAGTTACTTCATCCCATTTTATATCCTGTAACTTTAAACTTCTTATTCTTTCTTTAACTTCTTCTATCCATTTAGCATCTTTGTTATGTTCCACAGGATCTTCATAGATATTTCTCCAAAATGTATATATTTCTTCTTTTTTGGCGGTCTTTCAATTCATTTTACCTTGTTTCCCAATTCTCTATAAAACTTTTTGAGGTTATCAATAGATTGGTTATTTTGTACTTTTCCTTTATACTTATCTTCATATCTTCTAAGTTTTTCACCTGTGCTGAAATTTTTAATTTATTTGCGATAGTGCATGATAGATCCTAGTCTGTTTTAATACTGCGCACTGCTTTTATCACATCTATCTTTCTTAGTATTTTTGTTGATCTGTTCCCTCTTCTTTAGTCTTCTAACAGTGAACCTTCTTGTCTTAACCGATTTACAGTTTTCTCTATTCAATATTTCCATGATGGTATTCAATTTCTCCCCTTCCTTTCCCTCACTACCCTGTGTTCTCGTGGTAGGACTTTATCAGTTATTAATTTAGCTGCACAGTAATATATCCTGTTTAATTCTGTTATATTGCATGGATCTCTATGAACAGTCCTAATTACTGTGTTCATTTGTTTTATCAGACTTCTGACTTTTTGGGTTTTATTAATCTTCTGCACTCTATTTCTTTAATTGATCTTGATATATCTGTCCATGTCTATTAAATCAAGCAACTCTTCTCTTAGCTCATTTTCTTCCAAACTGTGGGCATATCCCTTGTTTTCCATGTCCTGCGGGCTTTCTATAGAAGGTTCTATAGCATCTTCCTGTGGCACATTCTCTTCAGTTTCATCCTGTGCCATCCGTTTCTCTGTCATATGGGAACTCACTGGTCTATCACTCCTCAGCACTGACTGCATCAGAGTTTCCAAAGTTTCTTGTTCCTTCCCTTGCTGTCTAGCTTCAAGTGAACATTTATACTGTTTAACCTGTGGAAGACTCAAAATTATCTTTATATGGCACCTGACCAATTGCTTCCTGTTCCACCGGTTTACCCTTAATTTGGATATTCATTTCTCTAACCTGTTTTGGTGCTTTCTGAATTGGATTTTCTACACTGAATCATTCACTTTGCAGGTACTCCATAACCTCAGTTTTTATTTCTTTAACTTCCCCATTACTAATCTCCTTTTCTACTTTTCCTTTTTGTCTTTTTATTTTTTATATTGTAAAGTTTTCCATGTCCAGATTCCTCTGCCTGTATTTCTCTTCAAATATCTTTGGTGTCGCTCTTTTTATATTGGTTAGTTTTGCTTTCTGCTTTGCATAAATATTACACCACATTAAATTTCTTTTTCTTTTCCATGTCCAAATTTCTTCTTCAGACGTTTCCTTATCTTCCTGCTTCTCCTTACTTTGGGGACTCACTTCATCATGCTTTGATATAATCTGTGTTAGACATTCTACACCAAATCCTTCACTTTGCAGGCACTCCTTAACTTCAGCTCCTATTTTTTTTAACTTCTACTTTACTAATCTTCTTTTCTAAGTTCCGTCTTTGTGATTTTTTTTTAATTGTGAAATTTTCCATATCCGGATACTTTTGCTTGTATTTCTCTTCAAATATCTTTGGGGCTGCCTTCTTTATATTGATTAATTTAACTTTCTCCTTTGCATAAATATTGCACCATATCAAATCTCTCTTTCTTTTCCATGTCCATATTTCTTTTTTATACTTTTCAAATGTCTCTTGGTTTTGTTGTTTATATTTTTGCACTTCCGCAGATGCTTCTTTTTCCAAATAGATCAACGTTTCTTGATCTATATACTGTTTTTCACAAATCTGTTGTATTAATGAACACAAATTTTCATTTGAAGCTTCTGACACTTTTTCTTGTGGGAGTATTTTCTTTCCTCTAATATCTCTCTTAATCGTTTTGTATATCTTGTGTCTGGAAATTCTGGGCTTTTTGCATAATAGTAACAATACAGAATTTCTTTCTTATCCTCAGCCGTCCTCTCTATCAGCTTTATGGCTCTTCTTTGGCCTATCAGTTTTTGTGGACTGCTACTTCCTTCTACAACAGTGGAGCCATCCTCCCCCTGGGCCTGGCCTTGCCCCATTGTAGGAATGTTTTCATATTTTGAGGATGCTAGACTGTCATTTTTTTCCAGTCCTGGTACCAGTGTGCCTACCAGGATTGGGCACTTTTTTATCCTAGGTCTTGTGCACCCAGCTATCTCTTTTAATTTTGACCTACTTCTGTCCATGATATATGCTATATCAATAGTGTCTATATATCAGTGGCACCTTGGTGAGATTTTGTAGAAAACAGGGTCCACCTCATGAAGTTACTCACCAAGACATGAGAATGAATTCAATTTCATCACTACTACTCTCCTTTGCTTGCTGACTTTTCATCTCTCCATTCGGACCCCCAGATACTTCAGTTCAGAAAAAGTAGATCAATATTTAGATTTCTGAGCTTTTCCACTCAGTACAGGACTTCTGTAAAGGAATTCTTCAGGATACTATGATTCATGGTTTCTATGATTCTCATAATACCTCCAGTCAGACTCCACATGAGAAAGATTCAATGATACTTAAAATCTGTATGGTTCCATCATCAACATCCCCTGACATTTCACATTCCAGTTTTGGGATTTGTAAAAACAAAGCTGCTCTGGTAGAGACACTAGTTTTATCTGAATTCAGGTCTCCCACTGTTCCGTCCAGGTACAATACAGTCTGTAACAACAGATGCTTTAGACTTTACTTGGGGAGGTGTATCTTTTGGGGTAAAAGTCCAGGATCTTTGGAACAAATGGGACAGACCAAAACACATAAACATAAAAGAGATGTTGGCAGTTATAAATGCACTCTACCCTCTCAACCATCCTTGGTTCCCAGGATCTTTACAAGTGATTTCAGCCACCACCACAGTGATATAGTACATAAACAAATATAGGGATGGGTTCTAGATCCAACTCTCTGAGCTGACTTGCTATAGCAGCCAAGGATATACAAATTCAGCACAATCTCACTCTACAGGCATCTTTCTTTCTTTCTGGCAGAGAAAAACATCATGGTAGATAAGGTGAGAAGGACCGTAACAGACTCTCACAAATGGAAATTGAATCAAGAGGTCTCCCAGGATTTGTTCTATATTTGGGGAACACCTGAGGTAGATCTGTTCATTTCCATTCACAACAAACAACTGGCAACATTCTGTTCCAGGACGCCTTGCAAGCAGGCCTGGAGAATGGATGCATTCTCATTTCTTTGTACAGGAATGTTCCTGTATGCCTTTCCACCCTGTCCATTGATGTACACTGTCATTCTAAAGATGATGGAGAAGAATTCTCCAAAGATCATTGTGGTGTTTCCTTTCTGGCCCAGGCAACAGTGGTTTCCCCTTCTGTTGGAAATGTCCAAGGGGAATTGCCATAAATTTCTTCACAGACTAGACCTATAAACACAAGATATGGGGTCAGTTGACAAATCCCAGCTTGAAACAACTTCAACTAACTGCCTGGATGAGAGAGTGCTAATACCATTTAAAGACTTATTTTCTGAGGATGTGCCACAGGTATTAAAGAAGACAAAGAAACCTACTATTAAGAAATCATACATTAGCAAATGGAAAATATTTTCTAGTTTGTGCTATTCTTAGAACCAGTGCCCTTTTAATGTTAGCATTTCTCTGGTTCTGCAGTATTTGTGCGAGCCATTATCCTCTGGCCTTTCTTCCTCCTCAGTCAAGGTACATTTATTGGTCATTTCAGCATGTCTGCTCATGGATCTCCCTCTTACAATGCATTCCCTTTTCAAGATGTTTTTGAAAGGGGATTTGCATACTCATCAACTTGGAGAACGGGTGGCGCCTCCCTAGGATCTTAATTTTGTTTTGGAAAAATTAACTTTTCCTCCATTTAAACCAGCTCATCGGGTTAACCTGATGTTCTTAAAATGGAAAACAGTGCTACTGATTGCTTTGACTTCTGCAAGAACAGTGTCTGAGTTTCAAGCATTTATGGTGGTTCATCCTTATTTATAAGTTATGTACTCATCATAACTAGGCACCTGTGTTGCCCATTTTAAGTTTTCCTCACTTATGGGATCCGATCCTCAGATCTGAGTCAGCCTCATTTACCAGACTTCGTATCCAACATTTGCGCTCTTCCCCTCTACCCATAATACCCTACTCCATCCCAGTTTCCTCAAGTTTGCTGCACTACTTCCCAAAAGCTGAAAAGAAACACATATAGCCATACAGAAAAAAAAAGCAGGACTCAAACCTGGAATTGTAGGTTCCAAACACAGTCCAATAGGTCCTTCCAGAAGAAAATTGGATGGCGGATATATGGGAGGGAGTTGAGGAAGAATGAAAATGGACAGCACAGATGCCTAGTTATGGCGAGACCAAACTTACAAATCTGATGTCCTTTTCATTTTTCCTCACTCATGGGACAGAGTCCACAGCTACATTGACCTTGGGTGGCCCTCATGGAAGGATATTTTGGAGTACTGAAGAACCAAAAGAGGCTCTATTTCTAGATATGATGTCCAATTTCTAATGTGAAACAAAGGTATGATAATTGTACCTGTACCTGCTGCACAAATACACTTTTACTGAATTATCACTTGTAACATAGGCAAATTTACATTCATATAAAAGTAATCAAACTATTTTAACATAACAGACATTATACTTCACATATATTGCTATATATCATATAAACTAAACAACATTACACAAATTATTCAATTTCTGCCCTTTTTTAAACGAGGCAAATCTTTATTAAACCATCCCTTACTACATAGGTAATCATACATTTATATAAACGAAAACAAACCACACCGACACAATCCTAATTGCAAGCATTTTCCATCACATATTGCTGTATATCATATAACCTAAACAACATTACATAAATTATTCAATTTCTGCCTTTTTTAAACAAGGCAAATCTTTATTAAACCATCACATCCTAAATAGGTAATCATACATTTATATGAATAAAAACAAACCACACTGATACAATCCTAACTGCAAGCATTTTCCATCACAAATTCACATATATTGCTATATATCATATAACCTAAACAGTATTACATAAATTATTCAATTTCTACCTTTTTTAAACAAGACAAATCTTTATTAAACCATCACTTACTACATAGGCAATCATACATTTATATAAATGAAAACAAGCCACACGGACACAATCCTAATTGCAAGCATTTTACATCACAAACCATACTGACACACTCCCAGTTGCAAACATTACACATCACTTATAATCTACCCAAACTTTATCACTCAAACATTACACAGCTCATTTAAGTCCTGCTACCTTTTAAACCTCATTCCTCCCTTGTATGTATTGTCCCCACAATTCCTCTTTTTAGCTGTGCACTTTGCTCCTACCCTTTTCTAAAGATCTCAATTCCACAATAGACATTCTTGACCAAAAAGCAAATGAAGTAGCCACAGATCTAGTTGAATGAGCTCGGGGAAGTTTTTGTAATGTCATACCTTTTGAGAGTAAACCCATGAGATACAGTCTGTAATCCATTTAGCTAGGGATAACTTTAGAAACAGACTGGCCTAGGCAATTTGGAGAGAAAGATACAAAAAGCTGGTCTGATAAAAACGTAGATGTCTGTGCACATCAAGGAGGTGTAGCATGCATTCTCCTTCATTGGAAAAATTTGGAAAGAAAACTGGCAAGTGAATGGATTGGTTGATGCTATTTTCAGAAGCCACTTTAGGTAAAAAGGAAGGGTTAATCTACAGGGAAACCCTATATGAAAAAAAAGTGTAAGGTTTATTTGGTGAAAGAGCCTGGAGTTCAAATATTCTTTTTGCTGAAGTTATAGCTATCAAGAAAACCATCTTCCATGACAGATATTTTAGAACATATATGACGGACAGTTCAAATGTTTTTTTTGTATTAAACCGTCAAGTACCACAGTAAGATCCCAAGGCATGAGGTATCCTTTATGGGAGGTCTCAGAAGAAAAATGCTTTTCATAAAAGCTTTACACAATCTAGAGGAAGCCAAGGAAAAAGATTTATTCCCTGTGTGGAAATTTGAAATTGCTGCCAACTGAAGTTTAACTGTAGAGAAATTAGCACCATCTTTGAAAAGAGTTGTGACAAAATAAAGAATGGCAGAAACTGGTGCGGAATAGGGATCAATTTCCTTATCTGACACCCAAATGGAAAACCTTTTCCATTTACTTTTATAAACTTTTTTGGCAGAATCTTTTTGAAAAGCCAAAATAATGTTGCAAACTGAGGAAGACAGACTGGACTGCCTAACTATTACTGGAAGTGAAGAAACCATGTGGTCAGTTTGAGGGCCTAAATGTTGGGATGCTGAATCCCTGACAGGTAAGATCCTGAGTAGGCTCCAGTATAAATGCAAGATAACAAAGATGAGACAGTAGGAAGGGGAACCATACTTGCTGAGGCCAGAAGGGGGCAATGAGGATGACTGAGCTCTTCAGGCTGCTTACTTTCTGCAAAACTAATCAGGGGTAGAGGAGGTAAGCATAAAGGAGATCTGAGGGCCAAGTGTGAAGAAAAGCATCTCTCGGTGACTTCCCCCTGATGGGGGGGATCAGAGTGAAGTACTTGCTGCACTTGTTGTTGAGAGGGGTGGCCCCAATGCCTGTAGATCATATTCAATACCGACTGATTGACAGACCATTCATGAGGCATTAGAATGGATCTGCTCAGTTTGTCTGCAAGCACGTTGGTTTTCCCCAGTATATGCATTGCAATTAGAAAGCAGTCTGATGAAATCGCTCATTCCCAAACCATCATGGCCTCTCTTCAAAGGGGGTAAGATTGAGTTCCTCCTTGCTTGTTGATGTACGAGACTAAAGACATGTTGTTGATCTGAACTGCAATAGTCTCCAAGGGAAGAACATCTTGAAATGCCTGCAACACTAAAAAGACTGTTCTCATCTCTAGGATACTTGTATGCAACTTGGTCTCTTGGGGGGACCACAAGCCTTGGACAGTTCTTCCCAAGAAATGCCCCCCACCCCAATTCAGAAGCATTCATGGTCACTGTGGCTACTGGATTCTGTAAAACAAAGGGTCTGCCCAGAAAAAAGATTGTCTGATTGTATACAACAGTGAATGTGTTGCTTGCAAATCGGAGTGAGTTTTACTTGAAAGGACAGGGGTTGATATAGAATGGACCACTGTACAGCTTCAGTTCTATAGGAGAACCTGCATAAAGAAGCATGCAAAAGGGAGTAGAATTATGGCAGCTGGCATTGACTCAACTGCATGAAGCACTAACCTTTCTGGAGGAGATAAATAAGAAAGGATAGCCTGAACTTGGTTTCTGATAGTACTTCTATCGGTGTTTTTGTGTTCAAAACTGTTCCAGTGAATTCCTAACTCTGAAATGATGCATGTTTTGATTTGGCAAGATTTATCTTAATTTCCAAACTGTTGCAAATCTAGAGCAAATAGTCCAAGCTATGTTGAAGATGATGCTTGGAGGGAGTGATGATGAGCCAATCGTTTAGATAAGGAAACACATAGAATCCCTTCAGTCTCAAATGAGCTGCGACTACTGCCATACATTTGGTAGACATCCTGTGGGCTGTGATGAGTCCAAAGGGCAGAGCTCTGAATTGGTAATGATCGGCTCCCAGCTGAAAGTGAATATGTCTTCTGGATCGTCGGTCTATTTTGATGTGATAGTACATATGAAGCTCTATAGAGCACATCCAATCATCCTTGTGCAGTAAAGGCAGGATGGACTGAACCGTGACCATTCTGAACTTTGCTTTCTCCTTTCTTTATATACTGGTTCAATCTGTTTAGATCCAAAATGGGTCTGAGGTCCTCTGTTTTCTTTGGCACTAAAAGAAGTGTGAATAAGTTCCAAATCTTATTTGGTTGGGTGGGACCTTCTGGATGACTCTTTCTTGTAGCAGCTTTTGTATTTCTTGTGCAGCATCCTTCCTCTGACTGAAGTGGAATGTTGGGAAGTTTCTTCCTTTGACAATAAGGAAGAAGGGAAATGGTATGAAATAACCTCCAGATATTATTCTTAGTACCCATAAAGCTCTTTCGATGTTTGTCCAGGCAACTAGGTGCAAAGAGAACTGACCCCCAACTGCCTCCAGAGTTGGACAGTTGGGCAGCACTTCAAGAGCGTTGACAGGGTCAGTCTGAAAAAGAATCTGTAAAGCCCTGGTTCTGCGGGCCTCCTCTTCCTCTATGATGACATCTACCACTAAAATTTCCCCCTCTGCCTCTGAAGGAATAGTCCCTACGTGAATCCTGGAAAGGTCCATGAGATTTACAGAACCACATTTTTTTACCACCTCTCTGGCTCCTAGAGAAGGTCCACTGAGGCGTAGAAAACTTGATCCCTACGGCAGACATGGTCTTTCCTTCTTGTTCATTGCAGGTAAATGTATCCTTTACTGATGCCCAAATAAGGAAATGCCATCAAATGGGGCATTAATAAAGGACGTCTTAATAGGCTCCGCAAAGTCACATAACCACATCCAGGAGTGTCTCCTTATGGCGACACCTGAACCAGCTGCTCGTGAGGCACCTTCAGTTGTGTCAGAGACTAACTTCATCAAAGCATTTGCAATAGAAAAATAAATGGCCAGTTGAGAGGAAACCCTTTTCAAACCCTCAGCAGACATGGACTCTGAGAGTATTTAATAGTTCTTTAGTCAAATCTCTCTGAAGTCTAGCAATGTGCGCCAGGTAATTAAGCTCCCTCAGAGCAAAAGTAGCTGAGGTGAACACTCACTTTCTAAACCTGTCCAATGTTCTAGACTCCCTATTAGGCAGACGGACAGAAGAGCTTTGTTCTGCTAGTTCTTTCTTAGTGGCTGCTGCCACCAGCATAGCATCAACTGGGACCCCTTTGCTCCAGTGAGGTCTCTTTGTAGGTGCAGCCAAAAACTTGTCAGGACACTTGGGGATGGGCTCGACAGTATGTGGCTCCTTCTATGCCTGACAGAAAACCAGATCAATAAGCTCATCCACTGAGAGGGTTACCAAAGACATAGATGGGCCAGAACCAAAAGCCTCTAAGAACACTGATTCTTCAGGAGAGGCATTTGGGACGACCAACCACCCTTCTGCTTCAGGGTCTCTAGTAGATCTCCAAAGGGGCTGTCATCCAATGGTGATCTGGGGGATCCTTCTCCTTCATCACAATCGGTGTCTTCTGTGAAAGACTCCATGGGGGAGTCTATGTGTTTCCTCTTACATGTTCTCTTCCAGAGAACCTCCTCCGTGGGATGTTCTGGAGAGGTGTCAGAAGAGAGGGGAAGTTCTTCTACTGGAACTGGCTAGAGACTAATTGGAACTGGCTGTTCCTGTGGAGTAGGTCTGACTGACTTAGAGCTCAGAACCAATGAGAGAAAAGGGGTAGGATCCAAAACATGAAGAGATTGTTCTCTCTGGAGAGTAAAAGCCCTTTCCACCACTTTGAAGGCCGAGGGACCGGGAGAAGCCCCTACTTATACCCTCAGAGCCGATGCTTCTGAAGAAGGTTCCCATACTCTGGAACAGGCTACCCATCTATGTCAAGCAAAGTTCTTCACTAGCACTCTTCAAGAAAAATCTTGATGAGTGGATGGGAAATAGGAAATACACCCCAGGGATCACTTCTGTGTCTCTGCTCAACAGTGGCACAGGAAAATAACTTTCTCAGGTGGCGTACGCCAGGGAACCTTGTTGGCTAGGCTTACGTAGGCCCTTGGGCTGATAGCCTAGTACCTACCTATGAACCAATAAGAAGGTAGATCTAGGCCACCCCCAGATCCGAGCCTCAAGTGTAGAATTGGATCCGAATTGTGTAGGGCTGAAGCACCGAGGGGAAGGGATGGATCCAACAAAACTGTAGCCAAACCTACCCTCTCAGATCCTATGCTGACACTTTGGCTCAAAGACCCATTCTGATCCAAAGGTATCCAAACAGAACCAGTCAGGGAAGCAGTCAGATTGCAGGAGGAAGCTTTCCTTAGATCTGATGCCGAGCCTCTCAGAGATCTCAGATCCTGGGGCTCCAAAACCACTGGACAAGTCACATAAGGAGAAATAACAGTCTTAATTGTGATGGGCATACTCATTTATCTGATTGGGGCAGAGCTTGCAAGACCCCCATCTGGATCTGAGCTCTGAGAATCGTTCACTTCATCCTATCCACATCTGCGTCTGACAAAGTTTCTGGAGGACCTACAGGAAGTGGAGGATGGGGGCCTGGAATGCTTCTTATGTGTTTGGAGAAGCTGTGGAGGCAAGGTGTGGGAGATTGGTTTCAAAACATACTCATGACATAGGATATGAAGGGGGAGCTGATGGACTAATTGTGATTAGATTTGCAGTTAAAGCCTTAGGATCCAAAGGCTTTGGATCTGAATGACAAGACTTCTTCGGATCCAGGGAGGTTGGATCTCAGAGCCTCCTGGTCTTAGTTGGCAGCTCCAACGAAAACCTAGGGGACTTCAAGGGAGAACGTTTATGGTGCAACAACAGGAGCAGAAATGCTTCAGTTACAGGGGGTTTCAGTCCCTGGAATGGAAGAAGAAAGGAGAAGACCCCTTTGGATAACTTTATTTCTTCTGTCTGCCAGAGCACTAGGATTAAAGATGGTGCAGATTTTACACGCTGTGTATAAGTGCCCTGCCCCAAGGCAATAAATATACTCCTTGTGAGCATCTGAATTTGGGATCTTGTGCCCACAACAAATGCATTTTTTAAACCCAGTAGATTTGTCCAACATAATGACAGTAACAGAGGACAAACAAGGACAAAGGAAGAAATAACAACAAGTTTTTTTTTTTATAGACAAGGAAGAAAAAACACAAGAAAAGGAATATCAGCTATGGTAGAATCAAGAAATACCCTAGGGTTAAAGGTAAAGGAAGAGAAAAGAATGGCAGCAATGGTAACAGAAAAAATACTGTAAAAATAGTATGAAAAAAAAGAAAAAGTCCCTAATGACCAGCAATAACTAGAGGGAGGAAAAGATAAAGACAAGAGTTTTATAGGCAAATTAGAGAAAAAAAGTTATTTAACTCACAAAGAACAACCCAGCTGAATACACTCAAGAGTGGAACCTGCGTCTGTTCACAAAGGCGGCAAACAAGATCTGAGGCAATAGGGATGGAGTAGGACATTATGGGTAGAGGGAGGATTTCGAGAGTTGGATCCGAAGTCTGGTAAATGCAGATGAGTCGGATCTGAGGATCAGATCTGAACTCGTAAGTGAGGAAGAATGAAAAGAACATCAGATCTCATGTTCCACAAAGAAATGGTTTCTTTGAGAACTAGTCCTTCATTTCTGCTTTAAGTTGTATCTGAGTTTACATTGAGCCAAGCTATCCATCTCCTTGTCTTCTTTCCAGAACCTAAAATGAGGAAAAAATGGTTATTCATACTCTGATGTCCACAGACAACTCAGATACTATGCTGACAGAGTGAAACCTTCAGCAATTCTAATCGGTTATTAACTTCTTATACTGGTAAGAAAAAATGGCAACCTGTGTCAAAGCAGACAATTTCCAAATGATTGCTCCATGCTATTTCCTTTTGTTATTCCCACCATAACAAGTCAATTCCAGGCAGAGTCAAGACACACTGTACTAGCACCTTGGCTTCTTCCATGGCTTTTTAGAAAGGGGTGGACTCTAGAAGTACTTAGTAAACTAATAACAGTCATCTACACTTGCTGTGTACTATTCATGAGTGCTGCACAACTAAACACTTTTTAGTGCAAAGAGCACTACAATTATACTGCAGTATCAGGAAGAAGATAAACTAACCCAATTGTAACAGTTCTTAGGGGTCATTAACAAAAGCTTGTTACAAACCCCTATGTGCTGTTAGGATTGTGTTTCCCACTACAGCAAGTGCCAGATGGCAAAGAACAGTGACGGATGGTAAAACGGCCATTAAAAGCTATTATAGGATCATAGGAGGTTACTAGGCTAAGGGTCCTGGGGCCCTTACAAGCCTAGCCAAGAGTTTATCACCAAAAAAGAAACCCGAGTCAGCACCTGTCACCCCTGTCAGTGAGGGACACAGCTGGAACCCCTGTGACAAATTTGTGGTTTCCCATCCACTCATCAAGGTTGTGTTTGAACAGGGTTGGTGAGGTACTCTGATATGTATGGGAAGTCTATTCCAGAAATGGGGCAGCCTCTGGCAGACCAACCTGTCTCTACAGCAGGTTTTGTTGATGTTGCATATTAGATTTAGGTCTTTCGTGTTGGTAATGGGCGAGGAGTTAGACTTACGGATATGGAGCATCTCTAGTAGAGCAGGGTCCCATATTGCCTTGTAGCAGACACACAGATCACCTTTGAGCAATCTGTACAATATCGAGTAGAGTGGTAGTGATTTGAGCCTGTCCACAAAGGACAGGTGTTGGAGGCCATGGATTCTCTTTGTAAGGCATATAGGTGGCCTTTCCAGTAGGTGCAGGTGTTTGGAGAGGTACATACCAAACTGGCATTATACACAATTATTGGCCTAATGAGGGAGGAATACAGAGAGGTAATAACCTCCTTTTTTAGATGCAATCCCTTTAATTATGAGATGAACCAAGTAAAAGGCTTTTCTGTCCACTGCTGCTACATGATGGTCGAATATAAGATTGTTGTTAACTTAAGTATCCAGGTCTCTCACCACAGGTTGTGTGCTTAGGGGGTTGTCGTTGATGTGGTGATCAGTAGGGGCTGTGTTTTTGCCAAATGGTATGATAATACATTTTTTTGCATTTAACTTAAGGTCATGACTTTGACATGAGCCATGTGGTGCTGTGAGACCCTTTTGCAGTATGTTAACATAATTTGGGGAGTCAATGACAGCACCCAACTTCCAGTCGTCCACAAACTTGGTCAGCCACAGGCCTTTTGTCTTTGCCTGGACCTCGGAGAAGTAGATGCCAAACAGCATGTGTCCTAGGACAGATCCCTTAGCACCTCACTTTGCTTCACGTACAAAACATGTTGCATAATAAAGTGTCTAACAGCTTTTAAACATTGTTTTATCATCTGCCAGACAGGCACTTGTTTCTACCTGATGTATCTCTCAGCTGTTCCTGATTTTGCAGAACATCTTTGTTTTTCCTTATACTTTTGACTTATCCCTCATAAAATCTTTGATTTTTAGATAAATCACAGAGGATTAGTCAGTCCATAATGACAGTCATAAGGGATGATGCAAAACAAAAAAGTTATATACTCACCATAACATGCCATCTGTGTTGCCCATTTTCATTCTTCCTCAACTAATGAGTTTGGCTCACAGACTCATATCCGACAGCCACTTCTACTAGATCATCAGATCCAAGAACTCTCACACTCCTCCCTTTACCAGTAATGCCCCACTAACATACCTCAGACTAAATTAGACAACCTAATACATAACTTAACAAAGACAGAAAGGATGAAAGAAGCTGGAACTCAAACAAGGAACATAGGTTCCTGTACAACTCTTAGATCCTTCTAGAAGCAAAGGATGGGGGAATGTGGGTGGGAATTTGAAGAAGAATGAAAATGGACAACACAGATGGAACACTATGTACATCACTTTTTATTTGATGCTGACCTTTTCATTCATTCCTCAGTGTATGGGAATGAGTACCCAGGAACTAGAACCTGGGGTGGCTTCATGGAAGGATATTCCAGGGTACTGCACAGCCAAAGGCTGCTCTCTTCCTAGAAATCAAATCTAATTTCTAATGAGTAATAAATGTGTAAGAATTAGTCTAAGGTGCAGCTGCACAAATGTCATCTAAGGAAGCCCTTGACCAGAAGGCTGAAGAAACTGCCATAGAGCTTGTGGAATGAGCTCTAGGGGGCTTGGGCAAGGATTTTGCCATAAACAAAGGAAATACATTCAGTTAACCATTTAGCCAATGTAGCTTTGAATATTGGTTTGCCTAATCTGTTAGGAGAAAAGGAAACAGATGATCAGATTTGATGAAGTGCCTGATTCTGAGAAGATAAACTCTAAGTTGTCTATACACATCCGAAAGATGGAGCATATACTCTTCCTTATTTGAAAAGTTAGGCAAGAAAACTGGTAGATTAATTACCTGGTTTATGTTGGACTCAGATACTACCTTAGGCAAGAAAGGGTATCTTTGCAAACAAATCCATCTGTCTTTGTGAAAAAACAGGTAAGATGGTTTAGAAGATAGAGCCTGGAATTCAGATACTCATCTCGCTGATGTGACAACAACCAGAAAAATGGTTTTCCAACACAAAAATTTAAATTCTGCTTCAGCTGAAGGTTCAAAGGGAGCTTGTGTCAAGGCCTGAAGCATGACAGTTAAATCCCAAGGAGGAATATGATCCTTTAATGGGGGTCAAAGTAAAAAGGCTCCCTTGAGAAACTTTACATAGTTTAGAAGAAGCTAAGGCAGAGTAATTTTCGCCCTGGTGGAAATTAGAAATGGCAGACAATTGCTCTTTGATAGTGGAAAAACTAGCATCTTCATTGAAAATTGAAGATAAAATTTCAAGAATAGATGGCACAGGTGCTGAAAAGGATCCAGTTCTTTGTTAAGTGCCCAGAAAACAAATCTCTTAAATTTACTTTTGTAAATCCTTCTAGTAGAAGCTTTTTGAGAAGATAACAAGATATGATGTACTGGGAAGGACAGCCTGGACTGTCTAGCAATCAATGGAATTGGAGAAACCATTCAGTCAGTTTGAGGCCTGTTAAGTCTAGATGAGTCATACCCGTCGGTGAGGCAGGAGGTCTTGGGATCCAGTATTCAGGGTGGATGAAGAAGATGAGGCCAGGGGGAAGGAAAACCAGATCAGATGAGACCGAAAGGGTGCAATGAGGATAACTGTGCTCTACAACCTGAATGTTTTCTGTCAAAATTTGAGAATGACAAGCAACGGTGAGTAAGCATAAAGAAGACTGGAGAGCCACTCTTGGAATAGAGCATTTCTTGGTGACTCCCCCATTGGAGGGATCAGGGCAAAGAACCTGTTACATTGCTGTTGAGGGAAGAGGCAAATAGACTGCGGCACGGCTGGCCCCATCGACAGTAATTTCCCACCACCACTTTGACATTGAGAGACCACTCATGAGGCATCAGATTAGACCTGCTTAGTTTGTCCTCAATCACACTGGACTTGCCCAGGATGTGCATTGCAAATAGAAATCAACTAGCAGAGATCACTCATTGCCACACTCTCAATGTTTCTCAACAAAGTGGGTAAGATCTGGTTCCATCCTGTTTGTTGATATACCAGAGACTGACATATTATCCATCTGAATGGCAATTGTCCCAGATGGAAGAATGTCTTGAAAGGCTTGCAACACTAGGAGAACTGCTCTCATCTCCAGGACATTGACAATGCATCTTGGACTCTTTGGGGATGTGTACCATAGACTATCCTTCCCAAGTAGTGCCACCCTGAACTGGAAGGCATCCATGGTCATCGTGGTCGTGGACAGGGGAAAAACAAACGGACATTCTTCACAGAGCTGGTGTGAATGATTCCACCAAAGAAGATATCTTTTGCACACTTGTGTGATCTTGACTGGAGTGGTTAACGGATGTTGAAGAAAGGACCACTGGACAGAGAGTGTCCATTGAAGAATTTACATGTGGAACCTGAGCAGAGAAACAAGGGTGATATCTGCTGCCACGGATCTCAGGGGTTGTAAGATTAATTGGGGTAGAAGAGAAGAACTTTGAATCACTTTCTTGACTTAGGACCTCAGTGTTTGTATTCAATCAGATTGAAGAGAAGCTATCTGACTGACTGTATCCAGACAAGTACCTATGAATTCCAGACTCTGTGTTGGTGTGGGCTGAGATTTGTTGCAATTGACTGTGATTCCCAGATGAATGCACAACTGGAGCAAGTAGCCCCCTGCCTGCTGAAGTTGATGTACTTAGTTGGGGCAGTTAGGAGCCAGTCATCTGGCTATGGAAACACCTGGAATCCCAGCAGTCTAAAGTGAGCTGCTACCACTGCCATGCATTTGGTGAACAGCCTGGGGGGCTGTGGTGAGATCAAAGGGCAGTGCTCTGAACTGGTATTGACTGGTTCCCAGCTGGAAGAGCAGGTATCTTCTGGAAAGCCTGTGAATTTTGATGTGATAGTACACATCCAGAAGTTCTAGCAAGCATATCCAATCATCCTTTTCCAACACAGGCAAAATGGACTGAACTGTGACCATCTGGAACTTTGAATACTGTATGAACTGACTTAATTTGCTGAGATCTATAATTGGTCTCTAGTTCCCTGTCTTTCCTGGCACCAAGAAGAATCTTAAGTTTTGGATTCACTGTGGTCTGGGGGCACCTCTTTCATAACACATTTTGATGTGATAGTATGCACCCTGAAGTTCTGTTGAACACATCCAATCATCCTTTTGCAGCACAGGCAAAATCGACTGAACCATGACCATCTGGAACTCTGAATACTGCATGAACTGACTTCATTTGCCAAGATCCAGAACGGGTCTCTAGTTCCCTGTCTTTTTTAACACCAAGAAGAATCTTGAGTAAATTCTGGATCCACTATGGTCTGGGGGAACCTCTTGGATGACTCTTTTATCAAGCAGTTTTTTTAATTTTTAGAGAAGCTGCTTTCCTCTGACTGGGTGGAACATCAGGGATTTTCTTCACATTGGTAGGAGGGGTTAAAGAAAATGGTATAGTATAACCTCTGCATAGGATTTTCTGTACCCGTGAATCTTAGGTTATAGATAGCCAGGCTCTCCGGTGCAGAGACAAACATCCCCTGACTGTCTCCAAAGGGGAACAGGCAGGCATTCTTTTAGGAGCACTGATAGGGATAATCTGAGAAGGAATCCCTGAAGCTCTGATTCTGCAGGCCACCTCTACCATGAGGATGGCATCTTCCATTCAAGTTCCCCCTTTGCCCCTGAAAGAACTATCTCCACATGAATCTTGAAAAGGACCCTTGGATTTTCTAAACCACCTTTTTCTACCTCCTAGCTGATTCCTTGAGAAAGGTCTTTGAGGGGTTGAAAAATGTACACCCAAGGCAGACAGGGCCTATCCCTCTTGTTCACATCTAGAGAGAGTGTGTCTTCTACCTTGGGGCAAAACAGGGAAGATCCATCAAAAGGCACACTGATGAATAAAGACTTAAAGGGGTCCACAAAAATCACATAATTGTATCCAGGCATGTCTCCTGATGGCTATGCCTGGACTTGACACTCACAAGGTACCTTCCGCTGCATGGGAGATCAACCTCATGGATGCACTTGAAACAGATTGGAGGGTGGCCAGTTGTGAGGAGCTTCTATTTTCAAACTCGGCAGATATGGAACCAGAAAGAGATTTGGCAAGCTCCTTAGTCAGATATCTTTGTAACCTTGTAAAATATGCCAGATAATTTAGGAACCTAACAACAAAGGTCAGTGAAGCATACACGTTTCCAAAATCGGCCCAAAGCCCTAGACTCTCTTTCAGGGGGATGTACTAGAGACTCTGTTCTGCCAATTCCTTCTTAGTGGCTACAAGCACAACCATTGCAATGACTGGGACTCCCTTGCTCTAGTGTGTCCAGTCCTTAAGGGAGCTAAAATCTTGCCTGATCTTTTTGGTATCGGCTCTACAGTACCTGGTGAGAAACGAGGTCTATGAGCTCAGCTGGGGAAGGTGCTTATCCAAGGAGTAAAAAGGCCAGAACCAAAAGCCTCCAGAAGCACCGATTTCTCCTGGGAGTGGGTAACAGAGGACCAACCACCCTTTTTGTTTCAGAAGCTCCAGGATGTCTCCAAAAGAGAGGTCCTCAGGCGGTGAGCTCAGGGACCCCCTCCCCCTCATCAAAATTGATGTCCTCCATGACAGATTCATGAGGAGAATCTAGGTGCCTCCTCTTACACATTCTCTTCCAAAGGACTTCTTCAATGGGATACTCTGAGGATGTATCAGAAGCGATGACGATGTCCTGACAGACCAATTGGAGACTAGTTCAGGCTGGCTGCTCCAGTGGAATGGATGGCTCAGAGCATAGAACTGGATGAGCCAGGGTTGTCGGATCTGAGGGGGACAGAGACGTCCCTTTTCTAGACAAGGAGAAAGCCTTCTCCACCACCTTAAAGGCAGAATGCCTAGGGAACACAGAAGTCGAGGGCAAAGGAGCTGGGATTCATCAAACTGTTGGTTCCTGCAACTGTACCAGCATTCCACCCAAGGAGTGAGTTGTACCCAAACTATCCATCTCCAAAGTCAAGAGGGGAAAAGAAGGCCGAAAAAACTTTGGAATCAACTCCAACCCCCAAGCACAGCATTGATGCTTCAGCTCCAAGCGTTTTCCAGCTCCAAAAGGCTCAGAGCTGGTCTACTTAGGGAAACCATTGGGCTCAAAGAACAAATCATCTTCGGATCCAATGAAGACACCTTAAGAGATCTTAGCTCCAAGGGCTCCAAAACAGTGGGTTGGCTCGCAGAAAGAGATAGCAAGGAGGAAGTGGGCAAAGGATGGCTCACAGATCCATTGGGAGTCAGTGTCATGAGATTCCCCATCTGAATCTGCGCTCTGAGAAATATCCTCATCATTCTATCTGCATCGGCTTCTGAAAGGCTTCTGGAAGATCTAAGAGATGATGTTGTGGATGGAAGTCTGGAGTGTCTTCATGGAGATCCTTCCAGTAACTCAAAGATAGCCGTGAAGAAACTGGATCTGATAGGAGCAGAGGGGTATGGACAGCAGATGGGTATGGATTTGATGAGATCTAGGTTTCAGAACAGTCTGAACCAAGACAGATGGATCCGACTATTTACCTATTTTTGAGGGGGGCTCTGATGAAGGAGCCAATGAGGAAGAACAGTCAGGAGAACACTTATGAGACTCCTTTTCCTTAGGAGCTGAATCTGCTTTACACTTGTCAGACCTTTTGACAGGGGTTTTAGCCCCAGCAATTGAGGAAGTAGAGGAAAAAGGAAGAAGGCCTCTCTAGTCTAATGTATTCCTGCAATTGGATAAATCTCTGGAATTAAAACCAGAGACAATTGCACAATCCGCATCTAAATGAGTGGAGGATTGGCAATAAACACATTTCCTGTGGGCATCTGAGTTAAGAAGCTTATACCCAGAGGTAACATAGTTTTTGAACCCCGTAGGCTTGTCAGACATGTTGTACAACAAACACCACAAATACAGGCTGGAAGAGAAGCACTTAAAAAACTCTAAGGAAAGAAAAACATTTTTTGTTTGTTTGTTTGTTTGTTTAGGGGAGAAGGAAGAAATCAAGAAAAAAAGAAGGAAGAAAACTACCAAAAATGGTAGACAGAGGTACTCAAAAGGGTAATGAAGGATGAGAAGATGGTATTTTAAAATTTTTATTTCAGTTATTTATTTATTTAACATTTATTTACCAGGAAAGTACAACTTGGAACAAAGACAATTTTTAGTGGAGGCCTGGGGAGAAATGTTCCAGAAGCATGTCTTTGTAATGTGGGAGAAAACTGGAGTACCCGGAGAAAACCCACACAAATGCAGGGAGGACATGCAGACTCCACACAGAAGGCACTCCTGACAAGAATCAAACTGGAGAACCTCTTGCTGTGAGGCGACAATGCCACTGCTGCACCACTGCGCCGTCCTAATATATCGAAAATGGTAACTAAAAGTGAATGGAAATTAGCTTAAAAGATTACTGGTGGGGGGTAGCAGAATAAGAGAATATAAAATGTTTAAAAACTAGAGCAAACTCACAAAAAACAGGCTATAGGAAGTCTAAAAAATTGAAATCAGTGTGGATATGCGTCTGAAGGTGATGGCAGCAAATGTGATCTGTGGTATGTTTTAGCTTGGTGAGGCATTATGGGTAAATGGAGGAGCTCAAGAGTTCTTGAATTTGATGATCTGGTAGAAGCAGACAAGTTGGATCCAAACCAATCAGTTGAGGAATGAATGAAAAGGCCAACGTGAGCTCTGATGTTCTATTAACTTTTTAAGTGAAACACAGCAATATTTAAAACCTGTCCCCGTTTCTGATATTCTCCACCACTGTTTTTGTATTTATCCAGAATTCTTAAGCGAATAAATTCACACTTATGCTGCTGTCTCCATTGAGTACTTTACCTGCTTTCAAAGCCAGTTAAATACTTGGCACGTCTATATTTTCTCTTCCTCTTCTGTTTTCCTGTAACTGATAATACATGGAGCAAGTAAAGCTCCATACACTTCAAAGAATTATGATCTGGTTTCTATAACCATTATTATTATGCATTCTGACATGGATGCCAAGATGCACCGCTTTTCTCGGTATCCGCATCTTGTACACATAAACAGTTTATGATCAGAAACTTGATCATAATCCTCGAAATCTTTTAAAACAACTTTAATGAGTGGCATTGTCAATTATACGATCTTTGTACATTGTATAACAATTGTATAGTGCCTTAGCCTGTACAATATCATGTCCATGTAACTGAACACTAATGTTCCAGATTCTGACTGACAAGAGTGTTCAGGATGAGCTCATCTATCCACTCAACAGGTAATTGAATGAACAACAAACGCACGAAAATAAAAACTGTGATTGAGAGGAATATGGCATCCCTTGACAGCTTGCTGGAAATTCAATCCATAAAGCAGTGTCTAAGCTATCTGTGATCTTTTAAACATACACACACTCACCACTTCTACTTTTTACTAGTTCTAGTACAGTTTGGTATGGCTCCTAACTGTTAATGCACTGCTGTCCTTCTAAGCTCTTCCTTTTCAAAATAAAAAAATAATAACAATAATCTGCGCCCTTTAATAAATGATTATTTGAAGTATGCAGCAAGCAAAACACCCATTCTCCTTAAAAACTTGATGATAATCATTACATTTGTTAAATAGGAATGCCCAGGTCGGAGATCTCATTTCTAGTGAGTTCTAGGAAGAAATGCTCCAAAATACAGCAAGAAATTAAAGAACAGGCATCAAAATAATTTTTACATCGACATAAGAATAAAGGTGTTAGCATACAATGCAATATGTACATACATACATGGTATACCTATACTGAAGTCAAAATTTAAGATATTCCACCTGCAAACAAATCTATGTAAAATAAAGACTAATTCAAGCATGTAAGAGGACTAAAACCAAACATGACTTCAAAATGTTACCGCAATACCAACAAAAAAATAATTGACTTCAACAACTGGCTTAGTTTCTAGTGTCATTCCAAGGGGATCCAGTATCTGTCTGCCTGGGATGACATGGTTGACAGGCCTCGATGCTTTGCCATAGATGGCATCCACCTGTCACCACTGGGATTGCAGATCCTGGGCCAAGGCTCTCATATCCCCCATTGTGCCTTTTTAGGCAGTGTCCCAAAGACAAGTCTTCCAACATAAAATATTTCTCAAAAAGCAAACTGAAGGCCATGCTGCTTAACACTAGGAGCCTTAACCTGAAAATGCACTCACTGGAGGCTGTCCTTGCACTGGAAGATGCCAATGTCTATGCAGTCACAGAAACTTGGTTCAGGGCTGTGGAGAGCACCCCTGCCTTACCAGGCTACACCTCACATCACACATTCTGACCACAAAATGAGATTGGGAAGACTAAGGGTGGTGGAGACTCTATCTTCATTAAGGATAGGCACACCTTCAGACTGGTTTGTTAGCATGATGCACTGGAACTACCCCAGGTGCATCTGACAGTTAGAAAGACACCCATCCAATTTATAGCCAGCTATAGACCCCACTCCATGACTCAGGACACCCATTCCTCTTACCTGGATCTACTTGACTCTGATCCTTGGTTATGATGTTTTAATACAAGAGTGGGCTAAGGCCCAAAAGACTGAGTCTATGATGGTTGTGCATATATTGGCAGCATTCTATGAATGACAATTGGCTAAAATGTTTACTAAAGTAATGCAGATGGTTGAACAAGTTAAAACTTTTTTTGGCCATGTGGATTATGTTAAACAATTTGAAAAATGTTCTTCTGTGGTGACTTCATATGAACAGGAATTACAGGCCAGGAAGATTAAAAAATTTAAAAGAGACTCTGTGATTATATGCAAGGAAAGGCCTTTTCTGTTCACAAGTCAGTTAGATTTGCTTCAGACCGTAGTACATCATTTCAGAATCAAAGTTCCAGCAAAGAACGGTATAATAAAAAGAGACCTAGATCGATATTAAAGCAATCTTTGGGTCATCTGGAATCTTCAACAGAATAATAGTCTTCTGCCATTGATACTGATGATGAAGTTGTTTGCGAGTCACCCATAGCTAAAAAGAGAAACACTTTAAAGTCATCAGAAGGGCAGGACGTAAACATACAAAAGATGGACAGACATTGGAAGCATTCTTTTGACTAATTATGCCGAAATAAATTCTGTATCTGTTATTCATAATGTTTCATCCACTATATTACCGACAGCTGAATCAGAGGTGCTTAATAAGGGACTGGGGTTTGTACCTACATATGCAATGTCTGAAAAAATATTGGTTAATGATGTGTTAAAGTTTTGTAGGAAACTTAATTTATTTTATTTTGATAATAATATTGCAAAGAGTGAACCACAATTTGTATTCAAACCTTCTTTTTATCCACCAGTGAATAAACATCTCTTAGTGTTTCAACAACAGATGCTAAGGGATTTACATTTTAATTTTTCTTACAGGAATGATTCTAACAATTTTACCATTGAACATTGTCATGCTTTACGGTCACTAAGGGGGAATCATGATTTGGTAGCTACCAGTGCAGATAAGGGGGGGGGGCAGTGGTTATTTGGGATCGTGATTCATATATACAGGAGGGTATTAGCCAACGCATGGATTCACAGTTTTATCAAAAGATGGTTTTGGATCCCACATCACATTTTAAGAAAGAGATTGATGCAGTTTTGTCTTTAGCCCTGGAGGAGGGGGTTATTACTAAAAATACAGTATATCATCTTACTGTTTCTGATCCCTGCCCCCAACATTTTTACATGTTACCAAAGATACATAAGGATGCTTCACAACCCCCTGGTAGACCCATAGTCTCGGGCCATGGTTCATTGACTTAACTCCTTTCTGCTTTCTTCACTAAATATTTAAAGCCATTATTGATATATGTACAATCTATTATTCAAGATACAACACATTAACATTTTGAATGACATGCAACTTGAAACTACTTGGTATATGTGCACTTTGAACATCAAGGCATTATATACCAATATCACTCATTGGGTTGGGTTATCAGCTGTGGAATTTTGGTTAAATAACATAATTATAGCCCCGGGTTTAGCACCTTTTTGTTGTGTTTAATTGAGCATGTTGTAACCAAAAACGTCTTCTATTTCAATGGAGACCGTTTTCTGCAATTAAAGGGTACAGCGATGGGCTCTTCTTTTGCCCCCATTTATGCTGACCTTTTTATGGGGTATATAGAAGAACAGTTGATATATGATAGTAGTCATAATATTTATATATCTGAAATTGATATATGGAGATGTTATTTGGGATTGTTGGCTTATATGGAAATCATATGTGATCTACTTGAATGAGTTTATACAATATCCAAATGATAATAAATGGGGCTTACATTTCACAGTTAATTATAAATTGAATGAGATTTCTTTTTTGGATGTTAAGATCTCTAAATGTGTGAATGGTACACTTGAGACTGCTAGCAGACCGGTTCAGTGCAAACTTCACCCCCCTGCCCCCCCAAAGGCCCTTTCGACATCCCCGATACTTGTCCCGCACGTCACATCTTCATAGATCAAGTGTTAAAGAAACTTCATTATTTAGGAAGGAGTTTAGTTACAATTCTTTGTTGGATGTCAATAGTTGCCATCCACCCTATATATTATTAACAATATTCCTAAGTCACAGTTTCTTAGGGTTAGGAGGATTTATTCTACAAGTGAGGCATTGTTTAAACATAGTGAGGAACTATCTGCAAGATTTCGTGTAAGAGGGTATAGATAATCAGTAATAAAGTGTGCCCGAGACTATGCTTATTCTGTTGATAGAAACACATTGTTGAAATACGATATTCAGAAAAAACAAGATACATCTGTTCATTTGGTCACTAGTTTTGGGAGTAACACCCAATTATTTTGTGATCTGGTTAATAAATATTGGGGGAAACTTTTGTTGGATAATAAACTGGCAAATGTGTTACCAAGGAGGTATAGATTTACCTATAGGAGAGATAAAACTATATGCAACTATTTGAATTATCACAAAAGAAGTATGTATGAGTGGCAGTAATCAGCTGTCCATGGAAGGCATTCCCTTGGTAGGTTGCTTTCCCTGTGGAAATTGTTCAGCATGTAAACATGTTAAAATTAAAGATTTTTCATCTGTCAATATTTCTTGCATTTTTGACATTTGGTGTTTTGCTAATTGTGTTTCAGAATGGGTCATTTATTTAGTTGAATGTTCTTGTAGTGCTTGTTATGTGGGACAAACTTCAAGACAATTTAAATCTCGCATATTTGAACACGAGTGATGTTAGAAACAAACATATGTCTAATGCCTTGTACAAACCTGTAATTTTACATCCCACAGCTACATTTAGATTTACTGTTACTGATCGTATTTGCATTTGTAGTTCTAATAAAATGGGATGGCACAGTTTGCCGAGTAAAAAAGAACATACTTGGATAAGTAAATTAGGGGCATGGTTTCCTCCTGGTTTAAATGACGTGCTAATTGTTTTTCATTGGAGGAGGGTTTATATATAAATATGTATTGAGGAACTGTGTATTTTGTAAACCAGCACTAAAGAAGGCTTGTGCCAAAACCAGTATGCTATTTTTTTGCAATATTTATTTAAATAAATAACTTCTCACTGCTGTTTGTGCTAGCCGTTTTTTGCTACTGACTTCAAACTACCCCACCATAGACTGGATGAACTATTTCTGCACTAATGCACTAACTCAAAGATTCTTTGACTTCATAAATTCTAATGAACTAGACCAGCTTGTCTCATCCCCCACAAGCGGAGATAACATTCTGGACTTGGTTCTCACACCATGGGCGACTGCTGCACCACTCTCATGTTATGTTCTTCCCTGGTGAGATCAGATCATCGGACTGTCTCATTCAAAGTTTCTATCCCACCCAACTCCCCCTCCAAGCCGTAATCAAGTTAAAAAACTTCTCAAAAGCTGACTACAACCTCCTAAGGGAGGGTATCTGTAACTTTACACCACTGCCCCCTCAGAGAATGCAGACAACTATGCTGAACAGTAAGCCAATGCAGTATACAAGCACCTGTACTACTGCATGGACTCAGCCAAACCCAACAAAACTAAAACCTGCTCTTCAAGGAAATACAAGCCTGTTTGGTGGACCTCTTCTATCAACAGGCTTTACAACAAAAAGAAGAAACTGTTGTCCAAGAGTCTGTATTAGAACATCGAAGTATTACTACATCGTATGTTCTAATATCAAACCATTTCATTCGAAACACCATAACATTGAACACTCAGGACAGCAATTTTTTTCCCAGGGAATTAGATCACTAGTGAAAACCTCCAAACCAATTATGAATCAAAACTAGCCTCCGAAATAAAGGGAAACCACAAAGTCTTCTTTAGTTATGTCAGGAACCTCCATTGCAAAGCCCAGGTTAGTTCCAAATGAGTTCTTAACAGTATCACTTACACTGATCTTGTTGACTTAGCCAACCTGCTACCAGATAGGTTCAGTGCAAACTAAACCCCTCTGTCTCACCAAAGGCTCTTTCAACATCCCTGATACTTGTCCCACATGTCACATCTCCATGGATCAAGTGTTAAAGGCCCTATCCAAGGCAAAGAACACAGCTTCCATGGGACCTGATTGTATCCCAGGCTGTATTTTGCACCATCTCCAGCAAGAACTGTCTTCACCATTGAGCACCCTATTTAACAACAGCCTAAGTACAGGCTTCATTCCAGCAGAGTGGAGAATAAGAAGTTACGTCTTACCATAACGTTCCATCTGTGTTGTCGATCTTTACTAATCCTTGACTGTGGGTTAGGTTCCAAACCTCAGAACCGACTCGGCCGTTTATTTCAGTTCACGTCTTCCAAACTCTTGAGCTAGGCTCTACCCATAATGCTGCTCTGTGAATTACCTCAGATTGAGTTTGCCTAATGTAGTGGCAGACAAAAAGTAAAACCTCATAAAGAGACCAGATCTGTGTCCCTATTTTGAAGTCAGTCATTGGAAATATTCAGTCCACTAAGAGTCTTTGACCTGGGGAAGGAAGGTGGGAATGTCAAGGATTAGTGAAAATCGACAACAGAGATGGAATGTTATGGTAAGACATAACTTCCTAGCTACCTGTATCTTCAGAAATCTCATGAAAAAATATTCCTGAGCACCATCAAACCAAATGATGCAAGTCCCATATAGACCTGGTCCAATTTGTAATGAGTAATAAAAGTATGAGGAGATGCCCATGTAGCTGCTAAACAAATGTCATCTAAGGAAGCTCTAGCATGAAAAACTGCAGAAGCTGCTGTAGCTCTAGCTGAATGAGCTTTCACAGGATTTGGCTTTGGAGACCCTTTGAATGATAAATGAAGGTGATACAATCCCTAAGCCATTTAGTTAAGGTAACCTTAGAAACTGGGTTACCTAAAGAAAGTGAGGAAAAGGCAACAAATAGCTGGTTGGATTTTCTGATATCCTTTGCTCTGTGAAGGTAAAAACGTAATTGCCTGTGAATGTCCAATAAGTATAATCAGTACTCTCCCTTACTGGAGAAATTAGGGGAAAAGACCAGTAAGTGCAAGGTTTGATTGACATTAGATTCTGAAAACTACCTTTGGCAAGAAGGAAGGATTAGTCCTGAGGGAAGCCCTGTCCTTGTGAAGTATTAAATAGGGAGGCTTGCAGGATACAGCTTGAATTTCCAATACTTTTCTTGCCAAAGTAATAGCTAATAAAAACAAAGTTTTCCATGTCAGAAATTTTAGGTCACAAGTAGTTGAAGGTTCACAGGGGGATAGAGTAAAGGATTGTAGGACTAAGGTTAAAACCCATGGAGCAGTGGGTTCTTTAAACGGAGGCCTTAACATTAGGGTTCCTTTCAAAAAGGATTTACAAAGTTTATGTGACATAAGTGAAGAACTATCCAATCCAATATAAAAGTTAGATATCACAGCCAGGTCGACCCGAATGGTAAAGGTTGATGAGCCAGATTGATAAAGAATGGCTAGAAAATCCAAGACTTTATCCACGAGAGCTGTGCAAGGATCAATTTCACTGTTAAGAGCCTATCTAGCAAATTTTTCCCATTTACTATGATATAGTTTTCTAATAGAAGGTTTGTGATGGGCCAAAATGATATGTCGGACCATTGAGGTAAGGGAAGAATGCCTGACAATCATGAGAATTGGAGAAGCCATGTAGTGAGCTTGAGATGTTAGAGATCAGGATGAACTATTCCTTCTGGATGAGATAACAGATCTGGAGCTGGGTTCAGAATCCAAGGTTTCCGAAGTAGGTAAGGCCAAATGATGGAAACCAAACCTGTCAAAGCCAGAATGGGGCAATGAGGATAACGTTCTCCAACCTCTTGGCTTTCTTTAGAAACTAAGATATCAGGAGAGATGGGGGAAAGGTATACAGGAGATTGGGGGCCAATCATGGAGAAGAGTGTCTCTGGGTGACTCCAATGGAGGGGGATTAGGGCAAATAAACTTCTGTTCAGAGGAGACGAACAGATTGCAGCAAGGTTGGCCCCAGTGGTGGAAAACCTCTTCCGTCACAGCAGGAAAAAGACCACTCATGAGGCATCAGAATAGTTCATCTCAACTTGTTCGCTATCACATTGGAACTCTCCAAAATATGCATTGCCGACAGAAAGCAGTTGGAAGAAATTGCCCATTGCCAAACTATGAGGGCTTCTTGACAGGGCTTCCCTCAGGACTAATCCTTCCTTCTTGCCAAAGGTAGTTTTCAGAATCTAATGTCAATCAAACCTTGCACTTACTGGTCTTTTCCCCTAATTTATCCAGTAAGGGAGAGTACTGATTATACTTATTGGACATTCACAGGCAATTACGTTTTAACCTTCACAGAGCAAAGGATATCAGAAAATCCAACCAGCTATTTGTTGCCTTTTCCTCACTTTCTTTAGGTAACCCAGATTTGGTTCTCCTTTGTTTCTTGATGTAAAAGACTACTGACATGTTGTCCAACTGAACTGCCACTGTTCCCAGGGGAAGGGTATCTTTAAATGTTTGCAATGCTAAAAACACCGACCTCATCTCTAAAACACTGGTGTGCAAATTGGCTTCCAGTTGGGACCAAATGCCTTGGACAGTCCTTCCCAGATAATGCACCCCCCACCCTATCGGGAAGCATCCATGGTCACTATGGGTTGGGGCTGTGGAAGGAGAAATGGACTGCCTGAAAGAATCTCATTGGAATTGAGCCACCAAGACAGGTCTTGATTGCAGAGACTGGTGATCAAGATGTGATACGACATTGGTTGATTCATTAATGACCATTGGGAGGCCAGAAGAAGTTGGAGAATTCATATGTGATATCTGGCCAAGGGGACTAGAGTTATTGAGGCTGCCATCAAGCCTAGCACCTGTACAATGAGTCTGGTTGGAACTGTTCTGTTCTGAATAATATGGTTTACTTGTGATCTGTTCTTTTGGTGCCTTTCTACTGGGAATGAAGTGATTCCCATAACAGTGTTTAACCGAGCTCCCATAAATTCCAGCTATTGAGTAGGTTGCAGATTTGACTTTTCGTAGTTTACTGTGATGCCGAATGAAGCGCAAGGATGTAGGGCATAATCTCATCTTTTCGAGTTGACGCCTGGTGGTAGCAGTAAGGAGCCAGTCATCAGGATAAAGAAAAACGTGAAATCCCAGCAGTCTGAGATGAGCTACTACCACTGCCATGCATTTGACAAACACCCTGGGGGCTGTGGTGAGACCAAAGGGCAATGCTCTGAACTGAAAATGACTGGCTGCCAGCCAGAAGCGCAGGAATCTTCCGAAGCATTTGTTCATTTTTATATAATAGCATCCTGAAGATCTATAGAGCACATCTGATCATCTTTTTCTAAGAAAGGAAGTATTGACTGAACCAAGGCCATCTGGAATTTGGTTTGCTGAACTGCCTTGTTGAACTGAGTGAGATCCAGAGTGGGTCTCCAGTCCGCTGTTTTTTGGGCACTAAAAAGAATCTTGAGTAAAACCTGGATCCTCTCTGGTCTGGTGGGACTTCTTGGATGACTCTTTTTCGAGCGTTTTTTGAATTTCTATGACTGTTGCTTCTCTGTGACTGGGTGGAACGTCCGAGAGTCTTTTTTGTGTTTTTGGATTTAACGAAAGGGGAATAATGTAGCCTCCGGAAATGATCCCTTGAACCCATTTGTCCGATGTTATCTGTTGCCAGGCAGATTGGTGCAGGGGTAATTGTCCACCAACTGCCTCCAGAGGAAGGCAACTGGGTCTCCATTCAGGAGCACTGGCAGAAGTTACCAAAGAAGGAATCTCTGGACCCCTGGTTCTGCGGACCACCTCTGCCTCTAGAATGGCATCTTCCACTTGTTACCTCCCCCTCTTCCCTGGAAGAAGTCCTTGCTAAGTGAGTCCAGGAAAGGCCCTTGAGACTTTTTGAACCATAGCCTCCCACTTCCCTGGTTTGTAGAGTAGAGCCGTTAAGGTGCAGAGAAGCACAAGCATACAGCAGAGAGTGTCTTCCCATCTTTCTCACATCTGGCCAGTGTGTCTTTTACCTTGGGCCCAAACAGGGATGATCCGTCAAACGGAGTGTTGATGAACGAAGATTTAAATGGCTCCACAAAGTCACGCAAGCCCATCCAGACACGTCTCCTAATGGCTACGCCTGAACCACTCCTTGTGTCATTTCTTCGGCTGCATGGGCAATTATTCTCATGGACAAGTTGGAAATTGATTAGAAGGTGGTGAGCTGAGAGGTAAACTTGTCTCGAACCCCTTTGGCTACTGCTCCTGTATGAGTATCTGACAGCTCCTTAATCAGATCTCTCTGCAACCTGGTAAAGTGCACCATGTAGTTCAAAAACCAGACAGCGAAGGTTGTTGAAACATAAATATGCTTCCCAAACCTATCCATAATCCTAGACTCCTTGTTAGGAGGAGGGATAATCAGACTTTCCTCAGCAAGTTCCTTTTTTGTGGCTGCCACTATCACCATGGAGTCTAGAGAGATACCCTTAGCTCAGTGCTGCTTGTCCTTATGGGCAGGAAGAATCCGGTCAGGCCTAGAGATCGGCTCGATGGAGTCAGGAATTTCCCAGGCCCGCTGAGAAATCAGTTTAATAAGCTCATCAGTGGGTGGAGAGATCCAAGCGGTAGAGGGCTGGGCATGAAAAGCCTCCAGGTATACTGATTCCTCCGAGGAAGGCTGGAGGGAAGTCCAGCCACCCCTCTGTTTCACGATTTCCAGGATGTCCCCAAAGGAAACATCAGCAGGGGGTAACCGGGGAACTTTCCACCTCATCGAAATTGGTATCCTTGGTGAAGGACTCCTCCAGAGAGTCTAAGTGCTTCCTCTTGCACTTTTTCTTCAAAGGTACTTCCCCAGGGGTGAATTTTATAGGCAAAAAACAGGTGTGGCGATGGGCGCAAGATGTGCGCCAATTTACGCTAATTTGGTATTAGCAGAGTGGGAGAAGGAGTATGTTTTTACATCATCCTATTGGTCAAGCATAGCCCTTTATTTGAGATATTTGGATGATATTCTCATTTTCTGCACAGGTGAAAGGGATGAATTTGATGAATTTGTACAATTTTTAGAAGTAACAACTGATTTTTTATATTTTACAAGTCAAATTTTTAACAACTGTCCATATCTTGATATCATTTTTCTTATTACAATGAGGAGATACATTCAAATATTTTTAGAAAGTTTTTAGTATTCTTTCAGTGCACTATACAGTGTCGTATTGCACTGTTTTGGATTATTCATCTCAGTGGTTTGTGGAATAAACTGAAGCATATTTGCTTTATCACATTTTTGCGTTATTGCTCCTGTTGCCACCCGAGTGCTTGGTACTGGTTTGGATCTTCTTTTTGATTTTTAGAAAAAAGACTTTTTCAAATTCTTTTTTACATTTTAATAGCTGTCATCCTTATTATCAAAAAAGAATTTAATTGAGGGTCAAATGGTTAGATTATCTAGATTAGTTAGTGATGACAAGTCGTTTGAATTTGAAATTGAGAAATTATCTGGTATGTTTTTGGATAGGGGCTATCCCAATGACCTTATTAATAACATTAAAAAAGGAATTTTTTTACAAAAGAAATCTGTTTTATAGGCCAATTATCAAATTTGGACAGAACAATGCTCTTGGGAATAATGAGAATCATGTGAGAAATGATACAATGATTTTACCATATAATGATATCTCTTACAGTATTGTTAATATTTTACGTGAGACTTGGTTTAGTGTTTTTTCTAATAATAAATTATTAGACATTCTTGGTACTCACCCTACAATAACGTTTAGTAGAGGTAGAAATTTGAAGGAAATTGATGAAATGAACACTAATAGATACAATTTTACTATGTCCAAAATGAGTAAGTGTGGGACTTGCCGTATTTGTAAATACATTAACAATAGCCCCTATGTAGCTGTTAACACATTTAATAGAAGCATTTGATGTCCGGGGCATTGTAATTGTAATACCAAGATGATAGTGTATTTAGCTACATGTTCGACATGCCCTGCATTCTATGTGGGTAAAACTATTCGGAAGTTAAGGGAACGCATAGCCGAACATGTTAGGGATATTAAAAACCAAAAAATTTCTAGTTCACTTTTTACACATAGTTCAAGATGTTCAAATTTTAAGAGATTTCTATTTTTTATCATTGATAGAATACCTTCTAACACACACAAAGGTGGTGATGAGCACAGTTTACTAGAGGCCAAGGAATGTCTTTGGCAACTACGGCTTAATGCATGTACCAAACCAGGTATCAATGAACATATATCTATTTCAAGTACATTAAAATATAAATCACATTTTATATGAAAATTATTATCATCAGTATATTAGTTAATATGTATTTTAATTCATATTTATTTTCACTGAATTAATTTTAGACAACATATAATATTTATTTATTATATTTATTATTTTTATCACTTGGTTTTACTGTTAAATTTTAGGCAGTGAGTATTTTGGAATTCATATACATGTTGACTTATTATATCTCAACAATAAATTTTTAACTTATATTGGTTGTTCCCAATTCTTAATTATGTTCATTTACATTTCATTCATTAATTATTAATTATATTACGTATATAAAGGGGTGGAAGTGTTATGGTGTTTTTAGTACTCTGAGGATGCCCTAGATACGACAGGGTGAAAGCGCTTAGTACGATGTTGTGATTTTAATCATTCATTTTTTTGTTTTGTTTTTGTTAATAAACTAGGTTGGCTGATATTGTGTGGTTATCTTTCTTATTACTTCCCCAGGGGGATGTTCTAGGGAAGTAGCCAAAGATGAAACCACCAAGGTGGAGCTCTCATAAGGCTTTTGTGCCCCCTGTCCCAGGGATGAGACTGGAGGAAACTCTGGTCGAGGGGATACGGACGTTTGGCCCGACAGGGATGGCAAGGACTGGGAGTCCACAATGGACAAGGCCTTCTCCATAATTCAGAATGCCAGCCCCTCCCATAGAGGGGATATTTGGCCCAACAGGGATAGCAAGGACTGGGAGTCCACAATGGACAAGGCCTCTTCCATGATTTGGAAGGACGGCCCCCTGTAGAGGGATGGGAGCCCATAACCAAAATAGACTCCTTCGGAACAGTGGTCCCACCCTGCATCAAGGAAGCCACCTCCAAAGCCTGGCTTGAATCAATGAATTCTGAGGCACTGAGGGGCATGGAAGGTTCTGAAAGAATGGAAGTCAAACTCTGCCCCTCAAAGCCAACAATGAAGTCTCGACCCAGGGAGATCTCCAGTTCTAACAAACTAGAGAAATTCAAGGCAATTCTCGGTTCCAGAGAAGAGACTCTAACCTGTACAGAAACAGTCGGAGCCAGGCAGGTCGGTGTCAAGGCCTCCAAAGAGTCGAGTTGAGTTGGAGGAGGAAGGTGAAATGGTGTCAAAATTTACAGGCCCCGGAGCCAAGTTGGCTGGAACTGAAAATGGAGGTAATCCCCTCGCTGTCAGAAACTGGACCACTATCCTCATAAAGGATGTCCGATTCCAAGAGACTCTTAGTGGATCGAATGGATGATGCCGAAGTAGACCTACGCGGTCTGGGTTCCATGTATGGGCTAGGTGGTCAGTCCGCAAATGGATCAACCAAAGGGGAATACATAGTTCTTGCTAAAGTCCTCAAAGTAGTCTGCTTCTGTACCGAGAAAACCTCTGGTACGGAAGCTGCATGTGTCTGTTCAGAGGCAATGGTTGGTGCCAAATCACTCTTGTCTATTGGTGCTATGGAAACTGTCAACACCGTAGGCTGTTTAGACAATTTAGCAGGTGGTTCCGCGGAACGTCTCGGTACCGAATGAGAACATTTCTTAGGTTTAGAAGAGGAAGAAGAGGAGGATGACAAGCTGGGTTCAGTTTTTGGACCCGATATAGCCTCTTCAAAGTCTCCTTTCAACAGACCTTTCAATGGCAGAGAAACCATGACAGTGACAGATGGCACAATACTCTTGCAGGTGGACAATACTTAAACAATAAATGCAACAGACATGCCCTTCTGAACTGGGCATCTACCTCTCACACTCTTGGCACCTCTTGAAGCCAGAAGTGCCCTTGGAAGATTTATCAGCCATGCCAGATAAAATAAGGCGTAGTGTTAATAGCACTCACACACACACACACACACACACACACACACACACACACACACACACACAAAGAGGGGAAAAGGAAAGAAAGGTTTATTATTTTATATATATATATATATATATATATATATATATATATATATATATATATATATAAGTTTATGTGTGTGTATATATATATATATATATAGATAGATAGATATAAAACCAAACCAAAATAGAACCCACTAACCATACTAAACTTCTTGGAGTCACAACAGATGAGCATCTAAAATTTGACAAACATATTTCACTGACTATCAAGAAAGTTCATGCCAAACTTGGCACCCTCTATAGGGCTAAACCATACCTTACTCACAGTTCCAGACGAGCCACTGCTTGGTCACATTTGCTTTCCACCCTCTTATATGAAGCTCACATATTTACAAACCTACATAAGACCAAGCTCAATAACCTAGAATCCTGTTACAACAAAATAGCTAAGTGTGCTACTAATCAAGCATACAGGACTCACCACTGTACTGCCCTCTCAAAACTCAACTGGCTAGAACTCCCTAACCTTTTATCACTCAACCAAATGGCCTTGGTCCACAAAATAATATACCAACCCAGTAACTGCCCTGCTCTCTCTAGCCTTGTCCAACCTAGTACTAATATCCGATCCCTTAGATCCTCCAACAACCTAATGCTAAAGGTCTCCCACTCGTACAATCATCATGGCAACTCACTTTACTCCCACAAAGTTGCTAAATTATGGAACACTCTTCCACAATCCATTACGCAAAACTGTCACCACCACAAGTTCAAACAACTCCTAACGAACTACCAAGCCAAACACTAGCTCTGCTCCTGCTATTCACCAGGATAACTGCCTCTCTATACCCTACCATATCCTCTACTCTATCCTCTTACTTTACCCCATCCATCTCTAAACTCTACGGACTCATAACATCTTTCACACAGTTTCTTTGCTGGACACAGATTCATTGAATCTACCCCATACTGTATACATACTTCTAATGGTAATTTAGCTCCCTGTCATTGCTCTGATTATATCCATGCTTGCTGGCTCTGAATTTATATTGCATTCTGTCATTCTATTTTCATATGTTCTAGAAGTCCATAATGGATTGTCCATCCACTTTAAACTCTGTTTACTTGTGTACACTGTTTGTACTATTGTCTGACAACATTATTATAAATTATTATTATTATTCTAAGTTTTTGATTGTGGAGCTTTCCTCCCTGGGCCTCCGCTGAAAAAGGGCTTCTGGCCCAGTCGGACACTACCCGGTTAAAAAATAAACTAAAATATATATATATATATATATATATATATATATATATATATATATATATATATATATATATACAAATATAAACACACACACACATATATATTTATATATATATATATATATATATATATATATATATATATATATATATATAAATAGATATATGATCGAACTTTTAAAAGTTCGAACGGTCTGAATGGGGATCTCCATAGAGTGCAGAACTGGAAGGTTTTCCTTTACCGCAATGTAGTGCGATCTCGGAGTTGGTATATTTAAATAGCTGAGGGTGTGGGGGGTGCAGGAGGGCCCTCCCCACTAGCACTGTTTATTTATTTATTTTTTGTTCATTTTTTTCACATTTTTGAACATTCAAATGTTCGATCATATGGTCTCGGCCATATGAAAATCGAATGCTTGGATGTTCGATTATGTGAAGTAGATATATATATATATATATTTCAGGACAAGTGCTCGTAAACAAAGAACTGAATAACAAACCAGCTAGCAATGAAGGAAGGCTTGACAACAACACTAAGGTTGAAAGCAGGTTTTATTAAGCGAATTCAGGAACATAAACGCAGGAATAATCCACACAACGTTTTCGTCAGTTAAAAACAGACTTCATCAGATAAAGCAAGTGAAATGATGCTGCTTGTTAAGTACTAGACCTCATTTTAAAAAGCCAATAAGAAAATTGCATTGTCATTCAAAAAAAATAAAATATATACCCCTATGGTAAAATGCTTTAAAAACCTTAATAATAATAATATGATTCATAAAAATTATGTTAAAAACTTGTTCAATAAAAAATGCTACATAAAATGTCTCAGTGGGTTCAACTTTATGTTAAAAAAAGAAATAAAATCTAGGTGAAATCTTTTCAGACAAAATTTAAGCAAAAAGAAAAAAAACTTCATCCAGTGTCATACAGAAGTAATTACATTTGTACTGTTTTATACCTTTGCAACTCTTTGTTTTAACACTGGGACAATGGAAATGTTATCATTAAGTCCTGGAGGCTTGTTTGCCTCAAGTACAATCTGCCAATATAATTCCTTGAATTCTATGGTCGTTTCCCAAAGGCCACCCTTACCATCCTTGGGTGTACATTCAAGGACAAAAAAACAGTATGTAGCTTAGTTACATTCAAAGGAGTGTTTGTAAGGGCATTATTGATGTTTTTATTGATTCTACTACTAGTAGAACTTTAAGTATTATACATTCTTCTGTAAAATTGTTTGATTTTAAGAACAGTACATTTCTTTTTTCAGAAAAATTGTTTCATTACTGTTGAATATCTCTCTTGCTATATTATTAATCCTCATAAGCTGTTTTCTTAGTAATATATTTCTTATGTAATGTACTAGTAGATAGTGGAGCTTTTCTCCTCGGGCCTCTGCTGAAAATGGACTTGTTATCCAGCCAGACTAGCCCGGTCAACAAATGTAAAATAAATAAATAAAATAAATTATTACATATATCGTAGTAGTGTCTATAAACTCTCCTCTTAAGTGTCTGCTCAGTCTTACCTATGTAGAATGCCCCACATGGTTTACACTGAGCTAAATATACCACTTGTAGGGTGTTGCAGTTGGAATAAACCTTACCTTCTACGAACCTATTACGACTACTAATAAATATTTTATCTTTGTTAGAAATATACTGGCACTGTTGACATGCACCACACTTAAAAGTGCCTTTCTTTTTAATTACGTCCTTCCTCCCCTTAGCCAAACTTTGATTTTCAAAAATATTTTTCATATTGTATCCCTTCCTGAAAATGATGTCCACTGTCTTATTATGCAGTTTACTGATGTCAGTCAAGCTTGTGAATTGATCCCATTCACTTATAGCTAGCTATTTTTCTGATAAGATTGGCATTACCATTATACTCAGTGACAAAAGCACTCTGGTAATGGTTGATGTTCTCATTTTTGGTGAATAAGAAGCCTCACCCCCACCCCCAATATTCTTAATACCTAAAATAGGGGCATATTTCTCAGTCCTCTACTTAATAACTTCCCTTTCTAATTTCTTTGATCAGGGCTGAGGGGTATCCATGTTTCAGGAACATATTTTCTAACAATGTAAGTTTGATTTCAAAATCTGTACCAAGTGAGCACTTTCTACTGGCCCTTATCATTTGTCCTTTGACTATACTGCTCTTCTGGTGCATAAGGAGTGCACTTGAGAAATAAGTTGGAAAAAGTTTTTTTCCTATGAATGGTGGACTTAAACGTATTATCCAGTTTGTGTATAGTGACATCCAAATAGTCAACTTTGTCTGTACTAATGTCATATGTGAACCTCAGAAAGTTGGGGTCACAACTTGCTCCCATAGCAACACCCTTCAACTGGTGAAAAAAATTCCTCTTCAAAGTAAATATAGTTATTTTTAAGAACTAGTCCCAGTAATTCAACACAAACATGAAAATCGTTATTTGTTAGACCACCTCTTTTGGCCAAGGCTTCTTCAAACCATTTGAAGCCAATGTCATGGGGTATACACTGAATAAGTCAACTATATCAATAGTTACAAAAATGATGTCTTTACTGAATAAATCTGGTGTGATATTTTTTAAAAAAATCCCAAGAGTCGTTCAGAATTTCATTCTCATTTAACCAAAGATTTTTCACTTTAAAGTCTACAAACTTAGCTAGTGGTTCAGTTTTGATCCTTCTCCTGAAACAATCAACCTCTGGGGTGGTTCCTCTGTGTCCTTGTGTATTTTTGGTATCCCAAAAATGGAAGGTATACTGGGTTTTTCATTTTTCAGATAGGAAAAGGTACTAAAACTAATAGAACCATCTGGTAGCATATCTTTAAGGGCCAAGGCTAATCTTGTTGTAGGCTATGTTTATCTAATTTCTGGAAGCAGAAATTTATTTGTCATCGTCGTTTAACACAGTTAACATTTTGCTTTCATATAGCAATTTGTCCATGTCCCATTTTTCCATGGGGGTGGGGGTGAGGCTTCTAATTCACCAAACAGTGAGAATGTCAACCATTACCAGAGCGCTTTTGTCATGGAGTATAATGGTGATGCCAGTCTTATCAGAAAAATAGTTCTAAGTGAATGGGACAAATTCACAAGGTTGACTGACATCAGTAAACTGCATAATAAGACAGTAGACATCATTTTCAGGAAGGGACACAATATGAAAACTATTTTGGAAAATCAAAGTTTGACTAAGGGGAGGAAGGACATGATTAAAAAGAAAGGCACTTTTAAGTGTGGTGCATGTCAACAGTGCCAGTATATTTCTAAAAAACAAAAAATATTTATTAATAGTTGTAACAGGTTCATAGAAGATAAGGTTTATTCCAACTGCAACACCCTAAGAGTGGTATATTTAGCTCAGTGTAAACCATGTGGGGTAATCTACGTAGATAAGACTTAGCGGACGCTTAAGAGGAGAGTTTATGAACACTACTACGACATATGTAATAATAACATAAATAATGTACTTTATAAGCATTCCTTGGAATGTAACCAAGCTACATACTGCTTTTTTGTCCTTGAATATATACCCAAGGATGGTAGGGGTGGCCTTTGGGAAACGACCATAGAATTCAAGGAATTATATTGGCAGATTGTACTTAAGAGAGCTCCAAAGTTATAAAACAGTACAAATGTAATTACATCTGTATGACACTAGATAGAGTATTTTTTTTCTTTTTGCATAAATTCTGGCTGAAAGGATTTCACCTAGATTTTATTTCTTTTTTAACATAAAGTTGAACCCACTGAGACATTTTATGTAACATTTTTTATTGAATAAGCTTTTAACATAATTATTGATCATATTATTAAGATTTTTAAAGCATTTTACCATGGGGTACATATTTTAATTTTTTGAATGACAATGTAATTGTTCTTATTGGTTGATTAAAATGAGGTTTAGTACTTATCTGATGAAGTCTGTTTTTAACTGACAAAAATGCTGTCTGGATTATCCCTGCGTTTATGTTCCTGAATTCGTTTAATAAAGCCAGCTTTAACTTGAGTGTTGTTGTCAAGCCTTCCTTCATTGCTAACTGGCTTTATATATATATATATATATATATATATATATATATATATATGTGTATATATATATATACATATATATATATATATATATATATATATATATATATATATATATATATATATACATATATATATATATATATATATAA
Source organism: Protopterus annectens (assembly GCF_019279795.1). Lineage (NCBI taxonomy): Eukaryota > Metazoa > Chordata > Ceratodontiformes > Protopteridae > Protopterus > Protopterus annectens. The sequence continues at coordinate 951,538,849 of NC_056745.1, read as the reverse complement.
AATATATATATATATATACACACACATACATTTTTTTTTTTTTTTAGCAAGAAAAGAAAGGTACTAACAATGGTAACCAGAATTACCTAAAAGGTAGAGAAAATAGAAAATAGTACCAGCAATATTACGTAAAGAACAACCAAAAGTAGAGGGAAGGGAAGGAACACAGATCACACACACACACCCAGAAAGTAAAGACAGGAGCGGGTAGAAAGTGGAAAACACTTAGGGAAAATATGAAGGAAAAATGAGAAAACAGAGAAAAAACTTACACTAACTGCCAAAGCTCGAAAGAGGTTGGACGCATCTGACACACAAAGTGCAAAGCGGCAAATGAAATCTGGGGTAATTCACACAGCAGCATTATGGGTAGAGCCTAGCTTGAGAGTTTGGGAGGCGCGAACTAAAGTAAAAGGCAAAGTCAGTTCAGAGGTTCGGAACCGAGCCCACAGTCCAGGATTATGTGAAAAGTGACAACATCAGATCTGGCATTGTCATCCCCTTGCACAAAGATCGTGCCACTACTGACCCTGGAAACTATCACCCTATTTGTCTGACAAGTCTGATCTGTAATGCTATGGAGCATATTATTATGGATCTCATAAACAAGGACATAGGCAATCCCCAAGCACTTAACCCCACCCAGTTCGGATTCATCAAGGGCAGATCATGCCTGTTGAACCTGGTTGCCTTCTTTGAGACTGTCACCAAGCCCCTGGATGAGGGGAAGTCAGTACATATAGCTTACCTTGACTTGGCCAAGGTCTTTGACACAATCCCCCACTCAGCCATCATCGAAAAGCTAACACAACTTGGCGTAAATCTCTATCTCATCAGGTGGGTGGCCAACTGACTCACCGACAGGACCATCAGGGTCAAAATAGGTGCCTCCTCCTCTGATAGCAGACCTGTCACTAGTGGAGTTCCCCAGGGATCTGTCCTGGGACCCCTACTGTTTGGCATCTTCTTCTCAGAGGTTCAGGCAAGGACAAAAGGCCTGTGGCTGACCAAGTTTGTAGATGACTGCAAGTTGGGTGCTGTCACTGACTCCCCAAATGATGTTAACATACTGCAAGAGGGTCTCACAGCAACTAATGACTGGTACCAAAGTCACGGCCTCAAGCTAAACACAAAAAATGTATCATCATACCATTCAGCAAAAACATGGCCCCTACTGATTACCACATCAATGGCAACCATCCTAAACACACAACCTGTGGTGACAGACCTGAGTACTCAGGTTGATAACAATCTCACATTCGACCATCATGTAGCAGCAGTGGTCAGAAAAGCTTTTTACTTGGTTCAACTCATAAGTAAAGGGACCGCATCCAGAAAAAAGAGGTTATTACCTCTCTATACTCCTCCCTTATTAAACCAATAATTGAGTACAATGCCCCATTTGGTATGTAGCTCTCCAAACATCTGCACCAACTGGAAAGGCCACAGAAATACTTCACAAAGAGAATCCATGGCCTCCAACACCTGTCCTATGTGGACAGGCTTAAATCACTGTCACTCTGCTTGGTATCATACAGATTAATCAGAGGTGATCTGTGTCTTGCCTAGAAGGCAATCTTGGACCCTGCCCTACTAGAGATGCCCCATATCCATAATTCTAACTCCGCGCGCATTACCTGCTCAAAAGGCCTGAATATAATACGCGACATCAACAAAACCTGCTGGAGCAACAGGTTTGTCTCTCAGAGGTTGCCCCATCTCTAGAATAGACTTGCCATACACCTCAAACAGAGTACCTCACCAACCCTCTTCAAGCACAACCTTGATGAGTGTATGGAAAACCACACATTTGTCCCAGGGGTTCCACCTGTGTCCCTCACTGACGGGGTGACAGGTGCTGACTGAGATTTCTTTTTGGGGATAAACTCTTGGTTAGGCTTGTAAGGGCCCCAGGGCCATTAGCCTAGTAACCATATATTTTGGGAATGTAAGAGCTGCTTCATTACAACAATAACTTGAATAATGTGTAAAGTGTTAAATTTGAAAGAGAATTTAACCTCAGTATAGATATGTTTTTGCTTACTGCGGTGGTGGTGCTGCGGTAGCGTTGTTGCCTCACAGTTAGACGTTGCCCATTCGATTCTCAGTCAGAGCATCTTCTGTGTGGCGATATGCGTGAATGGGCGTTCCTTCGTTGAAGGTTGTGCGTTAGGCCCGGCAAGCCAGCACGTCAAAATCTACTGCCAATCATTAGCGGACCGGAGTTCCGCTGTGGCGACCCCTAACCCGGAAAAGCCAAAAGAAACAAACAATAGGGATGTTTTTGCTTAGTTGGTTTAAAATAACATGTACTTAAGATATGAAAGTACTGTTATCTTTAGTGTTGATAACATCTAAGAAGGCTATAACAAGAAAATGGAAAACCAAAGTCAAACCATCAATAAAATAGTTGACAAGATCATTTCAGAGATTTCAAATATAGTACTGAGAAGTATTAGATTAGAGACAGAACTCCATAATAAAAAAATCGCCTGTCTATGATGATGTAATGGAAGTTGAGCTTGAAGGGGACACACACAGGACAAAGTTCCTAAGATGTATATCTGTTTAACAAAGAAGACTCCAATATAAGTTGTGACATCACCGGTCCAACTGTTGATTAAGATTTGTAATACAGTGACAATAAAACAATATGGTTACTAAGTAAACCTGATCTCAAATTATGCTATTATTTTATGTGTTAGACTGTTTTTCTTATCCAGCAGTGCTAAATCAAACACGGGATTAACACTAGAGAAAATAACTGTGAGTTTGGCTAAACATGCTTAACGATGGCAAACTATTAATAACTGAATGTAACCACTGAATTTCTGAATGAGGCTAATTTATTAGCACTGTAAAAACATATAATTATATAATTATTAAATCAATATACAGTGTAAGCTGCGGTGTTGCAGCGGTTAGCATTGTCGCCTCATAGCAAGAGGTTTTCCCATTCGATTATCAGCTGGAGCACCTTCTGTGTGGAGTCTACACGTCCTCCCCGTGGTCGAATGACTTTAAAGACATGCAGTTAGGTGCGAGCGTGAATGGGCATGCCTTTGTTAAAGGTTGGGCATCGGGCTGGCAACTCGGCACCGTAAAAATCCACTGCCAATCATGAGTGGACCAGAGTTCAGCTGTAGCGACCCCTTACCGTGAAAAGCCTAACGTCAATAATACAGTGCCAAAATAACAAGTGTACAATGGATGGAGATTGCATAGTTTGTCAAACTAAAAATTTATTAAAAAGATTTCACACAGATTAAAAATACGATCAGGGTATCAGAAATTAAGAGAATGAAGTAAAATGTGTCTACTTGGTTGATTCTGAAACTAAGCATACCGAAACCTGACTTAATAACCCTAATATTCTACCATCTTAGTGGACTGCGGTGATAATTAAGACAACCATATCTCACCACCTTACCAGATTGCATTGACAAGTAAGCATGGTAAAGAAATTCACTAACAGCCTGCTAAACTATATACAGACCTGACTGTACATTGTCTTGGAATAAAATCACTGGAGACACAAATCATGTTATGGCAAATAGATTTGTCTCTGAACAGGATAACATCATCTTAAGAACCATAAAACAAGAATTTAATATAACAGACTAAAGATGAAATTTAAATACACATACAGAGAAGGAGCAGGGTAGGCATATGGAGAAGGAAAATTGTTACAGTGTGTATTGCATTTTAATAGTGTTTTTCAATATGTATCTAATGATTTACTTCTGTCAGACATGAAAAATGCTAGCTTAACAAAGTATAGAAAGTTCTGTTGTTTGCATAAAGTTCTTTTTTGTAATTTGGAACTCATGTCTAATAAGAAAATTCATAAACATAGAGTCAGGAGATCTTAACAGAATTAATGCTGTACTGTTCATTTTAATTGGCCAGTTGTTCTAAAAATGATACAATAATGTTGCTTTTAGTAGGAACAGGTAAAAAAGAAAGCATGATTCTGCTGTTCAAGAAGACAGGAACTCAATTTCCTAGTCTCTCATATACATGACTTTCTTTGCAATAAAAGAGATTGCTATTCCCTGCTGAACTGTGTCATGTGAAAGTTACTTGGTTGGTGCAGTGTATATGGATGTCTGAGCCTTTCGTGTGCTGTTGCATTAGAAATTGCTTCTGGGCCCATTGGGGGAAAGATTTTCTGTCAGGCACAATTCTGTTGCACCAATTCATATTTTTTTCTTTGCTATCAGCAAAGTTCAAAGCCTGTACTGGTAAACTTTACTAATAACTCCTCCATTAGATTCAAGTGTGTATGAGCAGGTAAACTTTCTGCATCTGAGAAACTGTATGAATATACAATTAACTATATTAACAAGATATGTTTATTTCACTGTGTGCTAATGGGGGTCTAACCAATAAAATTACATGGACAAACTATCCTTGTTATAAGGGCAGAATATCCTTGTCAGAAGGACAAAGTATCCTTTTCATGTGTGAGAGTAGAGTCTAATCAAACAGAAAAAAAAGGAATATAAAGGATTTCTTCATTAAGAAGGTGAGTGAATTTATAATTATAGCTGCATTAGTTACCTCTTTGGTATGAGAACAGGTTTTTATAATGGGCGCCAGTATAAGTGGTTTAAAAGAGCCACAGCATGGGACTCCAGGCAGGTCTAAGTTTAATAAATATGGAAGAGATAGCTGTGGTTATTTGACAAAATGGTTTGAGGTCAGTAAAAATGATAGGGCTTTACAGTTTTTGTAAAAGGGTACTTTTAATAAGAAAATGTAATTTAAATCTAAAACATAACCTAAAACAACAAATGATGACTGGCCTTCATTGCCTTCTGCAACTCCTCGACCTTATTTATTTATTTATCTATCTATTCTTTATCGACCAGGTTTAGTCCCACTAGGCCAATAGTCTCTTTTCAAAGAAGAATTGAGGTGGTATTTATACTACTAGGGGAAATTTGGCCAGGGCATCATAGAACTTCTATTCATCATTGCTGTGAGTGGGATCCCTTTTGGAGAAGCACTTCCTGTTTCTGTCCCAGGTGGAAGGAGGCAGACGGAGAGAGAAGGAGATGATAAAGTGGTGAATAAAATGGAGGAAAAAGCAAATACAGAGACCAGAGAATGTGTGCAGGATTCTGATTAATTGTTTCAAAGAAATCTGTTTGATGGAGATCAGTCAGCAAATGGTGGCTGTATAATTATAACCCTCCAGTCGGGAGGGCTGTGAGATGATTTACTTAATGAAATGGTTGTGCACATTGAGCCAGAAAATGAAGGAGATGTTTCCTGGGGAGACATTATAGAGAAAATACAAAAGGAGGATACACAGACAATCTGAAAGAATAGTGGTGAGATAGAAAAGAAAACATATGCAGAGAAAGTAAAAGAAGAGTAGCAGAAAAGACGGTAGAAAAAAATGAAAAACAGAAGTATGTGGTAAGGATTTAAAGTGAAGAAGACAAAGAAAAAGGACAGGTATGAAATGTGGGATAATTTAATAGCTTCTTTGAGTGTAAAAGCAGATGAGGTAAGAGCATTTATTCTTATTAATAAAGAGAAATTTTGTGACATTATATTTGAGACCGTTTTTTTCAATGGAAATTTTTAATGGAGAACATGAAAAAAAGAAAGGCTGCAACTCATGGAATCTTCATGTGATAAAAGCATTTAACGGAAACAAAAACGAAAATTCATGTAAAATTACAAAAAGGGTTAGAAAGAGAGACTTTGAAAGGACATCTGAAAACTTTAAGTAAATAAGTGCTGGACATTACAAAAGTTTATGACAAAATGGCTTTATGGACTGGTGACTGGGACTGTAATATTGTGCTAAAATTAGAAAGAGAAAAAAATATATATATATACCACGTATGATAAATGTGGAAGGGAATAGGGATGTCATAAAATACTGTGGACAACCAAAACCATGTTGTTTTGTGTGTGTGGAAAAGAAGGATATCTGATAAGTAACTGTGACAAAATAAAATATATTTTTGGGAAGATGGGACGTGATGCAAAAAATGTGATTTAAAATGTTATAAATGTAACAGAATTGGGCACTTGTAGGTGGACTGCAAAAATGAAAATAAAAGAAAAAAGAAAGAGAAGAAAATGAACAAAGAATAGAAATTTTATAAATAAAAGAAAATAGATGAGAAAAATAATAAAGAGGACACAGAAGGAGGTACTAAAATAAGTGAGGACATAAATTGGGAGGCAGTAAAAGAAAAAAATAATTCTATTGGTCAAAGGGTAAAAGGCAGAAAATGAAAATGTAAAGGCGTAAGTACAAATGAAAAAAGAAAGGAAATGGATGAAAAAGAACATATACAGGTAATGTTGGAGTTTGGTATAATGGTTAAGGAATTTGACTCACAGACACATGGTACAGTGTTTGATTCTCACCTTTGGGAAAGAAATTGGCTAGGGATAGAATGGCCTACTAAGAAAGCTAGCTATGAACTTATGAAACCATGAATCTAAGGAAAAGGTAAAATGAAAACTTTAGACTGCGTTTGGTAAATGTGAATAGTATTAAAAATATAATAAGAAGAATAGAGATTTGGGGATTCTGTAATACATGTGATTACGTGTAATTATTTTAAAAGACACAAGATTTTTAACAAATGAAGAAATATTAAAACAGATACCATGGAAAGGAAAGATAATCTGGAATTTGGGAAATGAGATATGTTCTGGAATAGCTATATTCTGTAGAAATACAGTGAAGATATTAGGTGTAACTTTAGCAAAAATAGGAAGGTTAACCACTGTAGATTTAAATGGAAAGAACAAGTATGTAGAATTATAACATTATATTCTTATACTAATTGTACAGAAAGCGAAAGGTTATTTCATCAAATTTTAGACTATGTATTGATAAATACAAATATTGTAACAGCAGACTTTAATTGTGATTTAAAAGGCAATTGTAAAAAGAAAGGAAATGATATAAGAAAAATGTCAGAAGTTATAAGATGCGAGTTAAAACACAAAAATTCATTGACTTATAAAAGGGGTATGTACAGAACTGAAATAGATTATTTTATATTATCAGAAGGTTTCGTTATAGGAGAAGGTGAGGTACTTGAAAAGGAATGGCTAGTACAGATAAAGACAAACAAGGAATATATAAAAATAGGCAAAGGAATAAAAAGGATAGATGAGAAAGCATGGCAAGAAGAAGGAAAACATATTAGTAATACAGTTATGGAAAGATCACATTACTATGATAACATTTTATAAAAACTGGTCTGAATGGTGGATGATATTTAAGAAAATATAAAAAATGTTTTTACAGTGGCAATATGATGTGAGAAAAGTAGAAAAATATAAAAGAACATATAAAGGTGCATTTTAAGATTTAGGACATAATGATAGAAAGTATTTTGACAAAGAAAAAGAATTACATGAAATAAATTGAGAAAAAAAAAGAATTGTTATATAAACAATGATATTTTTACAAGAAAAAAGAGAAGTATTGAGTTACTTAAGCAGAGTAGCAAAAGAAAGATAGTAGTGTAACGAGAGAAATAAAAATGTCAAAGGAGAAATAAAAAGAACTCAGGAAAAGATTATGAATAGTGTAGTAGAACATGTACAATAAATGTTTAAAGAAAAAAGGTAGTGAATAAAACATGGAAAATAAAAAGTTAACAGAAAAGGAGAATGAAGAATGAGAAAAGGAGATTTATTTAAATGAGCCAGATAAAGTATTAGGACAAGTAAGTATAGAGTCAGCTGCAATACCAGATGGAATAGGGTATGAAATGTATAAAAAAAAAATAAGGAATTGGTAAAAAAACAAAAATTAAACATTTTGAATGAATGGTTAAATGAAGGTTTTATCTGTAAAGAATTATGAAGTAGAATACTTAAATTCAAATGTAAGAAAGAAGATAGAAGACAATTATCAAATGGGGAGTGATAACGATTATAAGATTTTTTATGAAAATAATACAAAAGAGATTTGAAACTAAAATAGAAAATATTATTGAAGATAGAACATATAGTGTAAAGGGGAAGAGTTGTCAACAATTCTTAATGATAATTAGAAAACCTGTGGATGATATTATGAAAAGAAAAGAAGAAGCAAAAATCATGATAGGAGACCTTAGACATTTGTTAAAAATGGACATAAAATCTTATGAGTAATAATGAAAAATACAATACAAGTGAGAAAGTTAGGAAATTATTGTTACTATATGCCATGGGGTGACTTTAAGTAAGGAGAAAAGTAAAGGTTTAGGCGATGCAGTAAAGCTTGGGGGGTATATGTTTTACAATTACTGTTTTATACTATACTGTTTTATACTGTTTTAACATTACTTAACTTACAGTTAAGTAATTACAGTTACTGTTTTTTCATACTGAGAGTTGTATTTTCTGTTTGTGAGTGCTCTATATGAGCTTTTCTGTGCATTTTTGATAACTGTTTACAGTTAAAAGCATTCTCGAGTCTGCTCCTTGATCTGTTGAAAACTTTCATTTAGTGGCTACAGCTAGGAACTATAATACTGTGCATTACCGTAATTGCATTTTTTATTTAATTACTAAATTGTAAACTGCTTTTTCATACTGAGACTTGTATTTTCTCTTTATGGGTGTTCTTTCTATGATTTTAAAGTGAGGTTTCTGTGTTCTGCTCAGGTGGCATAATCTTGATAGAGGCCTGTTGTCTAGGCTGGTAGTTTTGTTTGAGTTTACTGTGTTTCTGGCAGCCATTTTCTGCTGATTGTCTTCATTATTATTGAGAGTAACAAGGCCTCCTGACCTTCTGTAGTACGAGTGATTGGGTAATAGCAGGGGCCGAGTAGTAATCTGATCTTCCATCTCTTCCATTCTTACTGCAATATAAACCCTGTGTCTTATAAAGGTTCTGCTTGTATTGCTCAGGCTCTGACTGTATTGCATAAGGGGAAATTCCTTAAGATTCCAAGTGCAGGATAAGTTATTTCTTACACTTATTTCACTGAACTGCACTTCTGAAACTCTTATAATTGTGCTATACAGTTGATCTACTACATTTTGCACTGTTATAAAGCTTTTTTTATTGTTTCACTGCATTTATGTACTGTTTTATACTGTTTTAACATTACTTAACTCTCCCAGTCTAGTGTCATTAGTTCACTCAATCTAATGGAAAACATGTGTGAAGGCCAACCCACTCAGATTCTTAATGTTGAATTAACTTCTGTTCCAGCTTTCTCCATTTCCACTTTACTGGAAAAAAAAATCTAAGATTGCTTCCCCCCTTTCCTGTGGCAGATCTTGTCCAGATACGGATTTGCTGTGTCCAGGACTGTTTGTGAGCTCCTAAGCCCCCCCCCCCACTTAACTGGGGTTAAACTATTCCTGGCGCCATAAAGTCTGTTCTTCAAAATTTCCCTTGCAACTAGCCAGTTTTTTAGTTTTAGCACTCATTTGTTTCTTTGAGCTCAGCACTTGTTCAGAACTCATTGTAAACACTAAATAGGTTACAAATTACTACAGCACTCAACTTTCCTCACTTGTCTAGAGGAAAACAGTTTTTAGTACTTAATAAATAAGCACCTATTCAGGCATGTCTAAAGGTCAGCTCCCGGTGTTTTCTCCTGTCTACCTGATAAATCTGGGTATCTTGGGACAATGCAGCAATTGCCTCATGTACACAGACAACCCTCTCCTCCTAACACCCAACACTACGACCTGTGTGAGATGCACTTATATAGCCAAACTGGAAGCAAAGCTCTCTTCACCAAAGACTGGCCTAGACAGTCAAGAAGAGAAGGTAAACACTTGCACCTCACCACACTCATCACATAGTCCCTCAAAACCTACACCACCAAAACACACACACAGAAGCACAAAACACACACCTACATTTGTGGAGACTGTCAGTACAAATCTGCCCAAACAACAGAGACCTCCAAACCAGAAATGCAAGCAACCTCCACCCCCCCAACACAACCCAAATGACACACAGCCCACATACTCAGTGTGCCACTCAACTACAGCCCATAAGGCATAACGTACCCAGCACTCTAGTCATAGGTGAATCTATAGTCAGGCACACTGATGTTCCACTCACCAGGCTAAACAAGGAAAAAGTTACTGTCAGCTGCCTGTCAGGTGCCAGGATCTGCCACATAATGCATGCACTCAGGTCACTCCACAACAAGTACAAATATGACTCTGTCATTGTCCATGTTGGTGTGAATGACCTGAGACGCACCTCCCTGGACTACATGAAAAGAGACATGGAGGAGCTCTCCGATCTTGTAGCCTAGGCAGGTATGACCCTAACCTTGAGTAGCATTCTGCCATCACCCAGAATGACACCACAGTACAAGGACAAAATGATTGACTTTAACAACTGGCTAAGCTTCAGGTGTCATTCTATGGGAATCCAGTATCTGTCTGCCTGGGATGACATGATCGACAGACTATGCTGCTTTGCCAGAGATGGCCTGTACCTGTCGCCCTTGGGATTCCGGATACTGGCAAAGGCTCTTGCCACCCCTATAGTGCCTTTTTTAGGCAAGGTTCAAATGACAAATTCACGACCGTAACAGGTACAAGCAAGCAAAATCTGAGGGTAATGCTACTCAATGCTAGAAGTCTAAACCTCAAAATGCACTCACTCGAGGCACGCCTTAAAATGGAGAACATTTACATCTGTGCAGTGACAGAGACCTGGTTCAAAGCTCCAGAGAGCACCCCTGCATTACCAGGCTATAATTCATACCACACCTTTCGGCCACCAAACCCAGACCGAAACACTAAAGGTGGAGGCATGTCCATATTCATTAAGGATATCCACACCTCCAAGCTAGTTGCTCAGCTTAATGCATCCGAGTTTATCCAAGTTCAACTAACTCTGGGCAAAACCGCTTTCCAGAGTGTAGCTTGCTACAGACCCCCCACTATGCCCCAGGATTCCCACTCCTCTTTTCTTGATACACTGGAAAATATTAAGGTACAACCCAAAACTCTAATAATGGGTGATTTCAACTACCCTACCATTAACTGGGAAAACTACTCATGTACCAACTCTTTTGCTCAACGTTTTCTGGAAATCATCAATTTCAACGCCTTGGATCAACTTATCCACATCCCCACCAGGGGCAGCAATATCCTAGACCTGGTCATCACCAACATGGGTAACCGGTGTTCCACACCAGAGGTCAGCTCCTCGTTGGTCAGATCCGACGACAAGCTAATCACCCTAGACATCCACATCCCGCTCCCACCCCCAATTAAGAAAACAACCGTAAAAAATTTTTCCAAAGCCAACTTCACACTTCTTAAGACAGAAGTGGCAAACTTCACGACATCCATGCAGATGGACAATAGAGGTACGACTGCTGAATCCTACACAAATGCACTTTACAAGCACTTACACGAGTGCATGGATTGTGCTATCCCTAACAGAACCAAGATGCTATCCTCCAAAAAAAGGAAGTCAATCTGGTGGTCTTCTGCCATAAACAAACTCTACAACAGAAGACAGAAACTGTTGCAAGAAAGAGTAAAATTCCACGATTGGAGGAACTCCCTGGTCAGCCTCAGTAAGAAGGTGAGATCCCTCATAAAATCCTCCAAAGCTAGTTATGAAAACAAAATTGCCACTGATTCTAAAGACAACCACAAAGCATTATACAGCTATGTCAAGAATCTCAATGGCAGCAATCAGATCTGCTCCAAGTTACAGCACAATGACACTAAATATACAGAACCAACTGATATTGCCAACATCCTGGCAGACAGGTTTAGTGCTAACTTTACCCCCCTCTCAGCCCCTAAAAGGCCCATCTTTATACCGAAAGAATGCAAAGTTCCCGTAATCATGGCTGCACAGGTAAAAACCTCACTCTCCAAAGCAAAGAACACAGCATCCATGGGGGCCTGACAACATCCCAGACTGCCTTCTACATGAACTACAGAATGAACTGGCACCCACCTAAGTACCATGTTCAATCATAGACTCACCTCAGGTTTTGTGCCCATTGAATGGCGCTCTGCGACAGTTATCCCACTCCACAAAGGGGGGGCCACAACAGATCCTGGGAACTACCGCCCCATTAGCCTGACGAGCCTCGTCTGCAATGCCATGGAACGTATCATCATGGAACTCAAACAAAGACATTGGAGATCTCCAAACTCTGGACCCCACACAGTTTGGGCTTGTAAAAGGCAGATCATGTCTCCTAAACCTGATAGACTTCTTCGAAGTAGTCACCAAAGCCATAGATGAGGGTAAGGTGGTTCACACAGCCTATCTAGATCTCGCCAAGGTGTTCGACACCATCCCCCACTCTGGAATTATAGATAATCTCACTAAACTAGGTATAAGTCACAAGATGGGTTGCCAAATGGCTTACTGACAGAACCCACGCTGTGAAAGTAGCAGACTCCAAATCAGACTTCAGACCAGTGGCAAGTGGAGTACCACAGGGTTCAGTCCTGGGTCCTCTCCTGTTTGTATCTACTTTTCTGAAGTACAGGCTAACAGAGAAGGTCTTTGGCTAACTAAATTCGCAGATGACTGCAAACTAGGAGCCATAATTGAAACTCCTAACGATGAGGACATCCTACAAAAGGGCCTCACTGAGACAGATGCCTGGTGTCAAAGACATGGTCTCAAGCTCAATGCCAAAAAGTGCAATGTCATCCCCTTTGGTAAAAACTCTGTACCCATAAACTACCACATAGGTGGTAGTCTACTTAACACCGAAAGTGTGATAAGAGACCTTGGGACACAGATAGATAGTAGTCTCTCCTTTGATAATCACATCACCACAGTGGTCAGGAAATCCTTCTACGTGGCATACCTCATCACAAAAGATTTCTCATCCAGAAAAAAAAGAGGTCATTGTTCCCCTCTAATCATCACTCATTAGACCCATTATAGAGTACATCGCCCCTTTTGGTATGTACCTCACAAGACATCTAAAACAACTGGAAAGGCCGCAAAAATACCTCACAAAGAGGATTACTGGTCTCAAACAGATGCCTTACGCAGACAGTCTCAAAAAACTCCAGCTTTACTCCGTCACATATCGCCTACTCAGAGGCGATCTCTGCCTAACATACAAAGCTATGTCAAACCCAGAGCTGTTGGACATGCTCCACTTAAAGAAATCCCAACCCCTCCAAGCTACACGCTCTAGGGACCTAAACCTTGTTACCACAATAAACAGAACATGCTGGAGGGTTGGATTCCTGTCCCAGAGACTTCCCATACTCTGGAACAGACTACTTATCTATGTCAAACAGAGCTCCTCATTGGCACTCTTCAAGAAAAATCTTGATGACTGGATGGGTAATGGGAAATTCACCCTGGGGATCACTTCTGTGGTTCTGCTTGACAGGGGCACAGGAAAATAATTTTCTTGGGTGACGAAAGCCAGGGTACCTTTTTGGCTAGGCTTGTATAGGCCCTAGGGCCAATAGCCTAGTACCTACCTATGAACAATGAATGAAATGTCTGTGTTAGGTATAAAATTTGGGAATAACGATGTAAGTAGAATTCAATGGGGAAAAAAACAGTACAAGAAATAAATCAAAACTGTCTTTTAGAGAACATATAAATTATCATTCAGAAAAAAAAGACATTTGATAAATTCAGTACTGATGGGAAAATAGCACACTTAGCAAGTGTATTTTTGCTGCCAACAGTTTTGAAAAGAAATTACTGCAGATATTTTTTTTTTATTTATAAGGGGTTCTAGACTGAACCCATTAAAAAGATGAGTTCTGCATGTCAATAAAGAAAAAGGATGCTTAGGGTTAATTAACAGAGTAGTAAATACTGCTTAATTAAATTTGTACAAAGTGTTAAAGTGGATAAATGAAAAAGATGAGAGATTAGTAGTAAAAATGTATAAATACAAGTATGATAAATTTGGGAGTATAGTAAAAAAGAGTAAAATAGAAAAACAGTGTAAATAAAGAAATAAAATATTACCAAGAAAACAATATTTTTGAGGAAACTAAAAACTGATGGTATATAGTTAGAGATAGAAAAGTACAATATAAGAATGTAATGATAAAACATTACTAAGTATGATATAAGAATGTAATGATACAACATTAATATGTAAAATCATGGGAAAATTTAACACATGAAAAAAAGTACCGTCAATATTACAAGACTGAATGCTTAGGTGATCGAACACCTAAACATCGAACTTGTAATATCGAACCCAAAAACTTCAAACGGCGCAGGAAAGCACGTTGGTCGGCCACGGCAAAATCCAGCGAACAGCCAAGGGAAATCTTTCCCTGTGTTAAATCGTCCATTCGCTGATTTTTGCTTTTGATATTACAAGTTCAGTGTTTAGGTGATAAATCACCTAAGCATTCGATCTTGTAATATAGACCCAAAAATTAAAGCTATAAAAATAAGAAGCAAATGGTGCAATCAGCAAGTAGAATGTCAAGATATTTTGTGGAGACTAGTAATAGATTAATTGCCAGTAAAAGGAAATATGCCATATGAAAAGAAGAGTGATAGAATATGTTTACATGGTCAAGAAGAAGAAACTATGGAACGTGTTTTTGAAATTTAAGAGTAAAAAAAGTATGGGGAAAGTATGTAATGATTTTTTTCAAAGATATAAAAGAAGTGGATAAAATAAACATTGATATGATTAAATGTCAATAAATAAAATAAATAAAGTTTTCCCTCGAAGTATTTGCTAACTAACGTAGAATGATTAAAATGAACCAATTAATTTTCAGTATTCGCAGGAAGGCACAATGGACTACATTAGGGAAAAATAACAGCCAATTAAAAGCCACATGACTTGCCCCTTATTTTACATAAATATATGGAGGGACTGGGCAATATTTTGTGAATACCCATCAGCAAACAGCTTAGACATGATCAGGACTATAAGAGAATGTTGCTGTAAGCAAAGAATGTCAGGATCATATTACACATGCGCTAATTTGCAAATACTCTGCAGTTTTTTCTGTACCTATTTTTCTTGTCCTCTCCGGCATTGCCAGATGACTACACCTCTAACCAAGTAGCCCATGTGTTCTGGCAAAATGAAAGCTGGGTATTCCTAGCCCAGCCGAAAGCCCTACAGCCTACTTCTTAATGCCCAGTAATCCCCATCAGCCTCGAGGTCTCTGGCAAATGTCCGGTGGTAGGGAGCAGGTCAATGTGCTAGCCTTTGGAAGGGGACTGTCTACCCTCTCCCCATGATAAAAGTTCCTTCAGCAGTTCTCCTAAGAAGACAGCTGCTGCCTACCGAAGGGAAGTGTGGCTCTTTAAGCCAATTTACCCTCAGCTGCATACTGCAAATGCATTAATGACAGCATGGGCACAGCTACCTCAAATCTTCACTAGCTGAACACCTGTTGCTCTTGCTACTTGTCAATGTGATGAGCTAGAACCCTACCACCACCAAAGATGGGTGAGAGCTGGCAGTGGGCACTAACATCCTACCAGCTCCTACAAGCATTCAGGCAGATGCCAAAGGCTGGGTGTGTGATGGGGAAGAAAGAGATAACTTAAAAAAAAAGTTGTATACTTACCATGATGTTCCATCAGTGTTGTTCATTTTCATTTTTCTCAACTATTGGGTGCGGATTCGATCCTTGGATCCAACCTGGCTATTCCTATAGCTCATGGCAAATTAAAAGCTCTGATCCGACTTGGCCATTACTATAGCGTGTGGTAACCTAAAAGCTCTCAAGCTCCTCCCTACCCACAATGCGCCAACCCCTAATATACCTCAGACCTTGTTTGCTATATGACATAAGATAAGAAATATTCATATAATATCCATGACAGAAAAAGCGATTATCTGCAGCTCAAATTAAGGCACAGTGGTACCCTTATGAAGTTCCATTCTTCCAGGAGTTTACCATGACAATGGATGGGGGGTGATGGGTGGGGAGTTGAAGAAGAATGAAAATTAACATAGATGGAACATTATGGCAAGTATATAACTATCTGATGTCACCTTTCATTCATTCCTCAACGATTGGGACAGAGTCCCCAGCTACCTGAAATCCTGGGTGGACTTTAAGGAAGGCTATTCCTGAGCATGGCTGAACAAAATGTTACGCTTCCCTGAGACCAGATCTAGTTTGTAATGAGTAATACAGATGTGAGGATTAGCCCAAGTTGAAGCTGCACATACATAGTCCATGGAATGCCTAGATAAAAATACTGACGAGGCTGCCATGGATCTTTTCGACTGGGCTCAAAGGTTTTGGGAATGATACCCCCAATTTACTGTAGACAAAAGATACCCAGTTGGTAAGCCATCTTGCCAAAGTTACTTTTGTGACTGATTTACCAATTTTGGATCCGCAAAGGAAATAGTCGATCAGACTAACTTTTGTTCTACTTGAGTAGAAACCTAATTGCCTATGAACATCTAACAAATGCAACATGCCCTCTCCTTTATTTTCAAATTTTGGAAAGAAGACAGGCAGATTAATGAACTGGTTGATGCTGGATTCGACACAAACTTAGGAAGGAAAGAAGGGTTGGTTCGTAATGTTACTCTGTCCCTATGAAAAATCAAGTAGGGAGGCTTAGGAGGTAGTGCTTGAAGCTCAGAAATTATTCTAGCTGAGATAATTGCCACTAGAAAGACTGTTTTCCAGGGCAGCAATTTAAGATCACATTTTGCTGCTGGTTCAAAGGGGAAATGAATTAGAATCTGTAGTGCTAAATTCAAGTCCCATGATTTAGTAGGGGTCTTTGTAAGGTGGTCTCACCAGAAGAGTGCCTCTTAAAAAGGCCTTACAAAGTTTTGACAAAGCAAAGGAAGAATTCTCAAATATATGGAAGTTAAAGATTGCTGACAGTTGTGCTGTAATGGCCATGGAGGTAGCTCCTTCAATGAAAACTGTTGCTAAAAACACAAGGACACTTTTGTACAAGGGCTGAAAAAGGGTCAGTGTTTTTGAGGAGTCCAAATAAATCTCTTCCACTTCTGTGATCTTGTAGCAGATTTATGTGAAGACAGAAGTATATTATGAATAAGGGATGACGGCATAACTTGTCTGGCAATTAATGGAAGTCGAGAAATCCTGCTAACAGCTTTAGGTTTGAGACATCTTGGTGAATTGTGCAAGCTGGGTGAGACAAGACATCTGGAGTCAGATCCAGAATCCAAGGTAGGTAAAGTAGATGAGGCCAAAGAAAGGGCAACCAAATCTGTTGAGGCCAGTAAGGTGCAATGAGGATTATTTTGCTCTTCAACTGGGCAGCTTTCTGTAGGAATTTGGAAAATTGGGGGGGGTTGAGGGTAGACAGAGAAGACTGGCGGACAGTCATGGAGTAGAGCACCCCTTGGTGATTCCCCCAGTGGAGGGCTCAAGGCAAAGAAGTTGCTGTACTTGTTTTAGGGAGATGCAACTAGATTGCAGCAAGACTGCACCCACTGACAGGAAATCATTGCTGTATTCTTCACGTTGATAGACCACTTGAGGTATTAGAATAGACCTACTCAATTAGCCTATCACTGGAATGTGCATTCCTGTCAGAAAGCAGTTGGAAGAAATCGCCCAATGCCACACTAAGGGCTTCCTGACTCAAGGTGTAAGAACTGGTTCCCCCTTGTTGTTAATTTTCCAGACTACTGGCATGTTGTCTATCTGAATTCTAATTGTCCCAACAGACAGACAGTTTTAGAAGGCCTACAACGCTAAGAGCACTGCTCTCATTTCCAAAACATTGACACGCAAATTGACCTCTTTTGGGAACCAAGTGCCTTGGGCTATTTTTCCCAGGAGTTGCTCCTCTCCCACCCACCCAATCTGGGATGCGTCCATGGTCAATACAGCCTAGGGTTGAGGAAGAATAAAAGGATGACTATTGACCTTGTAGAACCTGATCTGATCAAATCCACCACCAAAGATCTTTCTTTCATGCTTGAGTGATTATTTTAACTGGGCTGACATTCAATGGTAAAGAATCGACCACTGTGGCGTTAGCATCCAAGAATTCTCATATGAACTCTTGCTAGGGGAACTAAAATTATGGCAGCTGACACTGACCCCAAAGGTTCAAGAATCAAGCAGGCTGAAACTGTGGTGTTGCGAACTATTTTGCTGACCTGTAATCAGTATCCACCTACACGGCTTCCACCAACTTATAACATCTCCCACTCGCTTCCATAAAAATTCCACTTCCAGCTCCATCATAGACTGGATCCTTACCAATTCCCCCCACCAATACCACAATCCCACCACCTTACCCGACTCCCTCAGTGATCATCTCCCTACCACCATCTTAAGACACTACTCCCCTATTCCTAAATCACACCTTATCAAAGACTGTCGAAAACTATTGACTTTCAATTCATCTCAATTTAACTCCATTCTCCACAACATAGATTGGTCCATTCTAAAACACCTCCCCCTAAACGATGCTGTAAGCACTTTCAATCGCATCTTCATGAATACTCTAAACTCCTTAGCTCCCTCTAGGTAGATCAGAGTAAAATCAAACCATGCTCCCTGGCTCTCCAAAGAGACTAGGTCCCTTATGAAACAAAGAGATCATGCATGGAAAACCTGGACTAAAACTAAACAACCACCTTTTCTTCAAAAATACAGGCAACTGAGGAACCTTGCAAAAAACATACAACTGATGACAAGAAGTTATACTATAGCTCTGCTCAGCTTAACAACAAATCCAATCCTCGAAAATGTTGGTCAACTCTCAACAACATCCTCTATCCTGGAAAGCCCTCTAATCCCTCCCCATATCCTAACTCTTCCTCTCAGGAAACCGCTACCCTCCTGAATAAACACTTTATCTCTTCCATCCAAAATCTGGTAACCTCTAAGCCAAACTCTACTTCGACACCCACCTCTCCAAGTCCCGCTAACACAACTTTGTTTTCTTTTGAGCCAGTTCCCATTACTTACATCAAATCTCTACTACTCAAGCTAAAACCTTGCTCTCCTTCCACTGACAATCTATCTCCTACATTCCTCAAACTTGCTGCTGACTCAATTGCCTATCCTGTATCTATACTAATTAATCGATCTATTCTGGAATCAACTGTCCCCACCCTTTGGAAATATTTTTTCACTATCCCTCTTCATAAAGGTGGAAACTCCACTGACCCCTCAAACTACCAACCCATTGCCATTCTGTCCCTCTTCTCCAAGATATTAGAAAAATGTATTCACTCACAGCTTCTCAATCACCTCCTCACACACCACTTGCTTACCCCTACCCAACATGGATTTCGTCCTCACCACAGCACCACCACTGCCCTCCTCTCATTCACTCATATCATTGCAGAGGCCCTAGACAACAATAAACTCATTTCCTGTCTCTTCCTAGATCTCTCCAAAGCCTTTAATACTGTCTCTCATCCTCTACTACTATCCAAACTCACAAATCTCCACCTATCCTCCTCCGCACTTGCCTGGTTTAATAGTTACCTATCTGTCCGGGAACAATCTGTCAAATGGCTCTCATCCTCCTCACCTTTCCTTACCATCTCTACTGGTGTTCCCCAAGGCTCCATCTTGGGACCCCCTTTTGTTTAACATCTTCACCGATCTTCGGCTCCGACTCGGCCATTTTCTAAAGCTCGAAAGCTACTTACCGGCTCGAGGCCTCCCTATATCCCACAATACCTGGCGCTAGATCCCCAGATCTCGTTTGGAAGACCTAACACCATCACAATACAAGAGGACAACCATCCCAATAGCAAGACTTCAGCTATAGGGCTAAAGAAAAGGTAGAGGACATAAATTGGTTAAGGCTCAGCCAGTGACAAGACTCATAGGAGAACTCTTCTCGGTCCATCTAGGCTGGGGGGATGGAGGGTGGGACGCAAGAACGAAGGCGAAAAGAAGACAACTAACATGGAACGTTATGGTAGGTACATAACTTCTTAATATTAAGTTGTCTCTCTCACCTTCATTCTTGCTGGTTGGGACAGCATCCCTAACACCTTAGTCCTGGGTGGCTCTTGAGCACAGTGGAACCAAAATCAGCTCTACTCCTAGAGGCCACATCCAATTTATAATATGAAATGAAGGTATGAGGGGAGGCCCATGTGGCCGCCGCACAAATGGCTTCCATTGGTAGTCCTGCTTGAAAGGCTACCGATGTAGCTAAAGCCCTAGTAGAGTGGCCTTTAGGTTTAGCAGGGAGTTCTTTATTTCTCAACTGATAAACAAGGGTAATAATAGAGGACAACCACCTGGATAAGGTTACTTTAGACACTGGTCGACCCTGCCTACCCTCCGCATAGGACAGGAAGAGTTGGTCTGATTTCCTTATTTGCTCAGTCCTATGCAAATAGAAACGTAATTGCCTATGAACGTCCAACTGGTGTAATTTGTGTTCAGCCTTGTTGGAATAATTTGGAAAAAAAACTGGCAGATCAAGGGATTGATTCAAATTATTTTCGGAGGGGACCTTAGGAAGGAACGAAGGATTAGTCCTGAGTGAAACCCTATCCTTATGGAAAATTAGGTAAGGAGGACGAACACATAGGACTTGAAGTTCAGAAACTCTCCTCGATGAAGTAATGGCCACCAAAAAGAGGGTTTTCTAAGAAAGCAATTTCAAGGAACAGGAAGCTGCCGGTTCAAAAGGAGGCAGTATCAAGGAAGCTAGGATCAAATTCAAGTCCCATGGAGATGGGGGATCTCTCACTGGAGGCCTGAGCAAGACTGTTCCTTTAAGAAAGGCTTTGCAAAGCTTATGGGACATCATGCTGGTTTCTGACAGGCCCGTACGGAAATTAGAGATTGCCGCTAATTGAACTCTAATTGTGGCAGAAGAAAAGCCCGCTTGAAAAAGTTCTGCTAAAATGTCTAGAACGTTATGGACAGGGGCTGTGAAAGGATCTATATTTCTAGCCTCTGCCCAGAAAGAGAAACGTTTCCACTTACTAGCATAATTCTTCCTGGTTGTAGGTTTGTGCGAAGAAAGGATAATCCCACGCACTGAATTGGAAATACTGGGAAGCCTGGCTAAGGCTGGAAGTGGAGCAACCAAGCAGTGAGGTTGAGAGACTGAAGAGATTGATGCAGCCTGCCCGACGGATGGATCAGGAGGTCCGGAACTGGGTCCAGATTCCAAGGCTGCTCTAGAAGGTGACAATGCAGTAACGGGAATCAGATTTGTCGAGGCCAGTAGGGGGCAATGAGGATCATCCTGCAACCCAGCACGGTAGCTTTCTGAATTAGTTTAGGAATTAGGGGGAAAGGGTGGGAATGCATAAAGAAGTCCCTGGGGCCAATCGTGAACTAGAGTGTCTCTGGGGGAGTGTCCGGGAAGAGAGTGAAGAAATTGTCGCACTTGCTGTTGAGAGGAGTTGCGAAAAGGTCGCAGCAAGGCTGACCCCATTTGCGGAAGATTTTGTCCGCTACTGTCCTACTGAGAGACCACTCATGAGGCATTAGAATAGCTCTGCTTAGCCTGTCCGCTATGACGTTGGACTTCCCAGGGATGTGCATTGCTGTTAGAAACCGTTGAGAGGAGATCGCCCACTGCCATAGTCTGAGTGCTTCTCGACATAAGGGATATGACTTGGTTCCGCCCTGCTTGTTGATGTACCATACTACAGACATATTGTCTGTCTGAATTGCAATGGTCCCAGTGAGAGTTCTGAAGAGCTTGCAACGCTAAAAGCACCGCCCTCATCTCCAAGACATTTATGTGTAAGTGGTACTCGTGGGGTTGCCAGGTGCCCTGGACAGTCCTGCCCTGAAAATGCCCCCCCCCACCTGATCAGGGAGGCATCTGTGATCACCGTGGCAACTGGAGGAGGAAGAACAAATGGTCTGCCCTGGGGTACTGATGAGGAGACCATCCACCAAGCCAAGTGGTCTTTGCACGACTGTGTGATTAATATCTTGTGAGACAAAGGGAGTTGCTGGAAGGACCATTGGGTGAAAAGCATCAACTGGAGAATCCTCATGTGAAAGGGAGCCAGGGGAACGAATATGATCGCTGCTGCCATGAGACCCAAGGTTTTTAGGACAAATCTGGCCTGAATCTTTCTGCATCCTAATAATACCTGTACGTGTCGGCGAATGTCTGCCACTCTGTCTATTGGAAGTCTTGCGGACAGATCTTTCGGATTTAATCTTGCACCTGTAAAGGTTAAAGACTGACAAGGCGACAATGCAGACTTTTCGAAATTTATTGAGATACCTAGGTTGGAGCATGTTTGGATGGTATAATCCCTGGCTCTCAGCAATTGATGCCTGGTGGTAGCAGTAAGGAGCCAGTCGTCTAGATATGGAAACACCTGGAATCCTTGCCATCTCAGGTGAGCGGTAACCACTGCCATGCATTTGGTGAACACCCTTGGGGTTGTGGTGAGACCAAAGGCAGGGCTCTGAACTGGTAATGACTGGCTCCCAGCTGGAAGCGGAGACACCTTCTGGAACGCCTGCCCATTTTGATGTGGTAGTACACATCCTGAAGATCTATGGAGCACATCCAATGGACCCAAAAAGGGTAGAATGGACTGAAGTGTGACCATCCAGAACTTTGTTCTTTGAACAGACTTGTTTAGTCTGCTGAGATCCAAAATGGGTCTCCAGTCCCCTGTCTTTTTTGGTACCAAAAAGAACTTTGAGTAAATTCCGGATCCTTGCTGGTCTGCTGGGACTTGTTGGATGGCCCGTTTTTTTAGCAGTTTTGAAATTTCTTGTACTGGCTGTTCCCTTAGACTGGGTGGGACATCTGGGATGGGGTTGTTTGATTGTAAGGGGGTGTGGACAAAAGGGATATTGTAACCTCCGGATATGATAGACCGTACCCATCTGTCTCGAGTGATGAGACGCCAGGCTTCTGGGTACAGAGACAACCTTCCCCAGACTGCCTCCGAAGGCAGACAGCCGGGCAGCCCCTCAGGGGTGCTGGAAGGGCTTGTCAGAGAAGGATTCTCTGCTGCCCTGATTCTGCGGACCCCCTCTGCCCCACAGGCAGCGTCTATTGTTGTTCCCTCTCTGTCTCTGGAGGGAAACTCGCCACGTGTGTCAGGCACAGCTCCCTGGGGTTTCCAGAACCACATCTTTCCACTCTTCTGACCTTTAGGGTATGGTCTAGAGGGAGTGGAAAAACGGACTCGCACGGCAGAAAGAGTCTTGCCTTCCTGCTCACACCTGGTAAGGGTATCTTTCACCTGAGGTCCAAAGAGAGCCGAACCATCAAAAGGGGTGTTGGTGAAAGACGCCTTGAAGGGAACAGTGAAATTACATAACCGCATCCAGGCATGTCTTCTCAAAGCCACGCCTATGCCTGCGGCCCTACTCGCACATCAATGCATATGAAATGAGCCGCATGGAGGAGTTGACGATTTAATTAAGAGTCGCCAGCTGGAAGTTAATCTTGTCTTGAACCCCCGCAGCTGATGGATCTTGCAGGGTATCTCCTAGCTTCTTGAGGAGATCCATCTGAAGACAGGTGAAGTGGCACAAGTAATTCAGCGACAGCATGGAGAAGGTTGCTGAGGAAAACATCTGCTTCCCGTATCTGTCCATCGTCCTAGACTCTTTATTAGGGGGATGGACAGGTACAGAAGTGTTAGCCAACTCCTTTTTCGTGGCAGCTGCTACCACCATGGCATCAATGGGGACACCCTTTGTCAAAAACTGTTCATCTTGAGGGGCCGTAATAAACTTAGTGGGCCTGCAGGGGGTTGGTTCCAGTGTGTCCGGAGCTGACCTAGCCTTCAGAGCCACTACTTCCATCAATGGATCGAAAGGCGGAGACACCCAGGAGGAGGAGGGGTGAGAACCAAACGCATCCAAGTATACCGACTCGTCCTCAGAAAGGTTAAGGGCAGTCCAGTTCCCCCTCTGCTTAAGGATCTCAAGGATGTCTGAGAAAGAGACATCCTCAGAGGGGGATCTTGGGGACCCTTCCGAATCCTCCAAGTCAGTATCTGACGTGACAGACTCGGGGGAGTCAACATGTTTCCTCTTACATTTCCTCTTTCGAGGGGACTCTTCTGAAATCTCGGGGGAGTCCTCGGAAGAGGAAGATACACCCAGTGGGGTGAATTGGAGCATTTGATCCCCTCGCTTGGGGTCTGGAGGTGGGGCAGAGATCGAAGCAGGCACCCTGGGGGGAGGAGCTGAAGGGGCTGATCGAGGTGCAGACTCAGAAGTCAACATGCTCCTCATGACCTCGAAGGTGCCCCTGTCCAGCAGAAAAGAGGGCCCCCGCTCCGAAGAGACAGGAATCCTCTCCGGCACTGAAAGGGACGGCTCCGAGGCCGATGTAGGAGCCGAGCTTACCTGCGCCGAGGCTCTGAGAGGGAGAACGGGGTCGGACAAGGGTCCGATGCCACTCGCCCCCTCGGAGCTGATGAGGACGTCCCGGTGCCCAGATCCCTCCAAGGACGGAACCATTGAAGAAATCGGAGCAGACGAAGGAGCCGAAAGGGGAAGCATTGGCACCAATATTTCCAAGATCCGAGCCCCAACAAGCTCCAGCTCCGAACTGACAGGAGGAGTCAGAGGAGGAACTACTTCAGAAACAGGAACAGCCACAGCCTGATGAGGAGGGCTAGCTAACATTTTAGCCAGGGCCTGCGATTTGAGGAGTCTACTAACCACTCTCTCCAAGTCATGATCGGATAGCCTCGAGGACCGAGAAGAGTGGGACCGATGGCGCCGTTCAGACTGTAGCAAAGGCGACCCCGGAGCTGAGCGAATCGACTCTAGGGATGGCGACCTAGATAGTTTATGGCTCCCTGATGGCTCCAACATCAAGGTCGGAGCAGAGTGAGATTTAGATACTTCGGTTCCGGCCGGAACTGAAATGGAAGCAGACGCTCCACCTGGTGACGGCTCCATACTGGGAGTCGACGGCTTGGTGGGCTTAGGGGTTTTCGCTGGCTGAGACTTCGCCAGAGACCCCTTGGGTTTTAGTAACCCCCTGAGAATCAACTTGTTCCTATGCTTCTGCAGGACTCTCGGACTAAAGGCATGACATACCGAGCAAGAGTCCTGCAGGTGTACGGCACCCAAACAATAAACACAAAAAGTGTGACCGTCTGTCAAAAAACATTTTCTGACAGCACGAGTCACACTTCTTGAACCTTGATACCTTGGTATCCAATCCTTTGACATGGTAAAGAAAAAGGGATACCAATAGAGGAATGTTAGACTAGTGCAAATAAACACACACAGTCACACCCACACACACACTAGTCCCACACCTTCACACAAAAAATTAATAAAACTAAGAGAATTTTACCTTAAACTACAAAGGCTAAACACTACTTCCTACTGGAAAAAGGATTAAAAAGGGAAGGGGATAGCCTCTAATTTAAACGGCCTACTTAGGGAAATAGAGGGGGGGAGGGGAGAAACTCTCTAAGTAAAATGAGTTTCCTAAAGGGCAGAAACACAGGAATACTAAGACTAATCTAACAGTACTACTCTACTTAAACAAAAGAAAGGCTTGAAATACACATTAAAAATTTAACTGCTAATATTACAAAAAGAAGAATACGACCTGAGCCAGTAAAGCGCAACCTCATAGCTGAAGTGGCAAACAAGATCTGGGGATCTAGCGCCAGGCATTGTGGGATATAAGGAGGCCTCGAGCCAGTAAGTAGCTCTCGAACTTTAGAAAATAGCCGAGTCGGAGCCGAAGATCGGCTCCGAACCCAACCAGCAAGAATGAAGGCAAGAGAGACAACTTAACATCACTACATTCTGTCAACAATAACATTCAGTACCTACTGCAGCACCATCCATTCAAATGTTAATGCAAATAGCTAATATAAAGGAACAAATGTATCACAAACATAAATATGGAACAAGTGCTAAGCATGGTATGTGGGAAAATTTAAAAAAATTCCTAATAAAAGTTTTCCACCAAAACGTAACATTTTCAAAAAGATTAAAGATCATATGCAAAGTGACAAAATGAAAGTAGCCTCTCATTTCTCAAAATGCATTTTCTCAGTAGTTGTTAACATTGTCCTCTGGCGACAAAGGCTCTGGGGGCAACACAGCGATCTCCCTGACTAGGTCTCACTGAAGTCGTATGACGTGCCAAATAATTCAGCACTCGAATAGAAAACATCGCTGAAGAAAAGACTCGCTTCCCAAATCGATCCTCCGCCCTAGACTCCTTGCCCAGAGGGTGGACCGAAGAACTTTCCTGTGCCAGTTCTCTCTTCATGACAGCTGCAACCACCATGGCATCAACCGGGATCCCTTGCACCAGGCCTGTCTGTCTGTAGGAGGAGAAAGAATCCTGTCCGGGCGTTTAGGTATTGGCTCTATGGTGTCAGGCTCCTTCCATGCCCATGTGGTAATGAGATCCACTAAGCGATCTGCAGGAGGAGACACCCAGGATGTAGATGGGCCCACAGGTTGCAGATAAATTAAGTTAACTACTTCAGATCAAATGTATCACAAACATAAATATGGAACTGGTGCTAAGCATGGTATGTGGGAAAATTAAAAAAAATTCCTAATAAAAGTTTGCCACCAAAAAGTAACACTTTCAAAAAGATTAAAGATCATATGCAAACTGACAAAATTACAGTAGCATCTCAGTTCTCAAAATGCATTTTCTCAGAAGTTGTTAATATTGGCTATCGTTTCTGTTAAGTTTGCATTCTCAGTTTTCTTTTTAAGGATAATCTCTTCTAAAAAAATGCTCTATACAGCCTGCTTCCTTGCTGAAGTGCTGTCATCACGTTGGGGTCAGCACATTTAGCAAGAGACTCTCAGATGGGGCAGTTTTACTTGTATTATTTTTCTCTAATTTTCAGTTTTAAGATTAGCTGCACATTGTTGGTTTTCAAACACCAGTGCATTCTGCATTCCTTTCATGTGAAAAGAAATGTGAAGGATGCTTCTGTTTCATTCTCAGGCAAGCACATCATGTGCAGCACAAAGTCCATAACTCTTAACTATCTCCGATTTTGTAAAATGTCACTGAATCTTACCTTACATCTGTCCATGATTTTTCCATAACACTCCTTATTTTGCCTCATATTTTTACCCCGTCCATCCCTCCTAAACTTTTGATTTTCTAATAAATCACTGAGGATTACAGTTGGACACTAACACTAGATATTCTCTAGATCTTCTCAAAAACTCCTCATAAATATTGTCAAATCAAACAATAGAGCTGGAGACTCTCTCTTCACTAACACTGTTGGGAAAATCTGGAACTCACTCCCCACTGAACTTTCAACACTTCCCTCTATTTCCTTGTTCAAAAATAAACTTAAGCTCTTCCTTAAAACTCATTGGATGTGCCCCTGTACTAAACCTGACTAACCTACACACTCTCACTACTTGTTTCAACCCCACCTTATATGCTCTAGCTACCTGTTTCTACCTCACTATCTCAGCTCAGTAACATTCTCATCAGAACTCTACTACCATTCTACCTCCACTACCTAACCTTCCTATTAGTATATTCTCATAAAAGTTCCAATCTTCTTGATTAGAACTTACTTACTCATCTACTGTTCCAATCTTACTTTCCTTTTCTCTCCTCCTTATATCTAGAATTAAATTATTTGCTTTACTATCTCCCTTTCTGAACAGTTAAAACACAGCTTCATGATAAATTGTATTATGTTTAGTCAATATCTTGTGTTATATACTCTATATACCTGTAACCACTTTTAGCTATACTTCCTTAGTTATTATTAATGTAGTTGATCTCATGTATTTACTTCTGTAGATATATACTGTTATTGAAGTTTGGAGCTTATCTCCCCGGGCCTCTACTGAAAATGGACATATATCCAGCTAGACTAGCCCGGTCAACAAATGTAAAATAAAATAAAATAAAATAAATAAATAAAATAAATATTAGAGTTTCATAGTTTATAGTTCATTTTGCCTGGAAAATGCATGCTAATGCAAAACTTGTTTCATTGATAAATGGGCATACTGCATTCCGTCTTTGCGCAGCATCATTAGCAAAACATTTACTTACAAAAAAACATAGGAAAGAGACCCAGCCTAGTAGTGCAAGAAAGATCCAACTGTCAATCATCAAAGTAATAAACATGATGATGCAAAGAAAAGCAGCATTGCCCTCGTAAGTCCATGGAGAGCCAAAGTTTGGAAGCGGGAAATAACAATTAAATGAAACAGCAGAATACCCAGTAAACTACGTCTGCAGAAAGGGAAAAGCCATCCTGTCATCTCAGAAGAAAGTGAAAGACTGCAGGTATGTGCAAGAATTGTTAGACATGATCTTTAAGCAAATTATTACCCAGTTCCCAATTGTCATAGATGGGGAGGAATATCAATGGAAACCGCATTCCAAACAAAATGCAGAGGAAGAAAATAGAAGTTATGTTCTTACCATAACGTTCCATGTTAGTTGTCTTCTTCTCGCCTTCTTCTTGCTGGATGGGTTCGGAGCCGACCTCGGCTCCGACTCGGCCACTCTAAAGCTCGAGAGTTGGTTCCACCGGCTCGAGGCTCCCCTTATATCCCACAATGCTAGGCGAGAGTTACCTCAGATCTCGTTTGTAAGCTAACCCCAGCTTATGATAGTAACAGTATAAAACAGAATAACTATAACAGAGTCCACCTCTAACAACAGGTAGAAGAAGGGTGACCTACATCCTGAAACAAGAAATATGCATAATAGCATATAGCTAAGAAAGAGGTGGTAGAAAGAGAGGTCACGATCACAACTCCTCTAGGTCTGTCCAGGCCAGGGGGAAGGAGGGTGGGACGCAAGAAGAAGGCGAGAAGAAGACAACTAACATGGAACGTTATGGTAAGAACATAACTTCTATATGTTAAGTTGTCTATCTCGCCTTCATTCTTGCTGGATGGGACCGTCCCTAGCACCTTGTCCCGGTGGCCTAACGGAACAGACTCCTGAGAACAGTGGAACCAAAATTAGCTCTATGCCTAGAAGCTAAATCCAACTTATAATGGGAAATAAAAGTGTGAGGAGTAGCCCAAGTAGCCGCTGCACAAATGGTGTCAATAGGCAGTCTGTCTTGGAAGGCTAGAGAAGTAGCCAAAGCTCTGGTGGAATGGGCTTTAGGTTTATTAGGCATTTTTTGGTGTCTAATCTCATAAACAAGGGTAATCAGAGATGTTAGCCATCTGGATAAAGATACCTTTGAAACTGGAAGTCCCTTTCTGCTTTCCGCATAGGAGACAAACAGCTGATCAGATTTTCTGAATAGTTTCGTCCTGTCCAAGTAGTACCTTAATTGACGATGAACATCCAGGTAGTGTAATTTTTGTTCAGACCTATTTGAATACTCCGGGAAAAAGACAGGGAGGTCAATGCATTGGTTTAGATTTGATGTTGAAACCACCTTAGGCAAAAAGGATGGTTAGTTCGTAAGGAAACTCTGTCCTTATGAAACACAAGGTAAGGAGAACGACAACTGAGTGCTTGAAGTTCTGAAATTCTTCTAGCTGATGTGATAGCCACCAGAAAGAGAGTTTTCCATGATAATAACTTTAAGGAACATGAAGCTGCAGGTTCGAAAGGGGAAAGAATCAAAGAAGCAAGAACTAAATTTAGGTCCCAAGGAGAAGGAGGATTTCTTACAGGAGGTCTGAGAAGAAAAACTCCTTTCAAAAAGGCTTTGCAGAGTTTGTGGGACATTAGGGCAGATTCAGAAATACCCACATGGAAATTAGAAATAGCTGCCAATTGAACCTTAAGAGTAGATGGAGATGAACCTGCATGGAAGAGTTCAGCTAGAAAATCAAGGACTAGTTGGATGGAAGCGGTGAAAGGATCTATGTCCTTTCCTTGTGCCCAATATGAGAAGCGTTTCCACTTACTCAAATAAATCTTTCGAGTGGAAGATTTATGGGAAGCTATCAAAATATCTCTAACAGAGTGAGATAATTGAGGAAGCCTGGCTACGGTTGGAAGTGGAGGAACCAAGCAGTGAGGTTCAGAGAGGGGAGGGAGCGATGAAACTGACCCGACTGATGGATCAAAAGATCTGGAACTAGGTCCAGATTCCACGGTCGCTCCAAAAGAAATTGATGTAGAAAGGAGAACCACACTTGTCGAGGCCAGTAAGGAGCAATGAGGATCAATGAGGCCTTCTGAGCAATAGCTTTCTGTATTACTTGAGAGATCAGTGGGAAAGGAGGAAATGCATACAGAAGTCCCCGGGCCAAACTTGGACTAGCGCGTCCCTGCTGGGTTGGCCTGGTAAAGGGAATAGAGTGAAGTACTCTCTGCACTTGCTGTTTTGGGGAGTAGCAAAAAGATCGCAGCAAGGCTGACCCCACTTGAGAAATATCTCTCTCACTACAGAGTCTTTCAGAGACCACTCGTGAGGCATGAGTATAGCTCTGCTCAACTTGTCCGCAATGTGATTGGACTTCCCGGGATGTGCGTTGCTATCAGAAAACGCTGAGAAGAAATCGCCCATTGCCACAGTCTGAGTGCTTCTCGACACAAGGGGTATGATCTGGTTCCGCCTTGTTTGTTGATGTACCACACTACAGACATATTGTCTGTCTGGATTGCAATCGTTCCCAAGGGAAGAGAGTCTTGAAGGGCTTGCAACGCTAAAAGCACTGCTCTCATCTCCAGAACATTTATGTGCAAGTGGCATTCGTTTGGTTGCCATGTGCCCTGGACTGTCCTGCCCTGATAATGCCCCCCCCACCCGATCAGGGAGGCATCCGTTGTCAGAGTAGCAACCGGAGGAGGTGGAACAAATGGTCTCCCCAACAGGAGCTGGGGGGAAGACATCCACCACATGAGATGCTTTTTGCACGCCTGCGTGATCATAATGGTGTGAGACATTGGAAGTTCCTGGTATGACCATTGAGAAAAAAGCATCCACTGAAGGATCCGCATGTGGTATCTGGCCAATGGGAGGAGAGGTATGGCCACTGCCATGATTCCCAACACCTTTAGAACTAACCTGGCCTTGGCTCTGTTGTTGTTGAGAAGAAGAGATACCAATTTTTGAATGTCTGATATGCTTTGGTTCGTTAGTGTTGCAGACATGTTTACAGTATCTAAATTTGCGCCTATGTAGGTAATAGTACGACAAGGCGACAAAACAGACTTTTCGCAATTTATTGAGATACCCAGTTCTTGACAGACGTGAAAAGTGTAATCTCTGGCCATCAAAAGGAGATGCTTGGTGGGAGCTGTGAGGAGCCAGTCGTCCAAATATGGAAACACCTGGAATCCTTGTCGTCTCAGGTGAGAAGCTACCACTGCCATGCATTTGGTAAACACCCAGGGGGCAGTGGTGAGACCAAAGGGCAGGGCCCTGAATTGAAAGTGACTGGTTCCCAGCCTGAAGCGGAGGAATCTTCTGGAGCGCCTGTTCATTTTTATGTGATAGTACGCGTCCTGAAGGTCTATAGAGCACATCCAGTTTCCTTTTCCCAACAGGGGAAGAATGGATTGCAGCGTGATCATCCGAAATCTTGTTTTCTTGACCGATCTGTTCAAGATGCTGAGATCCAAAATTGGTCTCCAGTCCCCTGTTTTCTTTGGAACTAAAAGAACCTTGAGTAGATTCCGGATCCTAGTTGGTCTGCTGGCACTGGCTGAATAGCTCTTTTGCAAGCAGTTTTGAAATTTCCAAAGCTGCTATATCCCTTTGAGCGGTGGAACATCTGGAAGGGATTTTTGACTGACTTGGAAAACGAAAAAGGGAATAGAATAACCTTCGAAATGATGGACTGTACCCATTTGTCTTGTGTCAAGGATAGCCAGGCTTCTGGGTACAGTGACAATCTTCCCCCGACTGCCTCCGAAGAAGGGCAGTCGGGCAACACCTCAGGGATGCTCAAAGGGCTTATCGGAAGGCTTCTCGATTGCCCTGGTTCTGCGGACCCCTTCTGCCTCTAGGGCGACGTCTACCATTGTTGTTCCCCTCTGCCTCTGGCGGGAACCGACTCTGTGCGTCAGGCGAAGTCCCTTGAGATTGTTTACGGAACCACATCTTTCCCCCCTTCTGGCCTTTGGGGTAAGGCCTAGAAGGAGTGGAAAACGGACTCCGACGGCAGAAAGGGTCTTGCCATCTGTCTCGCACCTAGTCAGGGTTTCTTTCACTTGTGGACCAAAAAGGGATGATCCATCAAAAGGGGAGTTTGTGAAAGACGTCTTGAAAGGTTCCGCAAAATTGCATAGCCGCATCCAGGCGTGCCTACGTAAGGCTACCCCTGTTCCTGCGGCTCTGCTCGCTCCATCGGCCGCATAAGAGAGGAGGCGCATGGAGGAGTTGGAAATAGAATTAAGGATAGCCAGCTGCGTGTTCATTTTTTCTTGGAAACCCGCAGTTGTAGGGATCTTAAGCATTTCACTCGCTTCTTTGATCAAGTCCCTTTGAAGACGAGTGAAATGGCACAGGTAATTCAGCGAACGCATAGTAAATGTCGCTGAGGAGAACATCCGCTTCCCGTACCTATCCATGGACCTAGATTCCTTGTTAGGTGGATGGACAGGCACTGAAGGATCAGCCAGTTCCTTCTTTGTGGCGGCAGCTACCACCATAGCATCCACAGAGACTCCTTTTGATAAAAATTCCTTGTCTGCTGGAGCTGTGATGAATTTGGAGGGTCTCCTGGGAGTGGGGTCCACTGAATCAGGAGCCGTCCATGCCTTTATAGCAACCACCTGCATGAGGGGGTCGAAGGGGGGGGACACCCAGGAGGTGGAAGGACGAGAGCCAAATGCCTCAAGATACACAGATTCGTCCTCCGAAGGGTTGAGGGCTGGCCAATTTCCTCTCTGTTTAAGGATCTCCAGAATGTCTGCAAAAGAGACATCTTCAGAAGGGGAACGGGGGGAACCCTCAGAATCATCCAGATCTGTGTCGGACGTGATAGACTCAGGTGAGTCAATGTGCTTCCTCTTGCACTTCCTCTTCCGAGGGGGCTCTTCTGCCAAATCAGGAGAGGCCTCGGAAGAGGATGAAATCCCCACAGGGGGCTCCTGAGGAGTTGGCTCTCTGCGGTCCGGGATGAGGGAGTGAGTCGACTTACCCTGAGGCAGCATAGAGGGAGGGGCTGACGGAGCCGACTGTGGAGTAGAGCCAGGCTCTAACACACTCCGCATGACCTCGAAAGCACCCCTGTCAGGCAGAGCCAGAGGTCCCCGCTCCGAGGAGCTAAAGACCCCCCTCGGCACCGACAGTGATGGCTCCGAGGCCGATGTCGGAGCCGAACTCACCAGCGCCGAAGCACCGAGAGGGAGAGGGGGGTCGGACAAGGGTCCGATGCCACTCACCCCCTCGGAGCCGACGAGGGAAGTCCGGCGCCGAGATTCCTCCATGGAAGAAAACGGAGCCGACGACGGAGCCGAAGACAATTGTCTCGGCTCCGAGGTGACCACAGTCTCGGTTCCGACACGACCCGGCTCCGAGCTCAAGAGAGTCGAAGGAGGAAGGAGTTGATGGACCGGGACAGGCACCGACTGATGAGTCGGGCTCTGAAGCATCTGGGCCAGTGCCTCAGACTTGAGTAGTCGACTCACCACCCTCTGAAGGTCATGATCGGACAACCTCGATGACCTAGAGGAATGAGACCTTTGGCTCCGTTCAGACAGCAGGGGAGAACCTGGAGCCGAATGAACGGAGCCAAGAGAAGGTGACCTAGACCTCTTTCTGGTTGTCGGCCCACGAAGATCTTGTCGGAGCCGACACGGGTACCTCGATAACCTCGGCTCCGGCCGGAGCCGAGGGAGCCACAGAAACTGTGGACTGAGTCTTATCGGCTCCAGCCGGAGCCGATAAAGGCAAAGGTTGAACAACCTGAGGTCTCGGCTCAGAAGCCGGAGCCGAAGACCTCGATGCCTTGGAGGGCTTCCCTGTTGAGACAGACAGGGAATCCTCAGGCTTCAACAAGCCTCTCAAAATGAGCTTGTTTTTCCTTTCCTGCAGGACCCTGGGGCTGAAGCCATGGCAGACAGCACAGGAGTCCTGCAGGTGCAAAGGCCCCAGACAATAGACACAAGAAGTGTGAGCGTCTGTCAGAGACATTTTCTGACAGCACGCATCACACTTCTTGAATCCGGAGACCTTTGCTTCTTTAGACATAGCCTAACTGGTGAACACAAACACACACTCAAACACACCAGTTATACCCTGTCAAAAACACAATTATAGTAAAATATACTAAAAATAAGTACAATAAGCAGTAGTACACTACACAAACACTCCCTAGGGAAGGGAAGGCCTAAGGCCCAAGGGAAGAACTAAAAGTTCTTTTGACAAGAAACGGGAAGAAAAAAAGGTTCGGGGATAGAGTTTAATGAACTACACTAATTTAGGAATAATTAAACTAAAAAAGGGGAAACAAGAGTAACTTTTTATAGAAAAAGCTAAAACTTACCAGGAACCGGTAGAAAACCAACCTCGAAGCTGTAGCGGCAAACGAGATCTGAGGTAACTCTCGCCTAGCATTGTGGGATATAAGGGGAGCCTCGAGCCGGTGGAACCAACTCTCGAGCTTTAGAGTGGCTGAGTCGGAGCCGAGGTCGGCTCCGAACCCATCCAGCAAGAATGAAGGCGAGATAGACAACTTAACATCATATTCTTATTCTTCCACTGGTTTTGTTATACTTCCTACACAAAGAAATTTTCTTTTAACACTTTACACAGAAGTACCAAATCTAGCAGCAGCTAGACATAACGAGGCTGAACCCAACATAAAAGTAGCACAACCATGGACTGCAGTGGATTTTTAGACCATTGTAGACTCTCTCCCTCCTATTCAGACATATTTCACTAAATATGCAAAGATCTTAGAAGGACAGCTAGAAAACCCAAATGTATCACCTGACACTTTCAGAAAAATATGGGAAAACTCTAATATAGGTGATAATATCCCAAAATACACAGATGACAGATTTATGACTAATAGGAACAACTTATTAAAAGCCATTACCACAGCATTTTCCCCAACCCCTAAGTGGGCAAGAATCAAAGCTATTGTGCAAAAGAAAAATGAATCTATTGATGTGTGTTTGCAACACACAATGAATGCATATGAAGCCTTCTCTGGGCATCCAGAACCTACAGAAGATGCAGCAACCAGAAGGTTGTCATATGTTTTTGTAAAGGCTTGCTACCTCCCATACAAGAGCAAATTAAAAAAAGTTTGTTTAAACTGGCCAAGTTTGGGCATTCATGAAATTGTGAATCAAGCACAATATGTGGCAGACAATATACTTAAGGAAGAAAAAGAACCAAAGGAAATGTTAGTCAATATTCAGCTCCAACAGTTTGATACCGACTCATGGGGATGGGGAAGAAGAAGTCATGGGGAAATAGGTACATTCTGATTTTTCCAAACACAACTCAAGGACAATATCAGCAAATATATTTTCTCTCTGAATCAGCACAGTCACAGCTAGGTGTAAGACATTTAAATACTTGTTTTAATTGTGATTAATCTGGACATTGGTGAAATGAATGTCAGATGTCTGTACAGCAAACAAATTTGCTAAATGTTCAGGCACCACAGCAAGCTGAAAGAAGTCCTGCTATATGGAATACTACCTGGCAGCCATCAGCATGGCAACAGAACCATTATGACAGCCATTAACAGGAACCACAGTTATTTCCCTTGGCACTGATTGACTAGGATGGCCCTTCTGTCAATATTACAGTGCAAAATCCATCTGTCTTATTTCTTGTTAATACAGGAGCCACCAGCTCTATGATTACTTCAGCAAATGCTGAACACCTTCCACTTTCCAAACACACTATTCAGGGTGGGGAGTGCCTGAAGTCCCTTTAGATTATCCAGAAACAAAACCAGTTCCCATTCAAATTGGTCTGTTAAAAGAATATCATGCTTTTATTGTAGGAAATTCTGCCCACTATTAGATAGAGATTTATTATGTAAATTAAGATGTGCAGTTTATTGTACACTGGATTGTGTATTTCTAGATATTCCTAATGAACACTTAGGATTATCCTTGAACAGCATTTACATAGATGAAAATGCCTTTTTTGCTATTCTAACATCAGAACGAGATGTAGAAAATGCTGGTTTGGAGGAATTAAAATTAATCCCCTCCCAAACTGTGAACTACCCATGAGAATCGGGTAGGGCTCATAATTTATTTTATTTATTTAGCATTTGTTTACTAGGAAAGTCTGACAAGGAATGAGACAATTTTCAGTGGAGGCCAGGAAGAAATGCTCCAGACACGTCTTTGTAATGTGGGAGGAAACCAGAGCACCCTGAGGAAACCCACATGAACACAGGGAGGATGTGCAGACTCTGCAAAGAAGGCACCCCAGCCGAGAATCGAAGTGGAGAACCTCTTGCTGTGAGGTGACAATGCAAACCACTGCACATTGCGCCGTCATAAAAGACACAGAATCTATCAGATTAATACTGAAACCCTGTGAGCGCCTGCCTATATTAGTTCAGTAACCTTTGTCAGCAGAAGCTGAGAAAGGAATCAATCCTATTATTTCTCCTTTGTTACAATGTATCCCAACTCGAAGTTCCTGTAACACTCCTATTTTATCAGTTAAGAAACCATGGAAAAAATACACTAGATTTGTACAAGATGTATGACCAGTGAATGCAGTAGTAGTCCCAACATTTCCGTTAGTCCCAAATCCTGCAACAATACTAATTTCTATTCCATCAGATGCCACCACCTTCTCAGTGATAAACATTTCATCTGCTTTCTTTTCTATTCCTATACATCCAGATAGTCAATATCTGTTTGCATTTGCTTATAAGAGGGCAACAGTACACTTAGACTAGATTACCTTAGGGATATGCAGAATCACCCACTCTTTTCTCTACAGAAATTAAAACAAAGCTGGGCAAGATTAAATTTTCTTGTCGTTCTACTTTAATTCAGTATGTAGATTATTTAGTTTTAGCTTCAAAACCCCAAAAGACTGCAAACAGGATACTATTTCTCTTCTGACAAAGTGAGCAGAGTTAGGATTTAAGGATAACAAGTATAAATTGCAATTATGGAAATCACAGATTTAATACTTGCGACATCCTATTTCAGAAGGTGTTAGCTCTTGCCAACAAGCACTGCTGCAATACAAACTTTACCACTACCTACTAGATTAAAAGAGTTGTGAGCTTTCTTGGGACTAACAGGTTACTGTCTACAATAGATTTCTAATTATGGAGAAGTAGTGAAACCTTTACTTGAATTATTATAGAAAGATACCCCTGAGTCTTTAGCCTGGTAGGACTGTCATGAACACGCTTTTATAAAATTGAAAAAGATATTCTTAAATCCTCCTGTACTTGGGTTGCCAGATTATTCTAAGAGATTATTTCTTTTAGTACAAAATAAAAAAAAATATATCATTTGGATTATTAGCACAATTTAGAAATGATGGTTATACTACCACTTATTTTAGTACCGATTTTAATCCTGTAGCAGCAGCCCTCCCTCACTGACTTAGGTTAGGGTGCTGGCCGCGACAGTGCACTTAGTGGAAATGGCGGCTGCTCTCTCGGGCATGAGACTTATGTGGCAGTTCCACATTCCACACAGGCACTGATATTAAAGACTAAACACAATACATACCTACTGCACAATTATCTAAATAGGAGTTGTCATTACTTAATAACCCTTAACAGATTGCTCGATGTCCAACACTTAACTCATTTCATCGGAGTGATGCCTCCAGGTGCATCTGCAGTTAACTCCTACTGACGCCTCTAGGTGTCAAATATTGCTTGTTCACATTTGCCTCAGTAATTCCAAAACCATGCTATATACAAGGTTTCAAAATATTTCATCTTACATCTTACACAATGGCAAACTCAACTGCATTAATATTTGACCTCTTTTTGTGCAGGTAAATAGATATTAACTGTTGTTTTTATAATATTAATTTATACAGAAAGAATTTTCACATTTTTCTAAATATCTCAACAATCAAGTAACACAGACAGGACTCCTTAGCTTCAGGTGAAAGCTCTCAGCTAGATAAATAAAATGCCGCTGAAGGTATGTGTGCAACTTGAGTGGTTGCTGACATATCATAAGTTGATTACAAAATGTTACAAACATAATAGTTACTGTGTTTACTCTGACAAATAAAATTTGGTTTAAGACCTAGAATTTAAAGAATACTACCACTATAAAAACACCTTATTCTGAAGGGTTTATCATTTATACTTCTTTCATAATCCTTAAGGTTCCAGAAATATGAACATTTGTTTAAAATTTGAGGAGATAATTTGATTCTGTCAAAAGGCTTAGGCTCCACCCATTGGAAGTTACAGTGAAAACTTTCTGAGCTCCACTGGAATGAATGAGTTAACCCCGCTTCTTTAATTCCTGCAGCACACAAAGGAGAACCTCACAACTGTGCAGTTGTCATTAAAAATAAGTTATGTACTCACCATAACGTTCCATCTGAGTAGGTAACTTCATTTGTCAGCAACCTGTGGGTATCGGATCTGACCTGGATCCGAGCCAGCAGCTTTCCAAGCTAAAGATCCGAGCTCCAAGCTCCTCCCCCTTACCCATAATACCCTGCTACCTCCTTCCAGTTTTCAGATCGCGTTTGCCCAATTATAAAAAGTCACCTAGACAAAACAACAAC
Organism: Protopterus annectens; assembly: GCF_019279795.1. Classification (NCBI taxonomy): domain Eukaryota; kingdom Metazoa; phylum Chordata; order Ceratodontiformes; family Protopteridae; genus Protopterus; species Protopterus annectens. Next base: position 951,500,354 of record NC_056745.1, on the reverse strand, counting down.
CTGAAACATCTTAACCTAATGAATACCAAAAGCTGATATAATTCTAGGATTCAGATAACCCGAGAACCCGATTAGGGGGGAGTCGGTTGCTGACAAATGAAGTTACCTACTCAGATGGAACGTTATGGTGAGTACATAACTTCTTTATCTGAAGTAGTTAACTTAATTTGATCAGCAATCTGTGGGACAGAGTCCCCAGCTACCAAAAAACTTGGGAGGTCCTCAAGGAAGGATATTCCGGAGCACTGCAGAGCCAAAAGCTGCTCTTCCTCTGGATATTAAATCCAATTTATAATGAGATATAAAGGTATGAGAGGAAGCCCAAGAAGCCGCAGAACAAATATCATCCAAAGGCACTCTTGACCAGAACGCAGCAGAAGTAGCCATAGAACGGGTAGAATGGGCATGAACCCCTAAGGGCTCAGCAGACCAGATATTTTGTATGTGAGCAAAATGCAGTGAGAAATCCATCTAGCTAGTCACCTTCGACACTGGCTTACCCAAGAATGGCTTCGCAAAGGAAACAAATAGCTGCTCTGACTTGCGAAAGGCAGCTGTTCTGTGTAGGTAAAAGCGCAACTGTCTATGAACATCTAACAAATGAAGTTTGTATTCCCCTTTATTCTGATATTTAGGGAAGAAAACTGGTAGATTAATAGACTGATATTCGCCTCAGAAGCCACTTTAGGTAAGAAGGAGGGGTTAGTCCTGACAGAGACTCTGTCCTTATGGAAAACAAGATATGGGGGTTTAGTACAAAGGGCCTGGAGTTCTGACACCCTTCTAGCTGAAGTAATAGCTATTAAGAAAGCGGTTTTCCAACATAAGAATTTTAAATCAACAGAAGCTGCAGGTTCAAGGGGTGGTCCAGTTAGAGCCTGAAGGACCAAGGTCAGGTCCCATGGGGGAACAGCTTTCCTAATAGGAGGTCTCAAAAGAAAGGTTCCTTTTAAGAAGGTCTTACAAATCTTAGTGGAAGCTAAAGGACTAAGATGGTCTCCAATGTGAAAATGGGAAATAGCAGCCATTTGAACCTTTACAGTAGAAGAACTGGCCCCTTGCTGAAAAATATGAGACAGGAAATCAAGCACTGCTGGAATGGGAGCAGTAAAAGGATCCAAATTCTTATGTGAGGCCCAAATGGAAAACAGTTTCCATTTGCTGTTGTAAACCTTCCTGGTAGAAGGCTTATGTGCTGCTACTAGGATGGATCTAACTGCGGATGAGATACCGGGAGTCCTGGCAACTAATGGGACTGGATCAACCAAGGTGAGAGTTTGAGGGTGTCCAGATTCAGAGTTTCTAATCCCGAAGGATGAGAAATCAGATCCGGGATGGGATCTAAGATCCAAAGAGGAGCTATGAGATGAGACCATAGGTACGGGAACCAGGTTTGACGAAGCCAAAATGGGGTTATGAGGATAATCTTGTTCCCCAACCGACAAGCTTTCTGTAAAAACTTTGTCATTAACAGAAGAGGAGGATAAGCATAAAGAAGACCAGATGGCCAAGCATGAACTAGAGCGTCTCTGGGGCTTTCCCTCGGGGGGGGGGGGGATTAGAGTGAAAAACTCGCTGCACTTCACGTTTGAAGGCGATGCGAAGAGATCGCAGCAAGGCTGACCCCACTTGCGGAAGATCTGTTTCGCTACTAAGGGGTTCAAAGACCACTCGTAAGGCGAGAGGATAGTTTGACTCAGCTTGTCTGCTAGGATGTTGGAGTGACCCAGAATGTGCATTGCTAACAGAAAATGGTTGGTGGGTATCGCCCAATCCCAAACTCTCATGGCCTCCTGGCAAAGAGGGTAAGACCTGGTCCCCCCCCTGTTTGTTGATGTACCAGACCACTGACATGTTGTCTGTCTGAACTGCAATAGTCCCTGGAGGGAGAAAGGCAAGAAGAGCTTGCAACGCTAGAAGCACCGCTCTTATCTCCAGAACATTGATATGCAGAATGGTATCTGTCTGAGTCCATGTACCTTGGACAGTTCTGCCCATACAATGCCCCCCCCAAGGCGAGAAGCGTCCATGGTTACCATGGCTTGGGGCTGTGGCATTATGAATGGTCGTCCTTCCCGAAGCTCCCGAGATTGGAGCCACCATATGAGGGAATTTCTGCAAACTCTGCTGAGGGGGATCGGGGAGTCCAGCGGGTGTTGAAGGATGGACCACTGGACCTGCAAGGTCCACTGGAGGACCCTCATGTGCAAGCAGACAGAGTCTTCCCGTCTTTCTCGCTCTGGACCAATGTATCATGGACGGTCTTGCTAAACAGGGTAGAACCGAAGGGAGCGTTCGCGAAGGACGCCTTGAAGGGTTCCGCAAAATTGCAAAGTCGGAGCCAGGCGTGACACCGTAAGGCGATGCCTGATCCGCTGGCTCTAGCGGCCCCCTCCGTGGCATGGGAGAGCAGCTGCATAGAAGTGTTCGACACAGATTTCAGAGTGGCCATGCGAGTCGAGAAGGTCCGTTTGTCCTCGGCCGACATGGACTCAGGGGGAGACTCAGCATATTCCTTCACCAGATCCCGCTGAAGCCTAATCACATGGGCCAAGTAATTCAGCACCCTTATGGAAAAGGTAGCTGAAGCAAACATCTGCTTTCCGATGTGATCCATCATCCAAGACTCCTTATTAGGAGGATGGACCGAGGAACTATCCTGTGCCAGTTCCTTCTTGGAGGCAGCCACCACCACCATGGCATCTACCGGGGAACCTTTACTCCACGCTGTCCTATCCACAAGGGGACTAAGGATCTTATCTGGTCTCCTGGGGATTGGCTCTACAGTGTCCGGCTCCTTCCATGCCCTGGTAGTAATGAGGTCTACCGGGGGGTCGGCCGGAGGGGACACCCAAGATGTAGACGGGTCTGCATCAAACGCCTCCAGAAACACCAACTCATCCGAGGAAGGCTTTTGGGCTGACCACCCCCCTTTTAGGCGCAGCATTTTCATAATGTCTCCAAAGGAGACATCCTCGAGGGGGGGGTGAGCTGGGGGAACCTTCCCCTTCCTCTAAATCCTTGTCTTCTATGAGGGACTTGGGGGAGTCCAAGTGCCTCCTTTTATACCTACGTTTGTGAGGGACCTCCTCGGCGGGACTGTCCGAGGAGGGCTCACCAACATGATCATGTTCCTCCAGTGGGACTGACTGGGGTGTCGACGCAGGCTGTCCCTGGGGCCGGATGATGGAAGACAAGCCCATCTGCGAGGGAATGGTGGCTGGATCCGTAGCATGAGCAAGGGTTCTCGAACCTCTTGAGAGAACCGTCTCCACCACATCGAAGGCCAAAGGTGAACCGCTCTCCCTGGGTTCCATGATTAACACCCTTGGATCCGACCTGGGGATCGGAGTCGGAGCTGAAGCGATCGGACCAGAAAGGGAAGTGTGCTCTAACCACAAGAGCCGAAGATACACCTACCCCCTCGGATCTGATGCACGCCTCTCGACTCCGAGAGCTGAAATCCGAAAATGGATCTGACAAACTCAAGGGCATGGCCGGCAAAGTAGCAACTACTGTCGGTGCCGACTCCCTGATTCCGAGACTACTCGGATCCGACGTTGGCTCTGAAACCTGATAATGGATCGGAGAAGGAGCTATGGGGGCAAAAAATGGGGCAGAGCTCCCCCCCGGAGGGGGGGGCAGTAGCACTCCCATCTGCATCTGGGCTTGTAGGAAGCGACGCATCATCCAGTCCATGTCAGCGTCTGAAAGGCTTTGTGTCGACCTACAAGAGGCCGCCGCAACAACCATGAAGATGGCCGGGGCTCCTCCTCCGGCTCCGGCGAAAAATGTGGGGAACGGAGCCGAGATGGGGAAGACCAGGAAATCTTCAGGGGAGAAGAGAACTGTTTAGCCGACAGGGCCGAAGAGGCAGAGTCGGCCAGCCGCTTGTTGCTCCTATGCTTTTCTCTATCTCTTTCTCCCTCTCTCTCTCTCTCTCCTTTCTTTTCTCTTTGCCTCCTTCTCTCCCTGGGAAATGGTGGGAGGTTGAGTTCCAGCCAGGGGAGATAGTACAGCTGGCTGAACAGCCGCAGCTGGAGCCACTGAGGGAGAGGAGGAAGAAGCAGAATCCGCGGGCAAAAGACCTGCCAGGATCAGCTTGTTCCTCCTATCCCTCACAACCCTGGGGTTAAAGGCTGCGCAGATATGGCAGCCCGATAATAAATGCGCTACCCCCAGGCAAAGAATGCACTGAGTGTAGCCATCGGCTAGGGAGAGCTTATGGCCACACTCAGAACACTTGGAAAAAATGGCCTTAGGGCCTTGGGCCACAACCAAAAACACAACCACACACACAGACACACAAGAATAAGGGGAAGGGTGAATATATTAAAATTAAGCTAAGCTAATGGGTTTAAACAAAACACAAACAAACACACAGCTATCTTATTTTACCAAAAAGTCAAAAATTTGACAAATACTTCCTACCTAACCACCAGGAGCTCATAACTCGTGCTTGTTAAAGCCGCGGCAAACGAGATCTGAGGACTGGAAGGAGGTAGCAGGGTATTATGGGTAAGGGGGAGGAGCTTGGAGCTTGGATCTTTAGCTTGGAAAGCTGCCGGCTCACATCCAGGTCAGATCCGATACCCACAGGTTGCTGATCAAATGAAGTTAACTACTTCAGATCACTATACTTTCTCCTAAGATTGATTTACAAGATGTTCCATTGCAGAATCCAGATTTAGTTCTTTTTTGTGGATGGCTCCTATGCTCATAGAAATGATGGTGAACTCGTAGCAGGCTTTTTCATCTTACACACAGCAGAATCTTGTTAACTGGGCATTTAGATGGAAATGCATCTGCTTAAGTACCCAAACTTGTAGCTATTACTAAAGCCTGTAAGACTGGCAAAAAACAATCACTAACAATTTTCACTGAGTCACATTATGCTTATAGAGTAGTTCATAACTTTGTGACACTTTGGAAAGAAGTGAGGTTACTTGATTTCAGCAGGAACTGTTATTAAAAATGCAGTCTTTGTTAAGGATTTGTTAGATGCCTTATTACTGTCAAGGGCTACGCTGCACATAAAAATGGCAATTCCTTTATAACTAAGGGAAATACTTTTGCATATATGGTGGCAAGATAAGCTGCATTGTCTTGTCCTGTTTATGCTTTATTTTTGCAGCAAATGAATTAAACTAACAGCAATTTTTCTTTACGAAAAATTTTATCATTTCAGAATCAGATAGAGGACTGAGAGAATGAGGTGGATAAATGATGGCTGCAGACAGTCAAAGTCTATCATTGCCTTTTCATTTGGGAAAAATGCTTTAATAAAATAAACTTCCAATGACTGGCATGCCTCTCATCTTTCAGAAGTTGCTCAACATTTTGTAAATACTTATGTAGTTTGCTTAGAACAATGAAAAAAGTCTTGGCCCATTTTGTTCCATACAGTAGGACTTTATTGAACTTCAAGTGCAGAAATTTAGATATACATTGGTTGTTGCTGACACTTTCTGGATGGGTACAGCCGTATCCCTGTGAAAAGCATGATGCAAAGACTGCAGTTAAAAAAAAACATTAACAGAACTGATCCCATGATTTGGGGTCCCTTGTTGCAGTCAATCAGATCAGGGCACTCACTTTACTAGTCAATTAATACAGCTTGCAAAACTCTGAATGTGAAATTGCAGTTTTATTGTCCCTATAGAACACAAGCCTCAGGGATAGTGAAAAAAGCTAACCAAATTATAAAGACCCAATTAGCTAAAGTTTGTGAGGAGACTGGTCTTAAATGGATAGAAGCACGGTCCTCAGTTTTATTCAGTATGAGAAGTGTAGTTAGGATTGTCCCTTCATGAAATCCTTATGGACAGACCATAAGAATGCCTGCTACACCTCTCCCCAAGAATTTGGAATTGAAAGGCATCAATGAATCCATTTTATTATATTGTAAATCTCTTTGTTCTGTTTTGTAGAAGTATCATAAAAACATTCTGCATGCAGAACAATGACCTACAAAACAAGAAAGTCATGAACTGCAGTCTGAAGATTTTGTCTACATAAAGGTACATTCCTGAAAAGACACACTAAGCCCCAGATGGAAGGGACCCTACTTGGTTTTGCTCACAGCTACTACTGCCATCCACTGTGAAAGCCTCCCCACCTGTACCAAAGTGTCATGTCAAAAGGGCCCTCCCTCATGACGAGTGCAACTGGTACTCCATTAACTTTATTCCACATGAACCAAAAGAACCCACTTCCGGCAGAACCAGATGAAAAGCCAGGGACACTGTTACATGCAGAAGTGACAGCCAATGATGTTTTTCCATCCGGACCAAATCCAGAACTGATTGTGAATCCTTTGCCATCCAAATTAAATCCGTAAGTGAATTGTGAATCATTTGCCATCTAAATTCAATCCAGATGTGAATGCAGATAAACTGCCCTTTGTACCAGACCAGGAAGTGAAATCATGTGAATCAGTTCATTTATCCTGGCCCTACGTAAATTTTACTGACTCTTCTTCAACATTAATTGTGTTTTTTTTTCTTGCCTCATTCAACATCAACAATTCATTGTGCCTTTTGAACAATGACACAAAAATATGTCACAGATACAGCAACATCATCTGCAGTCAATATTTTTGGTTGAAGATTATTTGGTGATTGATTTCATACCAATTATAAACAAGCAACTCAAGAGCCATGTTTGCAGTTTCTTCAAAACCCTGTCTAGCCCCAACATGCTCATTTTTCTTATGAACCTATCACTGGGGCATGTTTTTTATCATTATTTTTATTTTCCTTGTTTTTGCCTTTGGAACCATGAATACATCATCATCTCCAACTACTGGAACCATTAAGTACTCTACTGTGTATTAACGGATACATACACATTGCTAAGAATAGAGAGAGACTATTTGTAAAAATCAAAATAAAGAATGATTGAATTGCATCCTAGATTTAATACTTTTTTGTTGCCTTACACACCTATGGACAGACTGTCAGTATTAGTGACAGTTGGGTTTGTGCCCATAAACCTACTGCACATGATGGGGGTGTTCCATTGATTCCTGTACCTGTGACTGATACAGAGCTTCATACTGTATTTTACAATATTTTTCTCACTACAATCGACAGGCTAAACATGCTTCTACCCCTTTTATAGTAATACTGTTTCAACTATCAATGACTGCTAAAGGATGTGTTTGCTGTTGTAAAAATTAAACACTTTTTGTTGGAAGCAGTGTCTGCAATTTCACTTTGAGAATTTATGATCAGCTGGAGGGCAGGGTCTGGCAACATTGAATGAACTCTATTATATTTGTGGAGATCAAGCTTATCCCTGGTTACCTACATATTGTCTGCTTGTTATATAGGCCATATCATACCAGCTATACAACATATAGTGGTTTAACCTGAAGGAAAAATTTGTAATGCTCATTGCAGAAGAGACCTTGAAGACATTCTGAACCTAGATGGAAAAATAGATGCCTCCTGATTTTGTTGTACTGCTCTTAGGTTGTTTCAACAGTATTCTGATATTTCTTAACCTCCCCTGATATTGCAAAAGCTGTCCTGAATTTGCCAAAGTTCTCCTGAGTTTGCCAAAATATTTCTAAGTTTTCCAGAGGTTACTGTGTTTGCAGAAGTTCTCCTATGTTTGAGCACCTTTTTGTGTATTTGTTAACATTTCTCAGGGTTTATGAACTTATTTCTAAGGATTCCTGATAGCACAGTTGTTCTGCCTTTTGTTGTAAAGCATTTGTTACTGCACTTGAGCTCAAAACCAGTTCATTTTATATTAAGAGGGTTTTTTTGCGCACTGATGGGAGCAGAAGGCTAATTCAACCCATCCAATTTGGGAAGTGTTGGTTGGAAGGCTTATTGTGTGTTTATCTGATTGGCCTGAGGGCTTAACTGTGTAAAGTTTTTTCTTCCTGCTAGTATAAAAGCCTTAACATTTTTGTGAGATTGTGCTCATTTATTCAGAGTTTCTCTGTGCCTGGCTTGGACTACTGTGACTAGAAGACTTGGATTGCTTCTAAAACCATCTGGACCTACAAAACTGATACAAGTATTTTTTTTTGCACTTGCTTTATCTCAGTGCTATTTAACACTTCTGTGCTGCATTTACTGATTTAGTTCAATTTATCACTGTTTTCAGCTTGCACCTGTTAAATAAACACCATCTGTTGCTGTACTGCTTTTAGTGGTTGTTTTAACGTATTCTGATGTTTCCTAACCTCTCCTAATACTGCAAACACTGTTCTGAGTTTGCTAAAGTTCTCCTGATTTTGCCAAAATATTCCTAAGTTTTGCACAGTTTTTATGTGTTTGTAGAAGCTTTCCTACTTTTGTGCATACAAGGTTATCCATGGCTTTTATATAAACAAACCTCTACAGTTTAAAATTAGAAGTTATGTACCTACCATAACGTTCCATGTTAGTTGTCTTCTCTCGCCTTCTTTCTTGCTGGATGGGTTCGGAGCCGATCCTCGGCTCCGACTCGGCACTAGCTTTAGCTCGAGAACTCCTTTTACCAGCTCGAGGCAACCCTATATCCCATGATGCAAGGCGGAACTACCTCAGATCTCGTTTGGCAGCTAACTAACCCTGCTAAAGACTTATCCTAATATAATTAGGAACCATGGTTCCTAAAAGAAGTCCTCATAACAATGCTCCAGAGGAAGCAATCTAATAGGAACTCTCCAAGATCTGTCCAGGCCAGGGGGAAGGAGGGAGGGACGCAAGAAAGAAGGTGAGAGAAGACAACTAACATGGAACGTTATGGTAGGTACATAACTTCTAAATGTTAAGTTGTCAATCTCGCCTTCATTCTTGCTGGATGGGACCGCGTCCCTAGCACCTGTATCCCGGGTGGCTCAATGGAACAGACTCTTGAGAACAGTGGAACCAAAACTGGCCCTATCTCTGGAGGCCAAATCCAGCTTGTAATGAGACACAAAGGTATGAGGCGTGGCCCAAGTAGCTGCTGCACAAATAGTGTCAATGGGAAGTCTATCCTGAAAGGCTACAGAAGTGGATAGACTCCTGGTCGAATGTGCTTTTGGCTTAGAAGATAGTTGTTTGCCCCTTAGAGAGTACACATAGGAAATGGTGGAAGTCAACCATCTAGATAAGGTCACTTTAGATACTGGAAGACCCAAACTGTTTTCTGCATAGGAGACAAACAATTGGTCTGATTTTCTAACTTGTTTAGTCCTATGTAAGTAGTACCTGAGCTGACGATGAACATCCAAAAAATGCAGCTTCTGTTCAGCTCTGTCAGAATAGTTAGGAAAGAAAACTGGTAGATTAATAGATTGGTTAATATTGGCTTGAGATACAACCTTGGGAAGAAAGGAAGGGTTAGTTCTGAGCGAAACCCTATCCTTATGAAACACCAGATAAGGTGAACGAATACAGAGGGCCTGAATCTCAGAAACTCTTCTTGCAGAAGTAACAGCCAGCAAAAATATAGTTTTCCATGTCAACCACTTTAAAGAACACGTAGCAGACGGTTCGAAAGGAGGTAGAATTAGGGATGCCAACATTAAGTTCAGATCCCATTGCGGAGGAGGATGTTTCACAGGCGGTTTTAGGAGAAAAACTCCTCTCAAAAGGCTTTGCATAACCTATGAGACATGATGTTATTGTCCTGCAAGCCAACATGAAATTTGGAAATAGCAGCCAGTTGTACTTTGACTGTAGATGATGACGATCCCGAATGAAAAACCTCCGCCAGGAAATCCAAAACAGAATGTATAGGAGCAGTGAAAGGATCAATATTTCTGGCGTTTGCCCAAATAGAAAAACGCCGCCACTTGCTAGCATAAACAGTTCTAGTGGACGACTTTAAAGAAGACACTAAAATGTCTCTGACTGAGTCAGAAATCATTGGTAGCCTGGCTAGGGAAGGAAGTGGAGCAACCAAGCAGTGAGGTTGAGAGAATGAATGGCCCGGTGCTGCTGACCCGACTGGTGGATCAAAAGATCCGAACTGGGTCCAGATGCCAGGGCTGCACCAGAAGGTGATGATGTAGAGACGGAAACCAAATTTGTCGAGGCCAATATGGAGCAATGAGGATCAATTTGGCTCTCAAAACGGTGGCTTTCTGAATGACTTGTGGAATCAATGGAAAGGGAGGAAAAGCATAAAGAAGTCCCCGAGGCCAATCCTGGGTTAGAGAGTCTCTCAAGGGTTGGCCTGGAAGAGGAAATAGTGTGAAGTAATCTGGGCACTTTCTGTTTTGAGGGGTAGCAAAAAGATCGCAACAAGGGGTGCCCCACTTCAGAAAAATCTGATCCACTACAGACTGATTGAGAGACCACTCGTGAGGCATCAGAATAGATCTGCTTAGCCTGTCCGCCAATAGGTTGGACCTGCCGGGGATGTGCGTTGCTATCAGAAACCGCTGAGAAGAGATCGCCCATTGCCAAAGTCTGAGAGCTTCTCGACATAAGGGATAGGACCTGGTTCCGCCCTGTTTGTTGATGTACCAGACCACGGACATGTTGTCCGTCTGTACTGCAATAGTCCCTGTGGGAAGAAAGTCGCCGAGGGCTTGCAACGTTAAAAGCACTGCTCTCATCTCCAGGACATTTATGTGCAGGTGGTATTCTATGGGTTGCCACGTCCCGTGGACCATCCTGCCCTGATAATGCCCCCCCCCACCTGATCAGAGAGGCATCCGTGGTGACTGTGGCAACTGGAGGAGGCGGACCGAAGGGTCGGCCCTGATGAAGAAGAGGGGAAGATATCCACCATCGTAGATGAGCCCTGCAAGACTGTGTCACTAAGATCTCGTGTCTCATGGGCAGATCGTGGTACGACCACTGCGTGAACAACATCCACTGCAGGAGACGCATGTGGAAGCGAGCCAGTGGAAGAAGAACAATGGCTGCAGCCATTAGGCCTAGAACTTTCAAGACAAACCTGGCTTTGACCTTGTTGCTTTGTAACAGAAGCTGAACAAATTTCTGGATGTCCAGAATCCTTTGATTTGTTAGCCCGGCTAACATTTTGATGGTATCTAACTCTGCGCCTATAAAGGTGATAGATTGGCAAGGCAGCAGAGAGGATTTTTCGAAATTCACCGAAATTCCTAGACTCTTGCAACGCTGTAAGGTGTAGTCTCTGGACCGAAGAAGCTGATCCTTGGAGGTGGCGGAGAGGAGCCAGTCGTCCAAATAAGGAAACACTTGGAATCCTCGACGTCTCAGGTGAGCTGTGACCACTGCCATGCATTTGGTGAACACTCTGGGGGCTGAAGTGAGGCCAAAGGGCAGTGCTCTGAATTGGTAATGACTGGCTCCCAGCCGAAAGCGGAGAAACCTTCTGGAGCGTCTGTGAATCTTTATATGATAGTACGCATCCTGAAGGTCTATCGAGCACATCCAGTTGTCCTTGCCCAGAAAGGGCAGAATGGATTGCAGCATGACCATCCGGAATCTTGCCTTTCTGACAGACTTGTTTAGTCTGCTTAGGTCTAGTATTGGTCTCCAATCTCCCGTCCTTTTGGGGACCAAAAGAATCTTGAGTAGAAGCCGGATCCTACTTGGTCTGCCGGCACTGTTTGGATGGCTCTTTTTCCCAGGAGTTTTGAAACTTCCTGTTTTGCCAAATCCCTTTGACCGGGTGAGATGTCTGGAAGGGATTGTAGAGGTACGGAAACCTTTCAAGGGGATTTTGTAACCCTCGGATATAATCGACTGTACCCACTTCTCTTGTGATAGGGATTGCCAGGCTACTGGGTACAGCGAAATTCTTCCCCCGACTGCCTCCAAGGGTGGACAGTCGGGCAACACCTCAGGGATGCTGAAAGGGCTTCTCAGGAAGAGGCTCCCTGTTGCCCTGGTTCTGAGGACCCCCCTGCCTCTAGGGCGGCGTCTATTATTGTTACCCCCTCTGCCTCTGGGGGTAAACTGACCACGTGTGTCCGGTGTAGCTCCTTCGGCTTTACGGAACCACATCTTCCCCCCCTTCTGACCCTTGGGATATGGTCTAGAAGGAGTGGAAAACTGGACTCCAACGGCAGAAAGTTTTACCGTCCTGTTCACATCTGGTCAAAGTATCCTTCACCTGAGGTCCGAACAAAGCCGAACCGTCAAAGGGGGTGTTGGTGAAGGACGCCTTAAAGGGGTCTGCAAAATTACACAGCCGCATCCAGGCTTGGCGTCTAAGAGCAACACCTGTGCCTGCGGCCCTGCTCGTTCCATCGGCTGCATAAGATATGAGCCGCATGGAGGAGTTAGATATCGAATTCAGGATAGCTAGCTGAGAGGCAATCTTTTCCTGAGCCCCAGCAGCTGAAGGATCCTGGACTACTTCTCCCAGTTCCTTGAGAATATCTCGTTGAAGCCTGGTGAAGTGACAAAGGTAATTCAGCGAACGCATAGCAAAGGTCGCTGAAGAAAACATCTGCTTTCCATACCTGTCCATGGTCCTAAAATCCTTATTAGGAGGATGGACAGGTACTGAAGGATCCGCCAGTTCTTTCTTAGTGGCCGCCGCCACCACCATAGCATCCACAGAGACACCTTTGGACAGGAACTGTTTGTCCGAAGGGGCCGTGATGAACTTGGATGGTCTCCTGGGGACAGGTTCCACAGAATCTGGAGCTGCCCACGCCTTCCGAGCCACTACCTGCATGAGTGGGTCGAAAGGCGGAGACACCCAGGAGGTGGAGGGTCGGGATCCAAAAGCCTCCAGGTATATCGACTCATCCTCGGAGGGATCAATGGAGGGCCAATTCCCCCTCTGTTTGAGGAGCTCAAGGATGTCTGAAAATGAGACATCCTCAGAGGGGGACCGTGGGGAACCCTCCGACTCATCTAAGTCGGTATCAGATGTAGTAGACTCAGGGGAGTCTGTGTGTTTCCTCTTATACGTCCTCTTCCGAGGGGGTTCCCCTGCAGGGTCAGGAGAAACCTCGGAAGAGGAGGAAATTCCCAGTGGAGAAACCTGGGGCAATGGATCCCTGGGCCTGAGAGCAAGAGGCATCTGCAGGCACTGATGAGGGAGGAGCTAGAGGGATAGACCGTTGACCAGGCTCAGAGGCCAGGACACTCCTCATCACCTCAAAGGCTCCTCTCCCCGGGAGACCTGAACACACCCGCTCCGAAGAAACAGGAATGGTCGGCTCCAAGGAGAGAAGGCTCGAGGCCGATGTCGGCGCCGAGCTTACCAAAGCCGAAGCTCCGAGAGGGAGAGCGGGGTCGGACAAGGGTCCGATGCCACTAGCCCCCTCGGAGCCGACAGTGGAAACCCGACGACCGGATCCCTCCAAGGAAGGTCTCAAGGAGGAGATCGGAGCCGAGAATGACGGAGCCGAAGGATGTATCGGCTCCGGCATCGAAACAGTCGCTGTCCCAAGAAGCTCCGGCTCCGAACTCTGGTGTGGAGTCGGAGGAGGAATCTCAAGAATCGGGGCTATAGCCGAAGTCTGTTGAGACGGGCTATGGAGCATTTGGGCCAGTGCCTGAGATTTCAACAGCCTGCTTACCACCCTCTCCAAATCGTGGTCAGACAGCCTGGAAGATCTCGAAGATCGGCTCCGATGGCTCCGCTCCGACAAAAGAGGAGACCCCGGAGCGAGTGAATACTTAGTATCGAAGGGGACCGGGATCTCTTACGGGCCGGAGCCATCGGAGCCGAAGTCCCTTGAACCCCAGATGGAGCCGAGGATCTCGGCTCCGATGCTGATAAAGTGTCGGCTCCAGCCGAGCCGACAAGGCAACAGTAGTCAGGGTATCGGAGCCGGCCGGCACCGAACCCACTACTCTAGCAGAAGAAGTATCGGCTCCAGCCGAGCGATATCGGCTCGACGAGCCGGAGCCACCGGAGGAGGCTTGGACACTGTAGCCTGAGCCTTCGGTGGCTTAAGAGGTTTTCCTGCCCTTGCTTAGGAGGAGAACCTTCAGGTTTTAACAAACCTCGGAGGATCAATTTGTTCCTCCTTTCCTGCAGGACTCTCTGGCTAAAGGCATGACACAACGCACAGGAGTCCTGCAGGTGCAAAGGCCCCAGGCAATACACACAAGAAGTGTGACCGTCTGTCAGGGACATTTTCTGACAGCACTGGTCACACTTCTTGAAGCCTGAGACCTTGCCTTCCCTAGACATCCTAAAAGGATATACACAAACAGTCCCCACAAACACACAACTTAATCCCTACACAGACACACAGGAAGGGAATAACTGGGGAACTAGGCCTGACTAAAACTTTAAACTGAAAAAACTATTTTAAAAGTTTTAAAAGGAAGGGAATAGGGTGGGCTGTACTAAATACAGGCTAACCTAACACTGAAGGGAAATTAAACCCCTAACTAAACTTTTTCTTCTTTAACAAGAAAAAACTTACCTCAGCTGGCAAAGGAGACCTCTTTCGCTAAGCGGCAAACGAGATCTGAGGTAGTTCCGCCTTGCATCATGGGATATAGGGTTGCCTCGAGCTGGTAAAAGGAGTTCTCAAGCTAAAGCTAGTGCCGAGTCGGAGCCGAGGATCGGCTCCGAACCCATCCAGCAAGAATGAAGGCGAGATTGACAACTTAACATTCCTTTTTAGGAAATGCTCTCCATAGTCTCCCACTATTCACAGCTGCTTGAAGAGCTTCCATTTTATGCAGAGGGCAGCACCACTGCAGGTCTTCATATAGTATACTATTAAACACTCTCACTTTGCCTTTACGTGACTCTTCCCTGCTCTTTCCCATCTACTAAGGATCTGGTATAATGGATAGGCACTTCCTTGTCATCTCTGTTTCTGGCCTGATAGATATGGCCATCCTGAGACAGTGTAGTAACTGCCTCATGTTCAGTGACAACCATTTAATTTTAAAACAGACAAGCATAGTGTGTGATAGATGTTGATACACAAAGTCATCGGAGACAAAGCTCTCAGATACACACACAAAAAATGCAAGCCAAGTTGTTATTGTTACATCTAAAACACTCATTACCAACACTAAGGAACAAACACATAGACCCACATATGCAGAGGTACTTACTTGTAATTTACCCAAACCTCCAAGCCTACTAAAGGCATCTCTCAGTGGCCCTGCAGACACTCAAAAAAGACAAGCAACTCACACAACACAACTCTGAAAATCACAGCAGCCCCACTTCCAAGCCCATACAGCAACACACTACTCAGCCAAACATTCTAGTTATTGGAGATTCCATTGTAAGCCATACTGATGTCCCCCTTACCAGGCTAAATAAGGAAAGAAATCACAGTGAGCTGTCCATCTGGAGCCAGGATCTGCCAGATTACTCATGAACTTATGTCTTTAAACCACAAGTACCACTATGACACAATCATAGTCCATATGGGCATAAATGACCTAAGACGTACCTCATTGGACTATATGAAAAGAGACATGATGGAGCTCTTTGAATATGTGTCCCAAGCGGGTATAAATCTAGCCTTGAGTAGCATCCTATCTTCACCAATGACGTTGCCACAGTACCACCAAAAAATGACTGAATTCAACAATTGGCTTAGTTTCTGGTGTCACAACAAGGGGATCCAATATGCGTCAGCCTGGGGAGATATGATTGATGCATGGCATCAAGATCAAAGAAAGTCAAGGGCTAAGCACAATGGCATTATGTCAGACCCATAATTGAATACAATGCTCCCTTCTGCATGTACCTAACCAGGCACTTACACCAAGTGGAGTGGCCCCAGAGGTTTCTCACTAAAAGAATACAAAGTATAAGACATGTATCATATGCAAACTGGATAAAAGCCTTATCCCTTTACTCTGTCTCATACCGTTTATAGACAGGGGACTTATGCCTGACCTACAAGGCATTCTCTGATCCAGCCCTGATGAAAATGTTACATATTTCCAAGAAACATTATGCAATGGTTAAGCATTCCATGGACCTGAACCTTATTTGTGACTCTAACAGAAATTGCTGGAGAGACAGATTCATATCCCAAAGGATATCTCACCTAGGGAATAAACGTCCCATCTTCTTAAAACAAAGCCCGTCCCTCACTTTCCTCAAAAATAATTTGGATAAATGGATGGGGACTCATAAATTCACTCCTGGGGGTACTGCCCATGCCCCTTATGGACAGAGGCTGTTTGTAAAATGACTCGGGGCTACAACACCCAGAGATCCACTACCCTGACACTACCTCAACACATATCTGGGCAATTAAGATATAACATTGTGATATCCTGTGTATTACTGGCTAGGCTAGTAAAGATTCCTGTGCCATTAGCCTATTAATCACCTATGAACCTATAATACTGTTCAAAAGACTGCTTTTAAAGGACTTGCTCATGTGGAGCTTGATGATGGGGTCATTTCTGCAGCAGGAATTATACCTTCTTATGGGGTGGTCAAATCCATTTGGGAGCTGAGAAAGTACTGTAAACTTTAAAAATATTGTGTAACTCCACCTTTGAGTCTATTAAATTATATTACTCAAGACATGACTGACATGCAAAGTGTCAGTGCTACAGAACCAAAGGGCACTTAGTTTCTCCCTTGCTTCTAAAGGGGTATGTGTGCACTCATCAAAACAGAATGCTGCTAATTTACTCCTGATAATATTAGTGCCATTTGCATTCATCTAGAAATAATTCAAAAAGTTGCTGAATTTTCACATGCTAAAGAAGCTTTTCTCCAGATGTTTGGGAGGTATTCTGAAGTTCTTTATTCTCATAGCTATTGCAATATTATTAGGACTTATTTTATTCATCTTAAAACTTGTATTCTAAATCTATTAAAATCTAGGAGTAGTATCAGCTTACAAAAGCATCAGGTTAAATAAATGCCACTGACCACATTAGATAAAAGTCATACCCCGGGATTCACTAATCCTCTGTGTAAGACTAAATAAGTCTTACACGGAAACTGCAACCTAACAGGAAGACGTCAGTGCGCCATGCATATACATGAGGGCACTCTGACTCAACTCTAAGGCTAACACGGAGCGTGCACGAGTGCAGGGGACATGTCAGACTGCCGAGCAGTCCAAAAATCCACGCCCCTGCAAGTCCTTCAATCGTCAAATGTCAACTGACATGAGCGAGTCTGCTCAAATGTGTACATACCCAACACTACACTCCCCCACATTCTAAACCCCTGTACAATTAGTAAAATGTAAAACCCTTTTTTTTTATTATTCCCAAAATAGATGCCCGTATTTGCGAGAGTTTGCCCAATACTTGGCTACAGTTAGCAGTTTAGACATCGAAGAGGATAATAAGAAACTTATATGCAACATGTTTGTGCGGAGCTGCGCACCGCGCTAACTAGCGCAACGTCGAGCAACATTGGGCAAAGTTGAGCAAAGTCGGCTAAACACAGACACACCTCCTAGCTGGTCTGGCCAGTAGTAAAATAAAAAGCAATGTCAGGCCTCGAACCTGGGATACTGCGCACCATAATCACAGTACTGAACCACTAAGCCATGACAGCTTTTGATATTCATGCGCTGTCAACACGCACATACATATTAATGAAAGTTTATCCAGTGCTAAGCAGGTGTGCTTTCAGCTGAGATTTTTCAAAACCGGCCAATCAAAAATAAATGCGGGAAATTCTGGGCTGTGGTGTAGTTCCTGTGTTGTCCATTGCCTTACTTGGATAGAAGGAAGTTTCTTTGCTCACCAGTGGGAGTGGGAGCCTTGAGTAGCCTATCTGTCCCTGAAGGAGTGACCTCAGCGCAAGAGCTTGTAGTAATTGGTTGTTTTGGACCATTTCTAGCTCTTTTGAAGTTCCCTGTTTAAAATCCGCCTCTGAGCATTTTTTTCTGGCTATACTACTCAGAAACAGCTCCTCGTGGTCCCGCAGAATGGTCCTAGCAGCAGAGAACTGAGAAAAGCGAGTACTTTCCTGATTTAAGTATTTTTTGCTGTTTTTTACCTAAAATACCTTCTCTTGCTTACTTTGAACAAGCTTAAACTGTTTTTTTAGCTGTTTGTTGCATTATATATTATCTGCACTTAAAGTTACATTTGGTCGAAAATTGGTCGAAAGTTGTTTGTTTGTTAAATTCAACTGTTGAGGCTGCCCACTAAAGTGTGCTAGCCTGTGTAACTGATTACGGTTTCCTGCATTTCTGTGTGCTTTCTATCTCAAAAACAAACAAAAAAAAAAACAAATATCCTTGTTTTCCCGCCTCTCCTCGACTAGTTTAGACCAGTATACAGGCTTTGCTGTATTCTGGGCTGTGGTGTAGTTTCTGTGTTGTCCATTGCCTTACTTGGATAGAAGGAAGTTTCTTTGTTCACCAGTGGGAGTGGGGAGCCTTGAACAGCCTATCTGTCCCTGAAGGAGTGACCTCAGCACAAGAGCTTGTAGTAATTGGTTGTTTTGGACCATTTCTAGCTCTTTTGAAGTTCCCTGTTTAAAATCCGCGTTTGCCCTGCTTTGCGAGATTGTGCGCATAGCGCAGCGCCAGTTAAACAAGGTTAAACTTTTTCTGGCTCCGCCAAGTCTGCTCTTCAAATTTTCCCTTAAGAAAGCTCTACTCTTATAATAAGTCTACTCGCTTTATTATAAGCCTAGCACTTGTTCTCAAAACCTCTCTTCTAAGTAAGCACTCTCAAACTAAAGTAAGCACTACATCCACCTACCACCCCTGTGAGTACCCACTTCCCTTAAAGGCACAGCACTCCCTTATAATATTCTAGCATGTCGAGTGGTAGATTACTAGCATCGTCTCCGGTTCAGCTGGTTAATCTGGGAATCTTGAGACAATGCTACAATTGTCTCATGTACACAGACAACCCTCTCCTTCTCCCAACAAACACAAATACATGTGAGAGATGCAACTATATAGCCAAACTGGAGGCTGAACTCTCTCAACTCAGGACTGGCAAGACCAGACAGGAGGAGAAGGTAACCACACACACAGCAAACCCAGTCCCACTTAGACCTACCACAACTGCAAACCAAACACATAATAACACAAAGACATACTTGGAGGCTCTAACAAAAAACTTACCAAAACAACAGAGGCTCCCAAAGCAGACACCCAAAATTCCACCACCTCAAAACATAACACATGCAACACATACTTCAATAAATCAGTGTGTCAAACAATCACAGCCCTTAAGGCCAAACACCATGCCTGATACACTAGTAATAGGTGACTCTATAGTCAGACACACTGACGTTCCGCTTACCAGGCTGAACAAGGAGAGGGTAACGGTGAGCTGCCTATCGGGAGCTAGGATCCGCCACATAACACACACACTCAGGTCACTCCAAAGCAAGTACAAATATGACTCCGTCATTGTCCATGCTGGCGTGAATGACCTGAGATGTACCTCCCGGGACTACATGAAAAGAGACATAGAGGAGCTCTCTGATTATGTAGCCCAGGCTGGTATGACCCTGACCCTGAGCAGCATCTTGCCCTCACCAAGAATGATGCCAGAATACAAAGACAAGATGATCAGCTTTAATAATTGGCTCAATTACTGGTGTCATTCTAGGGGGATCCAATGTCTGTCTGCTTGGGATGACATGCTGGACAAGCCACGCTGCTTCGCAAGGGATGGCTTGCATCTGTCACCACTGGGCTTCCGGATATTGGCTATGGCTCTTGCCACCGCCATAGTGCCTTTTTTTAGGCAATGCTCAGAAGACAAACCCACCTCCTTAGAAAATAAAAATGGAAAAAAATTAAGGGTAATGCTGCTCAACGCCAGAAGTCTAAATCTCAAGATGCAGGCTCTCAAAGCACTCCTCAGTATGGAGAACATCGATGTCTGTGCAGTAGCTGCAACCTGGTTCAAGGCTCCTGAGAGCACCCCAGCGCTACCAGGCTATACCTCGTATCATGCTTTTCGGCCCCAAAACCAAAAAGGGAGGGGGAGTGTCCATATTCATCAAGAACACCCACACCTCCAGGTTAGTGGCAACACATGAAGCATCAGAGACCATCCAGGTGCAACTAACCGTAGGCAAAACTGCTATACAACTGGTAGCATGTTACAGACCACCCTCCCAATCTCAGGAACCCCATTCAGCCTTCCTGAAGACATTGGAGGATATGAATGTCTCACCAAACACCATCATATTGAGAGACTTCAACTACCCTGACATAGAATGGGTGCATTATTCTAGCCAAAACACCCTACCCCAAAGGTTCCTGGAATTCATAAATTCAAATGCAATGGAACAGCTAGTCACCTCTCCCACAAGGGGAGATAATATACTAGACCTGATCATCACAAACATGGGGACAAAGTGCTCCACACCGGAAGTATACCCCTCACTAGTGAGATCTGACCACAAACTAATCACCCTGGATATACATATCCTACCTCCACCCCCAACACAAAAGACTACAGTGAAAAACTTCTCAAAAGCCGACTTTACACTTCTTAAGACTGAGATGGTATTCTTTAAGCCCACTGGGCCAGTGGAAACCACATCCCACAATGCTGAATCCTTCACAAATGCTTTCTACGGACATCTCCTAGAATGCATGGATCATGCAATCCCAAATAAAACCAAGACCCTCTCCACCAAGGGCAGGCATCCTGTCTGGTGGACCTCAGCCATAAACAAATTGTATAACAAAAGGAAGCTACTGCACGACAGAGCAAAATCCCATAAAGAGAAGGCATCTCTGATCAGCACTAGTAGAAAGCTACGTTCTCTCATAAAAATGTCCAAGGCCAACTTTGAGAGAAAAATCGCTATGGACACTAAAGATAACCACAAGGCCTTCTTCTCCTATGTTAGAAACCTGGGCGGAAACCCTCAGATATGCTCAGAGTTAGTTCACAATGACAAAAAATACACTGAACCCACAGATATTGCCAACATTCTGGCAGACAGGTTCAGTGGAAATTTCTCCCCTCCCTCACCCCCAAAAGAAGAAATACTTATCCCAGCTGAATGTAACCTCCCTGTCATCTCAGATGTCCAGGTGAGAACTGCCCTCAGCAAAGCTAAAAGCACAGCATCAATGGGACCTGACGTTATCCCAGGTTGGGTGCTACGTGAACTCCAAGAAGAGCTAAACCCGCACATAAAAATGCTATTTAACCTTAGCCTTACTACAGGATATGTACCTGAACACTGGCGTACAGCAACAGTAGTCCCACTCCACAAAGGAGGCACCTCTACAGACCCTGGTAACTACCGCCCCATAAGCTTAACCAGCCTGGTCTACAAAACTATGGAAAGAATCATTATGGAACTCATAAACAGAGACATTGGGGACCTACAGACACTCGATCCCACCCAGTTTGGCTTTGTAAAGGGCAGATCCTGCCTTTTGAACCTGGTTGACTTTTTCGAAACAGTCACTAGAGCCATTGATGAGGGCAAAGCAGTCCATACAGCCTACCTGGACTTGGCTAAAGCTTTCAACACAATACCCCACTCAGGCATCATAGACAAGCTCAACAGCTTAAATGTAAATCCATATATCACAAGATGGGTTGCAAACTGGCTAAAGGATAGAACCCATAAAGTCAAAATCGCTGGAGCCATGTCAGACTCAAAGCCAGTCACAAGTGGTGTCCCACAGGGCTCTGCCCTGGGACCCCTCTTGTTCGGCATTTATTTCTGAGATGTGAAAGCAAACATAGGAGGGTTGTGGCTGACAAAGTTCGCAGATGACTGCAAACTAGGCGCCATAGTCGATACACCAGCTGACACATACATCCTACAGAAAGGCCTCACTGAAACGGACAACTGGTGCCGGAGTCATGGCCTTAAACTAAATGCCAAAAAATGTATAGTCATCCCCTTTGGGAAAAACAAAATACCCACAAATTATCACATAGACAGTAACCCACTGCGTATGGAAAAAGTAATCAGAGACCTGGGGACCCAAGTCGATAGTGACCTCTCATTTGACACCCACGTTGCCAAATTGGTTAGAAAGACTTTCTACCTTGCCCACCTTATCATGAAGGGATTCACATCCAGATCAAAGGAGGTCATTGTACCCCTATACTCCTCCCTTATCAGGCCCATGATTGAGTACAATGCCCCATTTGGTATGTACCTCACCCGGCACTTGCAACAGCTACAGAGACCCCAAAAGTACCTCATCAAGAGGATCAAAGGTCTCCAACATATGTCATATGCTGCCAGACTAAAGAAACTCCAGCTCTATTCAGTAGCATACCGCCTACTCAGACGTGATCTGTGCCTGATGTACAAGGCCATGTCCAATCAGGAATTGATGGACATGCTCCACCTCAAAAAATCCAAATCCATCAGAACCATGAGAGCTAAAGATTTAAACCTCAGCACAAATATGAATAGGACATGCTGGAGGGACAGATTCATAACTCAGAGGCTTTCCATACTCTGGAACAGAATCCCAGTTCATGTTAGGCAGAGCCCCTCACTGACTCTCTTCAAGAGAAATCTTGACGAGTGGATGGGAGAACGTAGGTTTACCCGGGGGTCATCTCTGTGTCACTACTAGACAGAGGCACAGTAAACTAATTCTATTATGTAAGGGGGTCTTCACTGTGTCACTACTAGACAGAGGCACAGTATTCTAAATATATTCTGTACACTTTTGTACCATTACATGGGATGGCGAAAGCCACATCACTATGGCTAGGCTTATAAATGCCCCAGGGCAGATAGCCTAGTACTAAACTATGAAACTAAATGAGGCATATTTAAGCTCCATAGGCAGGAATACTTGCCATAACTGGTTGTAGCTCCCATCTGCACACAGCATGGCTGGTGTTGGAGAGGGCTCTTGCTTTCGAACACAACGGTGGGGCATTGAGGAGTCAAAAGTGATGGTTTGGCTCCTTTTCCATAATCATGATGCCAGACTCCTGCAGGGCCAGTTCCAGGGCACTGAATACAAAGCATAATCCTGGAACCGTCTCGAACATGATCTCACCAGTGCCACAGGCATCCCTCGGACTGGTGAGCAGGTCAGACACCACTACTCAGACATGAAGAGACGCAAGGAGGACCGACTGAACCAGTGGATACAGGAGGCCCGTGGGATGCAAAATGCCCCACTACTGAGTAGGTAGCCATGGAATGAAGTATGTAAGAATTGCTATTGTAGTCGATATTATGGATAGGTATATGTCTCAATATCACTTCATTTACTTCACAGCTGCAGGTGTCCGTGCTGTGAATCAGCAAGCCTATGCAGATAGGCTGCTAAGGCTGCGCCACCAGGCAGGTTAGCAATTATTCTGCATGTATTGTTATATAAAATAAGTGAGAGAGCCTGAAAAAAAGTGTTGTAGCCCAATAATAAAGGTATAATAAGTCTTGAATAATTTCTCTGCATGTACTGTTATGTAAAATAAGTGAGAAAGCCTGAAAAAGAGAGTGTTGTAGCCCATTAATAAAGGTATAATAAGTCTTGAATAATTTCTCTGCATGTACTGTTATAGAAAATAAGTGAGAGCGCCTACAAAAGAGTGTTGTAACCCATTAATAAAGGTATAATACGTCTTGAATAAGTCTTCTGCATGCATTGTAATATCAAATAAATGAGAGAGCCTCTAGAAAAGTGTGTAATGTAATTAATACAGGTGTAATTCCTGGAGTGTGTCCGTGTCACTTTCTTTGAAATGTTGTTGTACTCTTGCATTATAGAAATAGTACTGTTGTATTAAGCGCTGTCAACCCACACTTGGGTATGCCCATATAAAGTGGATGAAGGGAGTGCCAGTAGCTGCTAAGCATATATACAGTCCTCAACTGTTGGTTCATGGCTGGCATGTATAGGTAAATCTGGCACATGAGTAGCTTGTTATTGTGTTCCCCAGAAATGTCAGTGTGCTGCTAGAAATGTAGGGGGCTGTTAAAATATAACTGATAATGTCACCTGAACACATACAGATATGTAGATATATAAATATAAATAAAATAAATAAATACATAGCAGTAACATCTGCATCCTTGACAGTTTGTATGTCAGATACAGGTCAGGTATATAAAGAACTAGCAAAACCCATTTCACAATTTAACGGACATTGCCTAGTGTAATAATACATGTAGGGGATATATACCTGCAGTCAATAGGAATGTAGTGTAAACAATAAGTACATATAAGTTGTTAATGGAGGTATCTTTTTACACCCTACTGTATGTACATAAACAATGCAATTCCACACCTCAATGGGTATGTCTAATCTCAAAACATTTGTTGGGACATATGTTCTATTTGTTTATAAATATCTGCATTTACTTTGATGCATGTGCCCTGTTCAAATACCACAGTCTTGGTGGCCTGTTGCCACCAATCAATCCTGCATGCTGTTGGAATGTCCACTGTTGTTCTATATATGCATGTGTTATGCTTGCTGTTCAACTGTTGGAACTCTGGTGTGTTGGGTTAATGGGAATACTACTGCATGCTGTTACAACTAATTTGGAATGCTGATGGCTGTTACCAACCCATATTGTCATTAAATCCTGCTAAACATAGAACGTATGGGAAGGCCGGTCCCAGCAGACCCACCTGTCCCACCTCAGCTGGCGATGGCACCTGGCACCAACAGGTCCGGTGCCCAGCCCGGGACCTCCTCCTCCGTTGGCCCTGTGCCACCTTAGGGTGGAAGCGTAGCAAGGGATGGGGCTCGTCCCCCCCATGCAAGTGTGGCCAGAGGAGGGCCACCTATCAACCTCCGAATGGCCCGGGCTGTGGTAAGTAGGGAGATTGAGTGTTCAGTCGCTGATCCTCTATGTCAGCTTGAGGCACGTGTGGCACGACTCATGGATGAGCCTGCCTCTCCTACACAGCCCCCAGCACAGCCACCCTCTGGGCTGTGAAGGTGCAGTGGTGACTGCCCATGGGTAGGGATCTCAGTTCCACTGTTGCCATCTGTGGGCTCATGGGCTTGCGATTTCCAAACATCCTTCCCCGTCAATGGTGTTCACCCACCACGTGTCATATTCCGCCCCTGTATGCGTCTTTGTGTGTCTTGTCTGTTTACCTCCCCAACCTACCTCCCCAAATATACCTACTTCCCCTACCTCACATTCCACTCTCACCTGAAAAAAAAAAAAAAAGGGCAATCTGCTCCCAAAAAAAATTACGCCCCATACATAGCTGCCCATTTTGCACACATGTCTGCTGGACACAAACTGATATTTAATTGGCAGTACAACATACTTTGTTGTCCTCACCCCTCTTTCAGGGGTGGAAGGTTTCAAATTTCCCTCCAAATTTCTAGCATATGCACAGCTGTTGTTGTTAAAGAAATGGGCAGCTATGGACCTTCCCTACACCCGTCAAGCACATCCCGAGCTGTTTTCCCTACTGTCTTTCCCTCTTTGTGCCCCTTTTTCCCCACTTTATCTCCCCATTTTCTTTTCTTTCAAAGAAATGAGCGCGGGGGTTAGCGGGAATAAGCACTTTTAAGCAGTAGTTAGCAGGTGTGCATGAGTGTGCACTTGTATGCACTTAGCTAAGTATTGCTAAGCTTCGCGCAAACCCGCTTACAACTGCTTAAAAGTGCCTTAGTCACCCTGCATGTGAGGGCCCTTGTTCTGCTCAGCAGCAAAATAAAACACCTCTGTCAGTCTCGAACCTCGGACCTTGGACACACTAGAGTGCATGAAGTACCACTAAGCCACAGTAGATATACAGCAGATTGTTGCTGAAATGGATATATCATGCATCAGAATGAGTGAATGTAAAGGAAAGATAGGAATGCCATAACACAAAACCTGTTCTGTGGAACTTTACCAGCAGTCGTTGTGGAATTGCATTACATGACTGTGATAACAGAACCAGCCATTCTAGCAGTAAATAATGTTACAGCAGCACTTTACAACCCCCACACAGTATCATAGCAGGACAATCCCCACCCAAACGTACAAAATACTTGTGTGTTCAGGGTCCAGCAAGGATGTAGGTAGGAATACTCAGTACTGGAACTGTCCAGTTTTCTTGAGCATCCTGTGCTATTGTCAACAATAAAATAGCAGAAACTGTGCAGAAGTGAGAACATTAATATTCACAGTATAGCAGTTCACAAACAGTTCATGTGCCAAATGAATACATCTCAATAACTACGTATGTATGGCAGCTAATTGTATAAGTAGAAAAGAAACTACATACTCCCATGTATCTTGTGTTAGCATTTGTAGGGGTGAGTACAATTCTACACTGACAACGGTGTACTGGAAGTGGCAACATTCAGGTCTGAGTACAGCATTCAAATCACTGGCTACACCCCTAGTTTCAGATATAAGAAGTATACCAACCTTCTGACTTACACAACAGTGTCCACAGCAAACAAGCATGGGCCCCACTTTGGAAAGCTGAAAGGGTTACGCCTACCTGACTTAGCAATTTATAGCATTGGGTTGCTATGACAGTGAGTACTGCAATTACCACACAGCAGGCTGCATGTAATTACCAAATGTTGGCCACCAATTGGTGCAGAGGCCATCACATGCACATGTGCAGATACCTATAAAAGCAGGCTGTACTTGCTGTCCACACATGCAATAATTTCATTGCAGCTACGGAGGGAGAGAGAGAGAGAGACACACAGACAGACAGACACAGACATCTACATCAACAGCAACAGCAACAGCAAAAAAAAGATATTACAATAAATAAATAAATAAACAAACACACAGAACTGAAAAACACAAATACATACAAAGGAAAGATATGTAACAGATATGTATTTACTGGCATGTAGTAGATGTTTTTGAAATGTACTCTACATACTTTGAATCATCCATACGTGGCAGCAGTACATATCTATGCACAGATGCCCTGCATAACTACTGCCATGGACAAATCAGTGTGTAGCTGTGTGCAGTGGGATATAACTGTGACATATGTAGCTCAGCATTAAATGTCAAATATCTGATCCATGTTATCTGTGTTCTGTACAGTAGTGTGTACAATGGCTGTTTGGGGGAGTAGTGCATACAGCTATATAAACATGGATGTGACAGAGTAACATATGCATGATAGTCATATTAAAGTGTAGCTTAGTATTGGCAACTGCTGTACCAGGCTAGTATGCTAATCTAGCATTTACAGCTATATATACACCCTCTAATATTACTGTGTGCTCACATGCGACACCTGTTCATGTTGCAGCAAGGCCCAACAGGTCAGCCATGATGTCCACGGACTTACAACAGTGTGGACCTTGTGTGTGTATGGCACACACATAGAGAGAGATCTGTCTGTGTCAAATATATTAGCATCTGTACATGTGCATAGGGCAAGGGACATACTGCAACTGTTTGTGAAGGGTGGACATATATATGTTGGTGAAGATTGTTATGTGCATATTTCTATGTAGGTTGTAATGTGTGGCAAACAAGACAGCATACAGTGCTGGTATATGACATGTGGTGGTTAAATGCTGTGGGTATGATTTGTCAGGTTTGCAGTGTTGCAGCCAGTGAGGCCTGCTAAAGCTACATGGGCTGAGAACACCTTCAATGCATTCTGCACAACACTGTGCAATATTATTACATAACTGTATACCTCACAACCGTCGCATAACGGATATTCCCACCATGAGAGGTGGACTGTATATGTGCCTATATGTATATCTATATGTACACTAATGGATGTTTATATGTATGTATGTATATATATATATATATATATGCTCTAGAGACCTAAACCTTGTCACCTCAATAAACAGAACATGCTGGTGGGATAGATTCCTATCTCGGAGACATCCCATACTCTGGAACAAACCACCTATCAATAGCAAACAAAGCCTCTCATTAGCAGTCGTCATAAATAATCCTGATGATTGGATGGGAGATAGGAAATACACCCCGGGAATCACCTCTGTGGCTCTGCTTGACAGGGGCACATGAAATTAAATTACATCTGTGTCAAAGGCCAGGGTAGCATATGGCTAGGCTTCTATAGGCCCTAGGGCCAATAGTCTATTACCTACCTATGAACCGATACACACCCACGTGTACTTGTTGCAATAATTGCTATGTGAGGTTAACTGAGTGTGATTGTGAATGTGTTGGTGAATGTGTCAAAGTTCTGTATATGTGTGATAGCTTAGTGGAAAACTGTTTCTGTCATGGTATTTTGTGTCCTAGCTGTGATCCCAGCAAAGGATGTGTATGCTATTGCTAGACAGAAAAAGCAGTATGGCATATGATCTGACGTAGTCCCTTGGTGTCGACTGGGGTGTCCCATTGTAGGCTAAAGCAGTACATATACGCTTATTGAGTGGTACTGCTGGTGAATCCAACTCCCGTATGAACTGTAGCTGTAGGCCTAAACAGCACAGTATGGTGTATGTCCACATTGCTTGGAACCACTGTTTTGTGTGTTCCCTGTAGTCCTCACAGATTACATACCTCAGGCATAAGGTTTTGTAAGTAATGACACACAGTACTGTATGGTACACAGGTAAAGCTCATCTGGGCTGCCATACCTTTGTGTCTTGTATGTATGTATGTCTGATGTGTGTGTGGGTATGCCTGTACCATGCTCTCGGTCATATGTGTGTTACAGGATATAAGTGCATATCTAGCAACATATATAGTGTAGTACAGCAGTATGCCACCTATATTAAATGAATGTGCACATATGTTAGGCAGGTGTTTGCCATCAATGACTAGTGTGGTATACTGGTAATACTGTAACTGGACTTTACAATCATTGCAAAGGATGATATATTTATTTATGCATTAGCTTGATATATACCTCCTGTGGCTAGGTGGTGCATTGTGTTGCATACAGTGTGCCATGTACTGTTGTATAGTCTTACATATTGGTTTCTCTGTTGTTGTGCAGAACATGGTTTGATATATAGAACATGCCAGGCACTGTCAGGCAGTTGTGGGTTGAGCGCTGATATGTAGTATTGAAAGTGTGTATCCTCTGACAGCCAATAGGTTGCTATATATGGCAGTTAATTGATATCTGTACTTTAGAATGTTAAGTGTGCCACATGACTTGCTCACACATATTGTTTCATTGTCTTCCAGGGTCATGGCCCACCATCGTAATCCCACCTATAGCCCAGCAGAGGAAGAACAAATAACAACCAGCCTGGTTCAGCACTACACCCTGCTGTTCTCAAGAACCAGCCAGGACCAGCATGAGTGGACTACACTGTGGCAAGATGTTGTCCGTGGGGTAAATGACATAGGCAGGCATAACTGGACATACGAGCAGGTACGCCATCACTGCAGTGATTTACTTAGACATGTCCGGCAGCATGCGTCTGATGTCCGTAGACAACAGCTTGCCACGGGTGGTGGGGTAGCCATCCATCCCCCCTCACCAGAGTGGAGGAGCTGCTCCTGAGCCTGGTGGCTCCTGGCCAACAACAACAACAAACATGTATCATCATGGTGGCCGGAGCCACCCAGCAAGTTGACATGGAGCGTACAGGTAACATGGCATATCTGTAGACTACTGTTACCTCTATTGGTAGATCATCTATATGTGAGATGTGTACTGTGTAGTTAGAAGATGTGGTGCCTAGTGCTGTGCAATACTGATAATTTGGAATATAATCTGTAGGCCTGAGACTGCTGACCGTTGTACTACTGTAAGATTGCAAACCCACAGTAGCAATGCCACAGTTGTTGCCACTGACAAACTGTCTCATATCCTTGTAGGTCCCTCTGGTGTGACAGCAAGGCAGCAGACCCATGCTGGTGAGTGTGTTCTACATTTAATATTGCAAATTAAATGTGCATGTCATAGGTGAGGTGTAGGCCATGTACACGTAACACACCTACACATAATACATGCTGTGCAGGTTTGCTGTGAGACTATGCACATTTCAGTAACGTGAGTAGCTGCCTCAAACACCACAATTGTGTGGGATGCTCTGTGTATTGCAACACTGTAGTGGACATTTGATAGGCAGAGTCAATACACATGCACACAACATACACAACTTTGTCATACGCAGTACACGTTAACATGCTAAACATGGCGTATTCAGACACCCGCTGTAAGGTCACACTTCAATATCCCAAATGTCATCAACACAGCACACATAATATACCTGAGGGGTAGAGGCCTATCATGGGGCTGTGCGACACTCTTCAACACATAACACATTCATGTTAGGCAATGCTCCCTATTGGGCACCTTACAAACCCATGTAACAACTGGCTGTGAAATGGAGAATGTAGCCATGGTACTGCAGTTCAGGTACAGCATGCTAGGTGCAGGTCTGGCACACATTAGTAGCCTTGAGTGACCACATGATGCTGCATGATGATGGCTCATGGTACTACACCCCATCCAGTTACAGTAACCACAGTACTACACACAGCATTCATTGTTATGCACCTCAATGTTGGGTGTGTGCAAACATATGCACCTATACACAATATGCATAGCAATCACCATTTGTACAAAGTGACACATAAATGTCTTGTAATGCTACTGAGTGTATAGGTCACATGACACACATTGGGTATGTGTTATGTGTAATGTTGCAGTTGTGTTGTAGCATGCCATGTCATGGCTGGCACTGGCATGTCCACAATGTGTCCTACACTCACCATAACCACTGTACATTGGCTATGTTGAGCAATGGTATTCCATCAGGTATACATGCACCACTCATCCTGGGTGTATACATAGCATGCATGTGCTAAACCTGTGTCCACAATTATCTGCTAAAGACACAGATGCTCTAATCAGAAATGGATATCTATGTAACACACAGATACACATCCAGCCATGGTATGTATACCTGTGAGTGATGGTGCACAGGACATTGCAGAGCTTTTAATACTTGCATAGCAATGTTGTGTCCATGTACACATTGCGTTCCAGGGTGAGGCCAATCACTGAACAGCAACACACATGCATCAAAGCCATGTATACTGTTATTAGCAAGGGCTGTCTACACTCGCACTGCATGCTGTTGAGCAACATACTTCCTGCATGCTGACACGTGTGATATGATTGTTTGGCTTGTGATACTGTACCCCACCATCAACCGCTATTGAGTACGTTCTGGATTGCTGGTGGTGTGTGTGTCTGTTTTAGTGAGGAGAGGAGTGTATTTGTGTGCATGTATTCATGTGTGCATGTATTCCGACATCGTGTACAGGTCGTAAAGTGTGCTTCCTGTCTTCCTCTCACAGGTGCTGAGTTTGGGCTGGTTCACTGCAGCAGGGAACCTGATGTAAATGAGCCAAATAGTGATAATGAGGATAGGTGTGTTGAGGCACAGGCATGTTTGCCAGGGTCTGCCGTTGGGCCACCAATCGACAGTACACAAGTGTCCACCCCATTCATGCACACAGTCATACTGCCAATACATCCATCACCAATGCCCTTAGCTGAGGGACAGTGTACAGTCGGCATTGGCCAGGGCAGTGTGGTATCTATGGCACATGCATCCCGACACAGCAGCCATACCCAGATGTCTGGAAGGGTACCACATAGACAGATGTCCAGGGGTTCTCGTCGGAGCACTGCTGCTCATCATGCCCCTGGCAGACTTAGCAGGTGCCATCCGTAATTGCACTGAGGTCACTGACAGATGTTGGGGTGAGACATTAGACATCCTCTGCAATGTCATGTCCATGTGTCAGGACAGTGTGGGACGGCTGAGACGTTGATGTGGATGTATGCCAGCAACATCAGCAGCTGGCAGTCGCAGCGGACATCCCTCAAGTCACAGCCGCTCCCGTAGTGCCAATACCAGCCCCAGCAATGTTGGGGGTGGGCTGTCCATAGACCGTCCTAGAAGACCACGTGCACGTGGCTCTGTACAGTCCCAGCAGGGACCTGGGTCCAGTGTACATCCGTCTACCTCTGAGGATAGTACCCAGTCTGGCTTAGTACCTGATACTGTCAGTAGCACCCCTGCCAGACACAGGTACCGTATCCGTGGCCAGAGATGGTGATCTGTAAAGCCTGGCAGGTACAGTCTGTGGCTGTCCCACAAATACCCGTATATGGCAGCCACATGGTGGAACTGTGTGCATGCAGACACACACACACACACACACACACACACACACACACACACACACACACACACACATAAACCAGACACCTAGAGCTAACACACACCCACACACATTACTCCAACACTGGCCCATAGCAGTACTCTTGGCCCAAACACACACACACACACACACACACACACACATACACGTCGACTGTATGGCTCAATGTAGTCCTCTGGCAAACCAACAACACACCCTGTGCATATGATGAAACCTGTGCCACCTCCTGTCATCTGTAACATTGATGCAAGAACAGGCTACCATGGTGCTGATGCACAGGGTGACTTTATAGCAGTACAGCAATGTTAGCATGTTGTAAGCAGTAGAGTGTAATGATATCCTTGAAGGTGTAGCTGAGCAGGCATGATGTATTAAAGCTATAATTGTCAATGTAGTATTGTTTACACCAGTGTTAGTTCCATTAGTGTATTGTCCGCCCATGTGCCACTTGGCTGATGTGTGTAGTATTGGCAACATGTGTTAGAGAGTGGACAGTACGTGTGGGATGTGTGTAGCACAGATTTGCAGGTGTACATTTGTGAACATGCTGGAGGTGCACTGTCTGCATGTACGTGCATAGTGGATACATGGGCAGGGTGACATGCCCTTTATTACACAGTAACACTCCATAGTTTCTATTGGTGGCCAGTATGCATTGTACTACACACATTTTGGAACTTGAGTACACGTGTGTATGACATGGTTTGACACTGTGCTGTGGGTGATACTGTTACTATCTGTCATTGTTTTGCATTCTGGTAGTATACATAACCTCAACAGCCTGACCATAACCAATCATTAGATGATGTCTTGACAACTGACACAGATGTAGGACACACAGTAACATTTGGATCCTTCAGGTACTATACTATGCCAGTAACCAGTGGTATTCACCTGCACCCATTCCTGAGACCACTCCTGTTTGGCATATAGCTCTCTTAGGTACAAACAATCACAATAGGGATATGTCCGTCCACGTCTGGTAATGCATACTGTAGCCTATAATGCATTCTCCAGATGACACACACATCCTCCACAAGGTTATCATACAGACAGATACCCGTTGTCAAACCCATGCTATAAAGCTGTAAACCAACCAAAGCACAGTCATCCACCTTTACGAAACATAGTATCCCCACGGTACCACATAGGTAGTAGCCACCGACATGTTGAACAGGTACCGATATGTACATGCAGCCAAGTGTTACGTCATCTCTCCTTTGATAATCACATTTCCAAAGGTATTTTGAAATCCCTCGGTGGATCGCATAAGCAATAAGGGGTCTGCATGCATATCCACAAAGGTTGTTGTACACCTACAATGAATAGCCATCATTGACAGACTTTTGCTGTGTTTGAACAGGTCTGAAATATACCTCAGCCATAAACCCTCACTCACACAATTCAATAGAAACCGTAATGAGTGCGTGTGACACGGATGACCTAGGCCAGGGATCACGGCAGTGGCTGGCCTTGTCACAAGCATACAGATGTGACCTAAGGTCTGGAAACCGGCAGCACACTCTGGCAAAGATGACAGATGTGTTCATGGAGAAAGCAGGGTTCCCACCCATGAAATAATTGAGATCACATGTAAGTATATGTATTTGCCACACAGCTGCCTGACATGTGCAATGCACATACTGTTGTCATACTGATATGTCATACAGTAGTAAAAGCAAAACCCACAACACATTGACCAACAGTGTCAGACAAAAAGAGCACACACACACACACACACACACACTCACCAAGTGCAGGATTCAAACCCCTACCTAACTACTTTATGATAATAGAGCAGTACACATTAACACAATGTGCTATACACATTACTGGACGTTTTCCTTTCCACAGGTATATTTGTAGGATGGTGACATCATCAGACTTGACAAAGATAAGTATACCATTTTTAAGGTGTTTTAGTACTCTCCAAAAAGGTTGCTCCTCACCAAGGAGATCACACACAAACACAGTTGTCAAATGCAGTATTCAAACCCCTACCCAACTACTTCATGATACTAGAGGAGTACGCATTAACATGGCGCACTATACACATTACTAGGAGTTCGCTTTTCCACAGGTATATTTGTAGGATGGTGACATCATCAGACTTGACAAAGATTAGTATACCACTTTTAAGGTGTTTTACTACTCTCCAAAAAGGTTGCTCCTCTCTAAGGAGATCACACACAAACAGACACGCACGCACACACACACACACACACACACACACACACACACACACACACACACACACACACACACACACTTGTCAAGTGCAGGATTCAAACCCCTACCTAACTACTTCATGATACTAGAGGAGTACGCATTAACACAATGCGCTATACACATTACTGGAAGTTCTCTTTTCCACAGGTATATTTGTAGGATGTTGACATCATCAGACTTGACAAAGTTTAGTATACCACTTTTAAGGTGTTTTACTACTCTCCAAAAATGATGCTCCTCTCCAAGGGGGTCACACACAAACACACACAGTTGTCAAGTACAGGATTCAAACCCCTACCTAACTACTTTATGATACTACAGGAGTACGCATTTACATGACGCGCCATACACATTACTGTGAGTTCTCCTTTACACAGGTATATTTGTAGGATGGTGACATCATCAGACTACACAAAGTGGGTTACATTAGGTGGGTACATAGAAGGAATGTCTAAACACTTTGGCCATGTGATCATCAAAGGAGAGTTTACTATCTACCTGTGTCCCCAGGGCCATAATGACTTTCTTTGTACATACTGGATTACCACCTATGTGGTAATTTGTGTGCACTTTGTTTTATCCAAAGGGGATGACTATGCATTCTTTGGCATTCTGCTTGAGGGCATTATTTTGACACCAGGTATCTGTCTCTGTAAGACCCTTCTGGAGGATGTCTGCATCAGCTATAGAGTTGATTATGGACCACAGTTAGCAGTCATCTGCAAACCTGTTCAGCCATACTCCTCCTGTGCTTGCCTGTACCTCTGAGCAGTATCTACTGAACAGGTGGGGTCCCAGGACCAAGACCTGTGGGATGCCATTTGTGACTGGTTTAGAGTCGGACATGGCACCCGCAACTCTGAACATGTATGTTTGATCTGTGAGCCACTTGGCCACCCATCCTGTGACATAGCTGTTAATGTTCAAGCTGATAAGCTTGTCCATGATGACAGAGTGGGGAATGGTGTAGAAAGTCCTTAGTGAGTTCCAGGTGGGCTGTGTGGACTACTTTCACCTCCATCTATGTCCTTGGTAACTGTTTCAAATAAGTCAACTAGGTTTAGGAGGCAGGATCTGCCTTTAACAAAGCCAAGTTGGGTAGAGTCTAGTGTCTGGAGGTCCCCAATGTCTCTATATATGGGTTCCATGACAATTTGCTCTATAGCTTTGCAGACCAGGCTGAGCAGACATATAGGGCAATGGTTTCCAGGTTCTGTTGTGGCACCCCCTTTGTGGAGCTGGATGACTGTTGGTGTATGCCATTCTTTGGGAACATAGCCTGTGGGATGACTGAGTCTGGACAGTGAATGTAGGTGAGGGTGTAGTTCCATTTGGGCCTGGTGTAAGATGCAGCCTGGGACACCATCCAGTCCCACTGATGCTGTGTTCTTAGCTTTGGAGAGGGCTGTCTTTACCTGCATGCCCATGAAGTCTGGGGCTCTGCATTCTTCTGGGATGGACACAGGTCCTTTTGGGGGTGATGGGGGGGGGGGAGTTTTCACTGAACTTGTCCCCCAGGATGTGGGCAATGTAAGTTGGTTCAGTGTATTTCTTGCCATTTTTCAGTAGCTGACAGCATATTTGGAAGTTGCCATCTACATGTTTGGTATAGCTAACGAAGGCTTTGTGGTTGTTATTCTTACATTCCTTGGAAATTTGTCTTTAGAAACTGGCCTTGGATTATTTTATGAGTGATCATTGTTTCTTCCTAATAATGATCAGTGATGCCTTTCCATTTTGTGAAGTTTGCTCTATCGTGTTCGTTTCCTCCTTCTGTTGTCTAGCTTATTTATGGGCGATGACCACCAGATTGGTTTCTTATTTTTGGAGGAGTGCATCTTGGTTTTATTTGGGATGTCTCGATCCATGCATCCCTGTAGATGCTCATAGGATGCACTTATAAATGATTTGGCAGATTGTATAGCATTATCCTATAGCAAGTGGGCTTTGTAACTTTCCACTTTGGTCTTGGGAAGTGTGCAGTTTGCTTTTGAAAATGTCTTCACAGTGGTTTCATTGACTGGGGGTGGGGGGGTGGGATGTGGATGTCCAGTGTGATTACTTTATGATCTGATATTACCAGCGAGGGGTTTATCTCTGTTGTGGAACACTGGTACCCCATGTTGGTGATGATCAGGTCCAGTATGTTGTCACCTATAGTGGGCATGGTGACCAGCTGTTCCAGGGTTAGAGTTTTTAAACTCTAGGAAACATTGGGCAAAGGACATTGTGCACGAGTAATTCCCCACTCAATGTTTGGGTAGTTGTAGTCTCCTCATATAATGGTGTTTGATAGGACCTTTATATTTTCCACTGTTCTCAGGAATACTGAGGGACGTTCCTGAGACAAGGCAGGTGATCTGGAACAGGCTACAATCTGATAAGCAGCTTTGCCCAATGTTAGTTGCACTTGCATGGTCTCCAAGGCCTCATGCTGTGCCACTAACCTGAAGGTGTGGGTATCCACAAGGTAAATGGATACTTCCCTTCCTTTTGTATTTCACTCGTGGTTTTGGGTCCGAAGATCAGAGGGATTTTGAGTGTTTTACGTGGAGCATGTCCAACAGCTCTGTGTTTGACATAGCTTTGTATGTTAGGCAAAGATCAACCTCTGAGTAGACGATATGCAAGGGAGTACGGCTGGAGCATTTTGACATGGTCTGTATATGGCATGTATTTCAGGCCGCTAATGCTCTTTGTGAGGTACTGCTGCAGGCTTTCCAGTTGTTGTAGTTGTCTTGTGAGGTACATAGCAAAAGGGGCGTTGTACTCTATTATGGTTCTAGTGAGTGATGAGTAGAGGGGTACAATGTCCTCTTCTATTCTGCATGAGACACCTTTTGTGATGAGGTGTGCCACATAGAAGGATTTCTGTGGGATGTGATTATCACAGTTGTGTCCACTGTCTACCTGTGACCCAAGGTCTCTTGTCACACTTTCAGTGTTAAGTATACTACCGCCTATGCTGTAGTTCATGGCTACAGAGTTTTTAACAAAGGGGATGACAATGCACTTTTTGGCATTGAGCTTGAGCCCATGGCTTTGACAACAGCCATCTGTCTCAGTGAAGCCCTTTTGTAGGATGTCCACATCTTTAGTGTTTACAATTATGGCTCCTAGTTTGCAGTCATCTGTAAACTTCAGTAGCCACAGACCTTCCATGTTAAAGTTTACTTCAGGGAAGTAGATACTAAACAGGACAAGACCCAGGACTGGACCCTGTGGTACTGCACTCGTCACTGGTCCAAAGTCATACTTGGAGTCTGCTACTTTCACAGTGTGTGTTCCGTAAGTAAGCCAGTTGGCAACCCATCTTGTGACATAGCAATTTATACCTAGTTTATTGGGTTTATCTATATTTCCAGAGTGTGGGGTGGTGTTGTAAGCCGTGGCAGGATCTACATAGGCTGTGCGAACCACCTTACCCTTGTCTACGGTTCTGGTGACTGCTTCAATGTCATCTATCAGGATTAGGAGACATGGTCTGCATTTTACAAACCCAACATGGTTGTGGTCCAGGGTTTGGGGATTACCAATGTATTTTTTTATAAGTTGTATGATGATACATTCCATGGCCTTGAAAAGCAGGCTCATCAGGCTAATGGGGCACTAGTTCCTGGGGTCCATGGTGTCTCCACCCTTGTGTAGTGGGATAACCATTGCTGTGCACCATTCAGCAGGCACAAAGCCTGAGGTGAGGCTATGACTGAACATGGTACATCGGTGTCGTGCCTGTTCGTTCTGTGGTTTGTGTAGAACACAGCCTGGGAAATTATCTGGTCCCATGGCTGCTGTGATACTGGCTTTGGAGAGTGTTTTTTCCCTGTGCACCCATGATGACAGCAACTTTGCAGTCTTCCATTATAGAGATGTGCTCTTTCATGGGTGAGAGGGGGGTAAAGTTAACACTGATCCTATCTGCCAGGATGTTGGCAATATCAGCTGGGTCTGTATATTTAGTGCCATTGAGCTATAACTCAGAACAGATCTGAGTGTTGCCATGACATGGACTTGTCTGTTGGGCAGAGATCTCCTGAGTAGACAGTATGCAACAAAGTACAGATTGGGTTAAATTAAGTCTTGTTGCATGGGGAAACTGTTTGAGGCCAGTAATCCTCTTGTTGAGGTACTTCAGTGGTCTTTCCAGCTGCTGAAGGTGCCTAGTCAGATTCATCGCAAGTGTGTTGTGGTACTCTCTGATGGGTCTGATGACTGATGAGTAGAGGGAACCTCCTTTAACCTACATGCACAGACCTTGGCAGTTTGTGTGAACACATAGCATAATTTTCTGACCACTTTGTGAATGTGTTTCTGGAAGTAGAGATGACTATCCACATTTGTCCATAGATCCCTTATTATCACCTCCGTATTTAGCCTGTGTGAGCATGCCCAGTATGACCTTTCAGTGTGATGCTGAATGAAATCCACTACACTTGTTGAAGTGTGTGAGCACGCCCAGTATAGACATTTATACTATATGTGACGCCCAGTATAGACATTTATACTATGTGTGTGTGGAAAATCAAGTTGTATTTTTACAGCAGGGTTCACCTTTGTGTCATAAATCAACAGGGATCATGCTGTGCCTGCAGGGCTTCCATGAGACATTTTGCATAGACTTATCAACATTTCTACATACAGGGGGGACAGCTATTCTTTGTACATTTCTACCTGGGGGCCCACCTGATTGTTACTGTGGGTGTACATAGGATGAGGGTTTCACCTGACACTTATACACATTTGCTAGGCCTGCACTGCTATGTAAGGTACACCATTTCACTCTGTACTCTCTATCGTACTGGCTTAAGGTATACTACTGTACTACAGATCTTAGCGTCCAATGTCACGTATATTAGATTGCGACTTCATAGCCTACCCAACCCACATCACACTGCCTGGCCTGCTGTTCTCTGTCTGCATAGGCCTGTGGGGGATGTTATCCATATGCCTCTTTAGGGGCATGATACAGCATTTCTTTGTGTTTGCATTAGTGTACAATTGTCCTGCTGTGTCGGTGCTAGTGAAATGCTGTCATGGCTTAGAGGTTCAGTACTGGGACTATAGTGCACAGTATCCTGGGTTCAAGCCCTGTCACTGCTTTTTATTTTCATGCTGGGCAGACCAGACTGCTTAAGGAACAGTAAAACAAATATGAGCATGTTTACCTGACTTTGCTCAACTTTGCCTGACCTTGCCCAACAATGCTCAACATTGCCCGACTTTGCGCTAGTTAGTGAGGGCAATTTTGTTTACATATACTAATTAGTGGTAAAAGCTGCTTAGCATTGCATTATATTGCTTAAAACATGGCAATCATGCCTCAGGTGGTGCTGCAGGGCTGCCTATGTCGGAAGCACATAGTACACTCCCTATACATGTTTGAAAACAGGTAGTGTCAAGTTAGGCATCCCTTTTATTTTATGTGCGAGTCAGACAGAGGTATCATTTCCATGGTTCCTACTGAGCCAGTGTATGTGCTATGCGTTGCCTCTTGGCCAAGGCATACTGGGCACGCCTCCTTCTGCCTACTGGGGCAGGCTCAGGTTGTTCCTCCTCCGAGTCACGCTGTGCCTGTACAGGCCTTGGCAATGGTGGAGGGCTGTTTGGCCCTGCCCCATGCTGTTCCTGCTGCAGCTGTTTTCGCAGGATCATATTGTGTAGCATGGCACATACCATGACAATTTGGGTACATGTAGTTGGTGAGTACTGCAAGGCTCCACCAGATGTGTCCAGACACCGGAACCGTGACTTGAGCA
This sequence comes from Protopterus annectens, assembly GCF_019279795.1. Taxonomy (NCBI): domain Eukaryota; kingdom Metazoa; phylum Chordata; order Ceratodontiformes; family Protopteridae; genus Protopterus; species Protopterus annectens. Next base: position 951,460,476 of record NC_056745.1, on the reverse strand, counting down.
TCCCAAACACATGCTCGATTACATTTTGTGTTTGTGCGTGTGCCTCATTATGGAGTTCTTGTTCAGGTGTGTGTGCATTTGTGATGGGTGTCATCAGCCACGGCTCCAGTGCGTATCCAGCATCCCCCACTAGGTGACCGTCAGGGATGTCCCCATTGGCAAATGTCTGTTAAAGCTGCATCAGATGCCAGATATGGGAATCGTGGTAGCTTCCAGGGCAGCCAGCACACACATTCAGCATTATGCCCTGGGCATCGCACACGACCTGGCAGTTGATGGAGTGGAAGCCCTTGCAGTTGATATAGGCCCTACCCCGCTCACCGGCTGGTGCTTTGATGTGTATGTGCGTGCAGTCAATTGCACCCACTACCTCAGGGTATTCCGCTATTTGCTGGAAGAGACGCATATTGCTGGCCAATGCCTCAAGGGAATTGGGGAAATATACATGATCACCGACATGTGCTGACATGGCATTCAGGAACTGGTGCAGTACCCTGGATGCTGATGCCTGTGAAATCCCCATCATATTACCAGTTGGTCTCTGAAAGGTACCTGTTGCTAGTATTCTTAGGCCAACACATACCTTGGTTTCCACTGGGATGGGTTCCCCTCTGTTGGTTGTGTGTGTGAGGTGTGGCCTGCATAGCTCAACAATTTGCTGCAGGAGGTCTCTGTCCACTCTATAGCGCTCCACTATCTCCAGCTCATGTAGCTCCCGGTAGGTTACCCTGGGTCTGTACGCTCTTCTCAGTCTCCTCACTGTGGGTTGCTCAGCAGCATTCACAACGGCACCACCCTCAGCATCTTGCACATGTTGCCTTATAATAGCAATGGCAGCCCCTAACATTTTTTTGTCCGAGTTAAGCTTTTTAAGTTTTCACTCTCTTTGTATACTGCGGTGTTGCAGTGTTTCTGAGAAAAACATAGGGGAATGTTGTTTGCAGAGTTTTAAGTGCTGGGCTGGGCTAGTGTACAGCCTGTGTAATTGGCTGATTCTGATTGATTTCACCTGGCAGCTCTGCTAGTTCTCCTTGGTTAACTTCCTACTACTTCTTTTCCTTCCTTTGTTTCCACAGGGGGCAGCGACGCACAAACAAGTGCAAACACACGCAAACAGGCTTAGGCAGGTGCACATCCACGCACACAGGCTTAGACAGCCTTATACAGGCTTACACAGGCGCACACATGCGCACAGAGGCATAGACGGGTTTACAGGCGCTCACATGCGTGCACACAGTGTAAGCACCTTTGCAAGACATTTTAGTGATATCCACTGCGTACACCTTCAGTTTCTGGGTTTCAGTTAAGACAACTGTAGGTTTGCCTCTTCCAATCCTGGGTAACTCACAGCAAACACATGCCACTCAGCTCCAATAAGCATGCCACTCAGCTCCAATAAGCTTAAAGTCTTTCATACACACCCCCTCATGATGTCACCTATCTTCTACTCCCCTACTCCTACACTTACACTCTACGGACATGGCTCACATGCCAGGGAAAATTGGGATTCACTATCCTTATCCTCATTCGCATAGGATTGCCTACTAATGCTTGGTTACATCTCTCAAACTGAGCTTCCCCCCTTAGCAACCACTAGTCAGTAGCCATGTTGTCTTCAGCCTGCCATTCACCTAAATGGCAGAGGAATATATTTAATAAGAATGCCTATTTTTGGCTTTTTTTATTTTATTTTCTGGTTTTTATAGCGCCGCATGTGTGTGCGGCGCTGCACTATGCTTAAACATCGTAGATCGGGGGAAAAAAATTGATTTTTATTAATTTGCAACAGATAAAAATGCCAATAGCCTTATATTTGGCCATTGGCATGCTTCCTCAACTGGATGCATCCTTTATATGGAGCTGTCATAGCTCCGTTTTGCTATTTGCAGAACGGTACTCCGTTACCAACGGAGCACATTTCTGCAAATAACTCTCCTCTTACTCGGACAGGTTAGTATTTCCTGGGTCACATATTTACTTCATTTGCATAGCTTTCAGCAGCAAATGAGGTAATTTGCATAACATAACACTGTCCGTGCAAGACTAGTTTTAGGAGCTCTCATGCACGCCCCAGCCGGCTGTTGCTGGATCGCTCGGCAGACATATTGGCTGTCTGCCAGCTTACTCTACTCTTAGACTCCATGCAAGCCTTCGTGAATCTGGCCCTCACTAGATTAGTGATGGATATATAGTATTGCAAGATTTCACTAGTGTATAATAATATACATGTATAGCTACACACACACACATATATATATATATATATATATATATATGTATATATGTATATATATATATATATATATATGTATATATGTATATATATATATATATATATATATATATATATATATATATATATATATATATATATATATACATATATATGTGTGTGTGTGTAGGTTTACATTGAAAATTACGAATACAGGTTGGATGAAAACGGGAATGTCGAACCACAGTTGGTTGACTCCTGTTTTCACCTACCTGCACTATTGTGAGTGTGCAGTTTAGCAAATGCCACTGTGCATTCACACATATGTTATTGGAGTTATGACTACAGATCGCAGTACAGCGAGGACTGGGAAATTACCCTGTTCCCCAATGTAGTGGGATCTCAGAGTTGGAATATCTTATTTGCAGGGTGTGTAGGGGGGGTGAAGGGGGATGCAGCCCCCCTGCAAAAACATTACTTTACGTGATATGCAATATTGACGTGCAGCACAGAATGTCGAAAGTGTGAATCTGAATGTTTCGCTATATGCACTTCGACATTTTTTCCTAATTAATATGCTGAATGTCGCACATCTGAATCGAAGATGTGAATGGATTTGTTCTGTACTTAGATATTCTCATAGTAAACCATATTATATATATATACATACACACACATATATATATATATATATATATATATATATATATATATATATATATATATACATATATATATATACACATATACATATATATATATATATATATATATATATACACACACACACATACACACACACACACACACACACAAAAAATGGAGAATGTGAAAACAAATATGGAAATGGAAAATGTGAAAACAAATATGGAAATGGAAAATGTGCTACTGAAAATTATTTACAGTATTCAGATTGTGTTTTTATTACATCAAGATGAAGGCATGTGTTTACTGCTAAGACTATACTTTTGAAACTGCTTAAAAATTGTTCATGTCAGGGACTGAAGGAAATTGCATGCAAGGAGTGTCTGATGGCAAGTAAAAAGGTGTCTGATCATTTGATAAGCCTGTAGTCATTCTCCAGTCATAGAAGAAATATATGATTTGAGTGAAGATTTACAGTGTCAGACTGGCAAGTGTGAAGGGAGTGACGTACAGAGAAGAAAATTGTAGAATATACATTTCATTTTAATATGCTTTCAATACAAGATGTGTTTTTCATTATGTATCTGATAAAGAATGCATGAGTCTGCTGTTTGACTAGACAGGACCTTGATTTCCTAGCCTCCCATGTACATGCTTTTTTGTAGTAAAGATGATTGCTATTCTCTGTTGAACTGTGTTGCGTTTAAGTTATTTGATACATTGACAGAAGTAAAAAAAAAAAAAAACAGCAGTTCCTTAGGGGGTTGTTTTGGAATATTCTTCAATTACAGTTGATGACAGGTCAGACATTCACATTTCTGTAAATTTTCTATTTCTGAATATGTATTTCTCACTCTCTCAGTCGAATAACTTTCTAGATGCTTGGCAATATTCTTTCATATAGAACTTGTTATAAAGCAAAGCCATTGCATAACAGTAGTCCATTATCTTCCTTTACAATGTTTCTAACTACACTTCTCAGTGTCTTTTGTTCGTACTGCAGCTCAGCCCTTAGTCAGACTACAGTACAATGTCTGAAATAATTTCACAGAACACAATTACATTCTCTGTTTTAACTTGGATAAAAGCAATTTCTAAAATAATTGTACTTGAAGAAATCCATTTCTGACACCTCTGCTTTTGCATCCCACTTAACATTTCCCCCAAATCCCCTAATAATCATGAATTAACTTTTCATATTTACTCAGAAAATAAGGTACATTAGAATTGAGCTAGAGCTGTGTCATAAAACCATTTAAATATGCTCATCTCCAGACCAGCACTGGGAATTAACAGTGTGGAATAGACAGGAGGTATAGGGAAGAATGGACACAAAGCCATTAGTGAATCTACTGGCTTAAGTGCTATCACTGACTCTATACTTCTATAAAGCTTAGCAAGATTAGAATTATAAATGCTACAGCTAAGAGCATTTCAAAAGTCTCAGTGAACCCAACCTGAAAACAGATTGGTTTAGCCATGCCCATGGTTAGATATCAGCTTCTTTGATATGTGAAAAACTTACAACTTGGTAGAGTATACTCCAATAATTTTCACTCTCATTTCAGTATTTCAAAATGGTTGTGCAACATTTGATCAACACATTCTTCCTTTTTTCAATTTGAATAAATATACATCCCTCATATTTCTAAAGTTAGGAGGGGTAAATTTGTGTGTTTAACTTTATGTTAAAAAGGTCAGTGTTTAACCTCCATGAACCCCATTGTATGCAACATCTATCTGCATTAAACCTATATACACTTCTACCTTTCCTACTGCTCTCACTGCACTTTCACAAACCCGTTTACAACTTGAGCATTTTACCTCTGCTTGTTCTGACATGCATTGAAATCATGTCTTTTGCCACTGCTGTTTCTCTAAGTAAAATCTGTAATACATACCCTGCTAGCATGCTCATTTCTCAAATCTCATAGGCATTGGTAAGTAATGTACTCATCTGAAGCATGACTGGTGATATCTTAGATCTTATTAATTAACTTTCACTACTTGTTTCCTCAGGCACTCATACAACCTATTTTGATAAACTTCAGAATAAACATGTAACTTCACTTTTCAAGCTGGTGTCTGAATAGTGTCAGCTGTGATATTATACTACAAAATCTGTTTGATTATACATACATACTGTGCATATTAACAAAGCTGTCTGATAATCTTAACATAGCAAACTGAGCACTGGAATAACATTTTCCTGTATGTAGAATTCTAATAAAATCTTCTGCTTTCAACTACTGATGCTCTTATCTTCATTTGGATTGCATGGCTTAGCTTATAAAGGCCCTAGTGAACATTAGCCTAGTATACACCTATGAACATAAATGTCAGTCTAACCCTCAGTCTGTCTTCTGTTGCACTCAGAGGTAAATGAAGCTTTTAATATACTCTGCATGCAGTTACCTTTCATTTACTTCTGGAGATATGCACATCTTTGTCTTTACCCCTCTGCCTTGTGAAAACATATTAAAAAAATTGTTTTAATGTTTTAATTAACGAGTCAGTCCTTAGGTCAGTATCACCACAAAATCAAACTATAATCTCTAAAAGTGTCTCACACTTCCTAAGTAACCAACCTTTCCTAATGCACAAACATAAAAATCTCATTCATGCCATACCAAGCTTTGTTTGATACATAATATTCAATTCTGTAAGTAGTTTTACCACTTTTGCTCTCAGGGTTTCTAAAGTATTTTTCCATCATTTTCAACTCTATTTTCTTTGTCCTGTAGCTTATCCAGTTTTCTTCATTTGTCACAAATTAGTCCTATTCTATTCACTTTTATACTTCTTCTCAAACCCTTTTGAGAGGAAGTATAATTACTATTATACCATGACCCCCCCCAAAACGTGCACGCTGATTGGCCAGCGTGCCTGTTGTAAATCGAGTTATACTAATGGAAAAAGGTCCGGTCGCCCGGACGTTTTTCCATTAGTATAACTCGTTTTTTTAAAACACTGTCTCGCTATGTTAAATGGGTTTAACATAGCGAGACAGCTTTAAAATAAGCAACGTAGATCTCCGTTGCTTATTTTAAAGCTGTCTCGCTATGTTAAACCCATTTAACATAGCGAGACAGTAAGCAACGGAGAAAGCAAGATCTCCGTTGCTTTTTTTTAGTGTCTCGCTATGTTAAATGAGTTTAACATAGTGAGACAGTTTTAAAATAAGCAACGGACATCTCCGTTGCTTATTTTAAAACTCTCGCTATGTTAAACTCATTTAACATAGCTAACACTAAAACTCCATTGCTTTTAGTTTCGCTATGTTAAATGAGTTTAACATAGCGAGACAGTTTTAAAATAAGCAACGGACATCTCCGTTGCTTATTTTAAAACTCTCTCGCTATGTTAAACTCATTTAACATTGACTGACACTAAAAAAAAGCAACGGAGATCTTGCTTTCTCCGTTGCTTTTGCCCACAGCTCTGATGTACTGCGCAGGCGCGCAGTACATCAGAACTGCCGCGGATGCCAGACATCTGCGGAAGGGCAGCAAACAGGCATTATACTATGCCATTATTTAAGAAAAGTAATAGTTTCTTTTCTTAAATAATGTCATGGTATAATAGCAATAACCCACTTCTGGGTGTGGGTAATGCTAAATTTACCCACGGTTGGCTTTGTTTGGTCCACGCCAACCGTGGGTAAATTTAGCATTACCCACACCCAGGCGTGGGTTATTGCTATAATAGAATATTACTAAACCGTGTAGAAAAAATCTGAAAATAACATTTGCTTTTAAAATTTAATCATACCTACTCTGTGGTAATTTTTCAAACTATCTTTTTGCGAAAATCCACATGTGCATATGCATAAAATAACCTGGTAACAGTTATAATATACTGGTTATCGTTGTTGTTGTGTCTTTCGGCTTTTCCCAGTTAGGGGTTGCCACAGCGGAACTCCGGTCTGCTAATGATTGGCAGTAGATTTTTACATGCCGAGTTGCCTGCCCTGACGCACAACCTTCAACTAAGTTACACCCATTCACGCATGTCTCCACACAGAAGATGCTCTAGCTGAGAATCAAACAGGAAAACGTCTTACTGTGAGGTGACAATGCAACGGCAGCACCACCACCACAGTCTAGAATTGATTTAAATAATTGTCAATTTTTGTTTAGTTACCAACCTATATATGAAGGAATGTTTCTACATGCCTAACCATAACTTTATCACTGTTGGAATTCCTTGGATAAATTCATCTTTACAAATTATCAGATAAGCATAAAACATTAATTTATAACTTCCTAACAGATCAGCTTTGAAATAAAACACCTCTACTTGATTTTACTCTACACTGCCAAACATTTAATTCTTTAGGTATCAAATCGGCTATTACTAATTAGCCAAGAATTGAATCCTGAATTTTCTGATTAATATAATCTGAATATTTTACTTAGCCTTCATTATAAATATAAAAAAATTTTAGTCTTAAATATTTCAGACAAATAATAGTTTACTCTGGTTTACCTGTTTAGAGCTCAACTCTAGCTAATGAATTGCAAAAACAGAAATTTATTCCCAAAACAGACATTTATTTCTATTACAACCCTCTGTTTTTCTTAATCCTTTCTGATTTGTCTGATATAAAACTCAACTTTGGCTATTCCATGTTCTGAAACAGTGGGAACTTCCTTCCCTTTTTTCTGTATCATATCGTTGCATATAAAATCACCTCCAATAGTACCTGACCAACCACATGCAACAACTGGAATGCCCACAGCAGATCCTCACAAAAAGAATACAGGGCTTAAATACAGAGTCTTATACAGATCGCCTCAAAACCCTACATCTGCGTTGTGTTCCCAACAAACTGTTGAGAGGTGATATATGCCGGACATACAAGGCATCCCTGCATCCCGCTCTGATAGACCTTTGCATATCCGCAGAATAAGCAACATCAGAGAAATGAGATTTAAGGACCTAAACTTCGTTTACGACATAAACAGGACATGTCAGAGGTTAAGGTATGTATTTCAGAGACATCCCATACTTCCGAAGCACAGCCCTTCTCTAACCCTATTCAAGTGTGACCTGGACCAGTGGATGTGAAATTGAAAATTCGCCCCAGGTCTGGAACTCATGCCTCTGATGAAAAGAGGCAGCCATTAAATCAAGCCCTAGGTAACACACACACTTCAGAATAACCTTTAAGGCACAATAACTAGTGGGATACATCTGAGTTGCCTGGCAAGGCTTATAAAGGCCCAAGTGATTGTTAGCCTAGTGTACACCTATAAACCTATGAATATATATAAGTCAGTCTAAACCTCAGTCTGTCTTCTATTCCAGTCAGAGGTTAATGAAACTTTTCCTATATTCTGCATGCAGTTACCGCTCACTTGGTGCTGGAGACATACATGTCTTTGTCTTTACCCCTCCACCTTGTGAAAACATACTGTAAAATAGCTGTTCCTACTGTTATACATACATAAGCAAACCTGCCCTTCATATAATATTGTTCAATTAAATTTATTACTATCTCCAGTTTACCTAGGATATCCATTTTCATGACTATAGGAAGAAATGTGGATTCAATCAAAACTGCTTCTGTAAAAAGAAAATCTTTTAAATTTGGGAATTCACACATGCATATTATCTTTGTCCTTTGCAAAAATACTTTTCTAAATTCTAGTCTGTCACTACCAGCATAGTCAATGTTAATGTCTGGTATACCTTAAGTTTACATCCCTATTGTGTAGTTTTATGTTAGAAGAATGATCCGGTTAGAATGTCCCATTAAAATATCACTGTAAAAACAAGTAACTAATAAACTAATCAGTTTCCTTACTTGAGTCAGCAAATATGGTATGTAAAAGTCATACTTCACAAAAGGATTAAAATACTCAGTTTTGTCGTCAGTGAATATGCAATACATAAATTTCAAAATAATGTTTACTTTTGTGATATCCAGGGATTCTTTTGGATAATCAACAAAAATAAAATTCCTTTTCTTTCCACTGCATTTCCCAAGATAGGCAAAATATTTTGATTTACTTTTTATAGCTCAGAAATACTCATTTCTTATAGTACTGCATTATGCATAATGCTTCTAAGAAACTATATCCTGAATTTGCTTGAATCATTGCTACATTTCATAAATTACCCCAACAATCTTGTGATTTACTTGTTTATTTATTTATCCCTCGTTGAGCGGGTTAGTCCCATTAGGCTAGTGGCCTCTTTTTATGGAAGACCTGAGGTGGTATTTCCACTATTTGGGGCAATATGGCCAGGGTATTGGGAAACATTCCCTATACTTTTTGACAGGTGCCACGGATCTTTTATATCCCCCTGTGCCACCACCAACTCAAGTAGATGGGACCTCGGTTAAACATCTCATCCAAAGGATGACACATACACAATGCTGCACTGCAATATCAGCAATTTAATCACCTGGAGAGGGACTAGAGCCACAGCTTTCTGGTCTTCCAGCACCAAAGACGACTGTACTACCTTTTGTGCACTGAAACTGCCTAATTATACAACCTTGCAATTAAATCCTGTATTCAAACCCCATAAAAAGATATAAATTTATGCAAATTGCTGTATGATTACACATACAATTTCTGCAAGTCAATACATAATTACACATAATAAATTATTTCATGAAATAATCAGCATTAAGAAATATTGTATAAAATAAACCAAAAATATGTACATCAACCTGCAAACTTTAAATTATCAACTCTAAGAATATAATCACCGCTCACACTTTAAACATCCAAATAGTACCAAACTGTGAGTGTGTGGGAATGGGGGGTAACATCTCATGAACAATACAAACAAATTATACAAAAACATTCAGTTTTTCATTGAAACACATCAATTAACATCAAGACGTCATGCAAATATGCATAAAGAATAAAGCAGTTATCGTTTTCTGTGACTGTAAATCACAAAATCTTAAATATGTATAAGCAGTGTCTCACAGTTATATTACCATTTATCCTAGACTACCTTATGTATGAAAACAGTTTACATCACATGTAATAACAATAAATTTGTATCAGAACTGGCCAACCACAATTTAAAGAAAAATAACATATAATAACCTGAAAAACTAAACATCTACATACTAGGCAAATGGAAGTGGAAGGAATCACATTTTGCACTCTGAAACAGCTTCTTAGCATATTACATAATTACCCACACTAAACGCAAGCAAAACTGTTTTCCCTTTATAAGTAACATCTAAACTGTAGAAGCCCCTTTTCCATAGAATCCTGGATATGCAACTATGATGACCACTGGTCAAATATTCAGGTTCTTTCTGTTTTACCACAAGCATGTCTGGAAGTAATTAATCTGTCAGATTAGAATTTGTAACCAACCCTACTAAGCATATAGCCAGTAATCTGAAATTATGTTAAAATAGAACTGTCTAAATGAAGGCAGTTGGTTCAGAAGATTAAGGCCGTGAGCAATAGTTTTCATGGTATAGGGTTTGAGTCCCTCATAGGTTCATAGGTGTTTACTAGGCTAACGACCACAAGGGCCTTTTTTAAGCCTAGCCATGCATCCCGAATTACTGAGAAGTTCTGATACCCTTGATAAGTGTAAGCATGGGTCTGGGAGATGAACCATTTACAGGTTACCTGTGTATATTAATGACACAGGTGCCAAACCGGGGATGAATTACCGGTTTTCCATCCAATTGTCCAAGTTGCACTTGAATTAGGATAGGGAGGAACTCTGCTTCACATGGATTGGGAGCCTGTTCCATAGACACGGTAGTCTCTGGGATGCATACCTATCTCTCCAGTATGTCCTATTTATATCTCAGGCAAGGTTTCTAAGTCTTTAGAATGGGTAATTCTGGTGCTGTTTGTTTTGTGGACATGCAGGTGGTCTATCAGAGTGGGGTCTGACAATGCCCTGTATGCCAGGCATAGATCTCCCCTCAAACGCCTGTAGGAGACAGAATATAGGGATAGGGCCTTGAGGCGGTCTGCATGGGAAATTTTACTTATCGCCTGTATTCTTTTAGTGGGGACCCTCTGTGGACATTCCAATTATTAGATATGCTTGGTTAGGTACATATCAAAGGGGGCACTGTACTCAATGACAGGTCTGATGAATGCCAAATACAGTGGCACAATGACTTCCTTGGAATTAGATGCCATACCTTTGTTTATAAATTGAGCAACATAGAACAATTTCCTCACCACTGCAGACACATGATGGTCAAAGGACAGATTACTATCACAAAACACCTCACTGAGTCAAAAAGAATCCAGAAAACACACGACCAGCCAGTAATTCACCAGTATCTTGCTTATTTATTTCAACGATATGGTACCTCGGCAATTCGCCTTCAAGGATCACAATTGATTCAATACAATCATCATATTTATATATATTCTCATTTTAACAATTAACAGGTTAATCTCCTAATTAATTAATTAAACAATGAAAAAACTTTTAAGGTGACCATAAGCTGATCATAAATTTCTGTGATATAAATGTAAATATATAAATAAATAAATATGTATATAAATAAATAAATAAATAAATAAATGAATGAATGAGCGTATATTAAACATAAATAATTCATTAAATACCTAATTCTTGATTCATGCCTTTAGGCTTTAAGGTATGGAACTTAAAAATCATTCTAGTTTCAAGCTCCAATAGTTTACATACTACATCATCTCCCCTTTGAAGGAAGGGCTTTCCCAAGACACTAAAAGTTAAACTATTAGAAGACCCACCATGTTTCTCTTGAAAGTGCTTAGCAACAGGGCTAACCAGATTTTGGTTCCTTATATCTTTCAAATGCTCCAACATCCGTACCCTTACCATCCTTTTTGTTTGTCCTATGTACCACATGTTTTTACATAAACATTCCAGAATATAGACCACCCCTGTTGATTTACAATTAAAATGATGTTTAGGAGTAAAATTTACATAATTGATAACACTCGGATTTATAACCTTATCACAAATATTGCAAAAACCACAGGGGTAGGTACCCAACTTTGAAGTCATGATATTCTCTTTCCTTTCAATTAAATTATTATTTAACAATTCCTTAAGATTTTTCCCTCTTTTGTATGAAAACGTGATATGTTTAGGGAATAACTGACCAATGGATTCATCCTCACTGACTAGATACCAGTATTTTCTGACCAATGACACTAGTTTACCAGAAAAGGCAGTACATTTTGTTACATAAAAAAGTTTTTCAACTTCTTTATTCTGTTCCATAGTCAACTCATGTCTGGATTCAGAATTTATCATCTCTACTTTTCTTCCAGGTAATTTTCTTCCAAGTAATTTATCCCTACATGCTAATAACTGTGTTTTATTGTAACCTCTTTCACCTAACCTCAACACAACTTTATTCAATTCATTGTTTTTTTCACTAATGTTGCTAGTATGGTCAGAAATTCTCTTAAATTCACCATAAGGTAAAGCATTCAATAGATGATCAGGATGCATGCTTGTCGCATGCAAAAACATATTAACTGAGGTATATTTTCTATAAGGCCTAAATCCTATATTCTCCCCATCTGCAAATAGTGACAGATCCAAAAAATTAATCTGTGTTCTATTTAATTCATAAGAGAAAGAAAGATTGTGCCCATTACTATTTAATACCTCAAAAAATTCAAAAAAATCAATTATATCTCCCCTACAGATGAAAATAAGATCATCAATAAAACGCTGATACAATATCACATTGTTCCTAAAAAAGTCAGTGGGATAAATAAATATTTTTTCAATAAATATTTTTTCAAAAAAACCCATATATATAACAACGTGTGAGGGCGCAAAAGCTGCCCCCATCGCTGTACCCTTCACTTGCAAAAAATAACTATTATTAAATAAAAAATAATTATGGGTCAAACAAAACTCTAATAAACTTACCAAAAAGTTAGTTCTTGGCCCTTCACCCAACATATCATAAATGGAATCCAATCCCCATCTGATGTCTATATTTGTATATAATGATTTAACATCTATAGTTACCCAATAATAATCTTGATGCCATTTAATTTTGGATATACTGTTGATAAGATCTTGGGTGCTGGAAATGTGAGCTACTACCCTATGTAAATATGCTTTCAGATGAAAATCTGAAAAAGTATTTACATTGTCCAAAAAGGAACCTATCCCAGAGACTATGGGCCTGCCAGGTGGTTTTTGTAAGTTTTTATGTACTTTAGTAAGGCGTACAGAATAGGTATAGCAGGTTTTTTAATATGCATTCTACAAACATCTCTGTGTTCAAAAAAGCCCAAACGTTCTCCCTTTTCTAACAAAAATAATAATTCATCATTAAACATCTTGGTTGGCTCACAATCCAATTTCTTATACTCTTCACCATTAGAAAAGTAGAATATCAACCATCTCACAGTAATCAGATTTGTTCATAATAACCCAATTCCCACCTTTATCAGCACATTTAAATATAAAATTAGATTTGAACTTTTTTAATTCTTTCAATGCTTGCCATTCATTTTTGCTTAAGTTATAACATCTTTTTTCCTTACAAAATATTTTATATGCTGTTTCAATTTCCCTAAGAAGAACTTTAAAGAAAACTGAAATGGCAGGTACAGTGATACTGGGTGTAAACTTAATTTTCCATAACCAGTATTATAAATACTTTCATGGTTTACTTGGGCATCATTTTCACACAACTCATTAAGATCTGACCCATCATAATCATATATAGACAAATTCAAAAGGCTGTCATCTAAATCAGTACAACAAACATTGGGATCAACACTTTCAGAAAATAACACATCTTCTCTTTTAAAATAAACTTTTAGCAACAGCTTTCTAATGAAATCCTTGATTTCAAAATACATATCAGCAAGAGAAGGAAAAAACGTTGGTATAAATTTACTGCCTTTAAACAAAACATTTTTCATATTATGGGTCAATTCCAAATTAGATAAATTAATACACATTAAAGTCTCTGTAGCAACATTTGCTTGAATGAAACCAGCTTCACATACCAGTAAATTATTTGAAGCGGTTTCGTCCCTTCCTTCCGTTTCATCCCTTATTCGAACTGTTCGTGTGAAAGGAGTCTCCTGTGTTAGATGAAACTAAAGCACCATCAAGCACTTCAACTGCGCTAGCAGTCGCTGAGGTATTAGCAAAAGTTACGTTTTTAGAAACATTCCTTTCCGACGAAGATGCTGAAGATGCTGAAATGCCTTGTTGTCTCTGACTTACGTTCCTAACCTTTGACCTGCTGCGCACAGGTTCTCGTTGCCATGAAAACAGTATGCCAATCTCATAGTCTTTCAAATCACGTATAAGCTTGTTACGCTTCCTCTGGATGATCTCTCCCTCTAATTTACAGATTTTCTCATTCACTTTCAAGGTTTGCATCCTATAACAGGACTCCCCCACCACCTCATCCTGTAGATGCAAAATCTCCTTTTTCAACTTTTCATGAGCTCTCAAATTACGTTTAATTAGAGTGTGAAGCCAGCTAGTGGTACACGAAAGAGAAGCTTGTTTCCACTCGTCTAAGAGGTCAGACTCCTCTTCAGAAAACTGTGTGGCAGGTAATTTATCAATACGCAGCCCCCTCGGAGTAATGTTTAAACTGACATATTTCTCCAAGAGGCGCGTGTCCAGATACAAAGCTATTTCTTTAGTTATTAGTCTTTCTAGTTGCACAAACCGCCCGTCTACATCACGATCAGTACCCACGTTCCAGGGATCCATGGTGATATAATGAATGAGCGTGACAGAAAGTATATCAGAAAAAAGCATCGTTCCTGACAAGCCGCTCTGTTCAGAGCCTTCATTACCTTGTGACGTGTAATATAAGATTGTAGATAAACTGGTGAAGAAACTGGCAGAAATCTATCACAAAACACCTCACCGAGTCAAAAAGAATACAGAAAACACACGACCAGCCAGTAATTCACCAGTATCTTGCTTCCTTTATTTCAACGATCTGGTACCTCGGCAATTCGCCTTCAAGGATCACAATTGATTCAATACAATCATCATATTTATATATATTCTCATTTTAACAATTAACAGGTTAATCTCCTAATTAATTAATTAAACAATGAAAAAACTTTTAAGGTGACCATAAGCTGATCATAAATTTCTGTGATATAAATGTAAATATATAAATAAATAAATATGTATATAAATAAATAAATAAATAAACGAATGAGCGTATATTAAACATAAATAATTCATTAAATACCTAATTCTTGATTCATGCCATTAGGCTTTAAGGTATGTAACTTAAAAATCATTCTAGTTTCAAGCTCCAATAGTTTACATACTACATCATCTCCCCTTAGAAGGAAGGGCTTTCCCAAGACACTAAAAGTTAAACTATTAGAAGACCCACCATGTTTCTCTTGAAAGTGCTTAGCAACAGGGCTAACCAGATTTAAGATTTAAAGGACAGATTACTATCTATGTGTGTCCCTAAGTCCCTGAATACTGGGTCAACTCTAAGGGGTGTATCTGCTGGATACTATTATGCATTTCTTAGCATTTAGTTTTAGTCCATGGCTTTGATACCAATTGTTTGTCTGTGTCAGCCCCTTCTAGAGAACATTTTTGTCAGTGTGAGATTCAATGACAGCTTCTAATTTGCAATCATCTGCAACTTTAGTCAGACAGAGACCAGTGACGTTGGTCTTGACTTCTGAGAAGTAAATGGCAAAAAGGAGTGGTCCAAGGACTGAACCCGGAGGGACTCCACTTGTGATTGGCCTCTTTGTAGAGGTGGACTCCCCAATTCTAGCTTCCTGGGTCCCTCAGTCCTCATTTGCCTGCTGTGTGACCTTGAGCAATTCACTTAACCAAACATTGTTTCCTAGATATCCCCTGAAATGGACTGTGTATCCAGTGAGCCTACCTGGTTAACAATTATTACTATTACAAACTCCATGAAAACCTACGAAAATAAACATTTATTAAATTTATCACATTTATTTCTCCCAAATAAAAAATACAAAAGGATGTACAGAAGTCAGAGTCTCTTATTGTATAAGCTCATCACATATGTTTTTCCCTCCCTGCAAAGCAAAGATTTACAGTCAGAGAAGATCTCCTTGAAGATCAGAATTGTCTGGAAGCAGAATTATTGCACATACAGACTGAAAATCTAGTGGAACACAGTGTTGTATGCATTAATTTAGGAAAGTCGGTGTAACATTCTATGTGTTTTAGCAGCTTGAAAAACAGTTCTCCTGTAGATGAAAACTCTGCATATATAGTTGTCTGAGGGGAAAAAAACAGTCACTATTGACATGCACTGGTAATGTACAGTACAGGCTCAGTGAAGTCTTTTCTAAGAAATTAAAATCATATGACATACTTTTCTTGGAAATTGATTTAATTTGTCTCCTTTGCACAGCTCTGAACAGCAGATACTGTATCAAACATCAACATGTACTATTTTAAAACTAAATATGCTTATGCTGGCAAAGGCGTCAGATATAACAGTTCTGTCTTTGCAGAATGCACTGCAAAAAATTAGACCCACTGTGTTTCCTGCCATTAAAATTTGACAGTTTATAGCAAAACAAATGCCCTTTTAATTTTTATTCCAGACTGCCCAGCAAATTTCTATCTGCAGAAGAAGACATTTAATACTTTAAGCATCTTGGGCAATTTATATTTACCAAACTATCCATGCATTTATTTTTTACTTTGAAACTCCTGCAATGCACATAGCAGAGGTTAATTCACAAAACCTTACAAGGTCATTAATGCCATCTAAGTCTGAAAAGCATTAATTTAAGAGGGGAATCTCACTTTAAAAACTTACTGGAATTGCTTTTATTGCAATTAGAAAAATATAAAGTGCTTACAGACCATGAGTTTCAAAATGATGTTTAATACTGAAATGGTAAAAGGTTCCCCAGTCTCTTCTTCCTATGAGACCATAATATCATAAGCTTAGGTTAGCCACTTCGGTCACCCCTTCTCAACTGTGTAGACAATGTGGACTTACAGGTGCATTTTTAAGGGGCCTATTTACTGGCTGGTAAGTGGAATACAGTGGAAGCTGGTAAGTACAGATCCAATTTTAGTACTTCCCCAATTATGACAACTCTCCCTATTTAGCCATGCGGTATTTTGGATCTACAGGCAGATGAGACAGTATAGATGGTTTTATTTTCCATAGGCTTGCCAAATGTAAAGCTCTGACTGTAGATTGTCTTGAATAAAATCCTTGGAGCCATTAATCATGTTGTGGCAAATAGGTTTTATTCTGAGCAGGATAACAGCATCTTGAGAATCAGGAAAAGTGAATCTAATATGGCAGACTAAACCAGCCTTGGTAGTTCTTTTGAAATATTCTCCAATTGCAATAGCATCTTGAGAATCAGGAAAAGTGAATCTAATATGGCAGACTGAACCAGCCTTGGTAGTTCTTTTGAAATATTCTCCAGTTGCAATTAGCTGACCGTTACATTATCCAATAAACTTTTCTTTCTCCATTTAAATGACAGTTCAGATTTGTCACATTTCTGTAAACATTGCCATTTCTCAGTCCACTAAATTTCCGTAAGCTTGACAATACTCTTTACATCCAGAACAGTTATAAAGTAATGTAATCGCACAATAGACACCTCTTATCTGTCCTTAAAATATTTCTAATGACCTTCTCTGACTATGTCCTTTGTTCACGCTGCAGCTTAACCCTCATCTCAAACTGCAGTATGATGTCTAAAATAGTTTCATAGACCACAAATATAGTTCCTATCTTAGATTGCAGCAAAGTAACATCTAAAATAATTCTACTCTAATAAATCCATTCTGACACCTCTAAATTAGCATCCCATTTAATAAAATGGTCTCTTATTAGAATTAATGTAACAGGCACAACAGTATGTTCAGCTGAATGTAACTAGTGAAAGATACCAGATTCTCCTAACACACTATTATAAGAAATGTGTCAGCTGTAACTGTAACTGCACTGCTGTTTGTCAAATACAGTTCTTTGTGAGAACAAAGTAAGCCTGGTAAAAGTATCCTAATGTGTTTTTTTAAAGGCATCTGGAACTCCTGCAAATCCCGATGTGGTGTGAAATGTAGACAACTAAACTATGTTTTCCTCAGCTTGAAATTACCTCAGAGGTAGCATATTTAGAGAACAGAAGAGTAGGATAAGAGGCCCTGCACACTGGAGAGTGAAGTCCCCCTGAAAAAAAACACTACTAATGAAATCTCCTAGGAGTTAAATATATTGTCAAACTCTAAAAGCAATAATAAGACTGCCCACAGTAGGCCAATCATTATATATTTCAGTAAACCAAAGCAGGGCAAGTTAAATAATACCAAGAGTGTTCAAAGAGATAGAATCTTCAAATTACATAACCTAAAAAATAAATTAATATCCTTATTCTATTGGTTATAAGAATATATCAGTTTTACAGTATCTTTCTATTATACACAGTGCTAGTAATCCTGCTTTGGAGGGAGGGTGCAGCATTCTCAGTCAGTGCAGTGTCCTTATAAGGGAATGTCAGTCTCCCAAAAATGAGTACTCCTGAAAAATACAGGTTAATGTCACCATTTTATGAGAAAACTGTATTGGGAAGCTATGCGGTAATATGAAAAAATGAATGGGGCAAAAGGCAAGACAATTAGACTACATTTTCCTCAACTTGATATGACCTCAGAGGTAGCACATTTAGACACCAGAAGAGTGGGAGAAGAAGCCTCCTCATTTGGGGGGGGGGGGGTGCACACCTCTGCAAAAAAATATTACTACAAAAATCTTCCAAGAGTTAAATGAATTGTCAAAATCTACCAAGCAATAGTAAAACTGCCCAAAGCATAGTGATTATGATACATTTCAGTTAGGTAAAGTACGCCAGGTGAAATGCTACTGAAGAGTACTCAAAGAAATAAAACTCCCAAATTATGTTAGCTAAAAAATACATTTGTATCCCTATTTTTTGGCTACTACATTACAACACTTTGACAGTACCCTTCCTGATATCTACAGTGCTAGTAATGATGCTTTTTAAGAAGGGGGCTGATGCATCCCCAACCAGTGTAGTGTCCTTATTAGTTAACTTCTAAAAATGCAGGTTACAGAAAAAAAGGTAGACATTTTATAGGAAAACTGTACCTGACACCTGTTGAGTAACTTACGAAAAAAGTATAGCTGTGTAAGTTGAACTTAGCATAACTGTAGATGTTCGAATGATCACTGCTGAAATAGCCTTAACTATATGGGTTATATCCTTCCAAGGATATAACAGCCAGCCAGCATCCAAAGCTTTGGGGCACCTTCCACATGCCCAAACTGTCAAACAGCTTGAGCTGAGCTGACTAAAAAAAAAGTTTGGGTGCAAAGCCCTTCAGAGCTTTCCTGCCCACAGACAGAGGGAGCCTGAGCACTTAAAGGGCAATACTAGAAATAACAAAAAATAAATGTCCACATCCGGGCATAAAAAAATACACCAAAAAGGGAGTGGAGAGAGGAAGCGGCTACTGCAGCAGTGATCATAGAACACTTGCTGTTATAGTACGTTCAGCTTACACAACTGTACTATGTTCTTCATATTGATCACTGCTGCAGTATCCTTTGCTATATGGGTATATTACCATAGCTAACTAAACTTGGGAAGTGGAAGGATAAGGATCCAGGTGCCCCAGGAGAATGGTTCATAGGTAGCCCTAGGGCCTATACAAGCCTAGCCATAACAATTCCCTGGCTATTTCTTCCCACATTATTTACTTTCCTGGACCCCTGTCTAGCAGGGTGACTGACGTGATCCCTGGGGTGAATTTCCTTTCTCCCATCCAATCGTCAAGGTTCCTCTTGAAGAGGTCCAAAGAGGCACTCTGCTTGACATGTATGGGCAATCTATTCCAGAGTCTGGGGAGTCTCTGGGTCAGGAACCTATCCCTCCAGCATGTTTTGTTTATTGTGATGACAAGGTTTAGATCCCTGGAGCATGTAGCTCTGAGGGATTGGGATTTATTTAAGTGTAGCATGTCCAACAGCTCTGGGTTTGACATGGCCTTGTATGTTAAGCAGAGATCGCCTCTGAGTAGATGATATGCGACAGAGTATAGCTGGAGTTTTTTAAGGCGGTCAGCGTAGGGCATCTGCTTTAGGCCTGTAATTCTTTTAGTGAGGTATTTCTGAGGCCTTTCCAGTTGTTGCAGATGTCTTGAGAGGTACATACCAAATGGGGTGTTGTATTCTATAATGGATCTAATGAGGGATGAGTACAGTGGGACAATGACCTCCTTTTTTCTGGATGAAAAGCCCTTCGTGATGAGGTGTGCCACATAGAAGGATTTCCTGACTGTTGTGGCGATGTGGTTATCGAAGGTGAGACCACTGTCCACCTGTGTCCCTAAGTCTCATCACACTTTCTGTGTTTAGTGTACTGCCACCTATATGGTAATTAATGGATACATGTTTTTTCCCCAAAGGGGATAACAATACATTTCTTGGCATTGAGCTTGAGCCCATGGCTCTGGCACCAAGCATCTGTTTCTGTAAGGCCCTTTTGTAGAGTATCCACATCATTTGGGTATTCAATAATGGCTCCCAGTTTGCAGTCATCTGCAAACTTTGTTAGCCAGAGTCCCTTAGTGTTGACCTGTACTTCAGAGAAGTAGATGCCAAACAAGAGCGGCCCAAGGACTGAACCCTGAGGTACTCCACTTGTCACTTGTCTGGAGCTGGATTTGGAGTCGGCTACTTTTACAGTGTGGGTTCTATCAGTAAGCCATTTAGCAACCCATTGGGTGACATAGGGATTAATGCCCAACTTAGTAAGTTTATCTATGATTCCAGAGTGGGGGATGGTGTCAAAGGCCTTGGCAAGGTCTAGATAGGCTGTGTGGACCACCTTACCCTTGTCCATGGCTCTGGAGACTGATTCAAAGAAGTCAATCAGGTTCAGGAGACAAGATCGGCCCTTCACAAACCCAAACTGGGTGGGGTCTAGTGTTTGAAGGTTGCCAATGTCTTTGTTGATAAGTTCCATGATAATACGCTCCATGGCCTTGCAGATAAGGCTTGTCAGACTGATGGGACGGTAGTTTCCGGGATCCAAGGTGGACCCCCCCCCTTGTGGATTGGGATAACTGTAGCTCTGTGCCACTCAGTGGGCACGAAACCTGAGGTGAGGCTATGATTAAACATGACACTTAGGTGAGGTGCCAGTTCATATTGTAGTTCATGTAGTACACAGCCCGGGATGTCATCTGGTCCCATGGATGCTGTATTCTAGGCTTTAGAGAGTGCGTTTTGTACCTGTGTGGCCGTTATTACTGGAATTTGGCAATCTTCTGGTATTGAGATGGGCCATTTAGGGGGTGAGAGGGGGGTGAAGTTGGCACTGAATCGATCTGCCAGGATATTGGCAATATCCTTCGGATCAGTATATTTAATGCCATTCTGTTTTAGCTCAGAGCAGATCTGAGCATTGCCATTTAGATTCTTGACATAGTTATAGAATGCTTTGAGGTTGTCTTTGGAATGGTCCCAGCAAAGTACGATCGAAACCTAGAGAAGGAATCCAGCTTATAGTGTTTTGTAAAAGTATGTACAGAGGACCAAGAAGCAGCTTCTAGAATACTTCTGGAATCCAACTCTTCCCTAAAATCCATAGAAGAAGTCAAGGTCCTTGTAGAGTGGGCCTTGACCCTGCCTAGAATAGATTTGTCACTGTGAATATAACAAAAGGTAATAGCCTTAGATAACTATTTGGAAACAGTCTGTTTACACAGGTTGCTCCTTCTCACATTCACAAGAAATTAACAATTGATGTGAAGATCTGAAAGATTTAGTTCTGTCAAGACAGTACCCAAGTTGTCTGTGGACATCCAAGTTATGGAATATCCTTTCTCCCTCATTTTTAGGTTCTGGAAAGAAAACAGATAGATACGTAATTTGGCTTAAAGTAAACTTGCATACCACTTTAGGCATAAAAGAAGGATTAGTTCTAAAAATAAAAACTATCTTTGTAGAAATGAGGTAGGGTTGACACACCATAACAGCATGTAACTTAAAGACCCTTCATGCAGAGGTCAGAGCAATCGGTAAAACTGTTTTCCGTGTTAAGAACCTCAAGTTAGCCAGATTATCAGGTTCAAATGGACCACGTGTTAGTTTCTCCAAAACAAAACTTAAGATCCCAAGGAAGGGCCACCTGTTTCTTGAAAGACAAGGATCCATGGCCATATATGCTGAATTGGCCAATAAATTAACCTTAACAGAGGAATAAAAAGGTCCTTAGAATACTAACTGGCACCAAATAGAAAACCTTTCCATTTGCTAGTATATGATTTTCTAGTAGAAGACTTTCTTGTCTCCATTAGTACCTGCTGCACATTCTCAGAAAATAGATGCCTGAAAGGAATCAAGACCATATCATGCAGGCAGTCAACTGAAGATGACTGAAGTTGAGGTATATCAAACACTCTTGTTCTCATGTGAGTAGATCCATTTTGTGAGGAAGCTTCTGGTAATTACCCACAGCCATTTCCAAAACAAGAGAGAAATACAGCTGGCTGGGCCATAAGAGTGTCACCACAATGATCTTGGAGGATTCCTTCTGAACCCTCATTAGCTACCCTGGATATTAGTAGATAGGGTGGAAAGTACAAAAACATCCATGTCCAAAGAAAAGAAAAGGCATTTGTCTTACAGGCCTTCTTGCATGGAGTCCTGGAACAGAATTTTGCTAGTTGATTGTTCAGACAGGAGGCAAAGAGGAACACCCCACAGATGGAACAAATCTTGGAAGACCCCCAGATCCAGTTTCTATTCATAAGGGTCTGCCCTGGTCCTGCTCAGCTTGTCTGCCACACAATTTTCCTCCTACAGAATGTAGGACACCTGTAGACTGAGAATGTGCCATGAAGCTATATCCCAAGCTAACACAGCTAGTCTACAAAGCAGGGACAACCTGGTTCCCACTTGCTTGTTGATGTACCACATCACTGTGGTATTGTCTGTAACCACTTGAAGAAGCCCTGGGGACCAAGACTGTTCAGAGAATTGTGGGCCTTGATCACAGCAAGCATTTCCTTGTTATTTATGTATTTGTGTCTTTCCTTGATGCTCCACATCCCCTGTAATTTTCTCTCTCCTGAAACTGCTCCCCAAGCAAAGTCTGAAGCATCTATTGTGACTAACTGCTTTGGAGAAGGGAGGGAGAAACAGAGACCTTGACTTAAGTATATCTGTTGTCTCTACCAAGTGATTTCTCTTCCAACAAACCCCAATACTGGGATCTGAAAAGATGAAGGGTTTTGATGCTTGGACCAAAACAATTTCAGAAACCGCTGTATATTTCTCATGTGCAGTCTTGCCTGGGGTATCATGAGAATCATAGATGCTATAAGACCCAGAATTCTAAGATATTCCCTCACAGTGACCAAAGTCTGAGTGATAAACCTTAAAAATAGATCAAAATAAAGACATATAGTTTCATGTGCAGGAGCAGCTATTTGAACTGAGGTGTCTAGTTGTCATCCCAGAAGCACAATCCTGTGTGAGGGAATCAAAAAGGACTTTTGATTACTCTCATGGAATCTCAGCCTGTGCATGAGATCTCTTACCTAAGAAACAGATTCCTGACATTTTGAAAAAGACTCTAAAAAGACAAAAAGGTGGATACCCTGTAGCCTGCAATGAGATATAACTGGAGCTAGACACTTTGTGAACACCCTTGGTGCAGTGGATAGTCCAAAGGGTAAGGCATGAAATTGATAATGTGATCCAGACACACAAAATCTTAAGAAACATTTGATGTTTGGATGACAGGAATGTAATAATAAGCATCTTTTAAGTCTAGTGTTACCAGAAAATTTGAAAAGGAAGAACAGGTAACAGATTATGAAGTGACATAATTTTGAAATTGGGCACTATCACACACATACAGGTTTAGGAAGGAAAGATACAGAACTGGCCTCCAAACATTTGCTTTCTTTCTTTGGAACTAGGAACATCCTTGAATAAAACCCCTTCACTACCTGGGAAGGATGAACTGGTCCTACTACTCCTTGAGACAGCACATGATGAAGAACAAATGGAAACAAAAGAGTCTGATCTGCAGGATGAGGAATGATCCTCTGGAAAGGAGGACTTTCCCCCACTGTCACCTGTAACCCTGACAAAGGATTTTCAGAACCCATTTGTCTGAAACAATCTGTTGCCAAATACAAAAATGGAGATTGAAACTTTCTGGAAGAGAAAAAGGGCCAGGGTGGGAGGGTGTTTCGTGGTCTCTTGAATAGTCAGTCAGACTTGTTGGAATGTCCTTGGTTTTGGAAAGTTCGAGACTTCTTTTTGGAACCTCCTTGTCACTTATTATTAAACATCTGTTTACCTGAATTCTATTGAGACAGTTTATTTATTTATTTATTTTGCCGAAATTGGATGAGAAGAAAGAAAATACCTTGGACAATTTGGAAAAGGAGGGTTGAAAAGTCTTAAGAGATTCCCCTGGATCAGCTTGTCCTTTTCATCACTTTTGATAAACTCTGCAGCAGAGGTGTCAAATACTAAATCTCTATCCAAGGGAAAATTTTAAATCTCATTTTTATCATCATCTGGGAAGTTCTGAGAAACAAAAAAAGCAAACCTCCTTAAAACTGTACCAGTGGCCATAGTCCTGAAAGAAGTATCAATAGAGTGTACAAACACTGCAAACAATGAGTAGTGACCTGTGCAATAGAAGAAACCAAGTTATTTAAAGCAGGCTTTTCTTCACAAGAAAAAAATGTAGATAAAACATTCCTCATAGTTTCACAATATGTCAAATTAAACTTTAACATACGCGCCCGACAATTTAAATATCTGAAATTCAAACTTGCAGAAGTATACACTTCCCCCCATACCCATCAATAATTTTCCCATCCTTATTAGAAAGAGTAGGATTGGAATTAATCAAGTGCTTAGCAGCAGAGGAGTCAACAAAGGCTATATAGCTGCTGACTCAGGTTTGGGAATAGTGTGTAAAAATTTAAAAGAGTGAGGAACTTTATACATTCTATCTGCCTTTTAGGGATAGCTGGCTGACCATCAGGAAATCTGCACAGAAATACCTCACAAAGAGGATTACTGGCCTCAAACAGATGCCCTATGCAGACCGTCTCAAAAAAACTCCAGTTTTATTTTGTCGCATATCGCTTACTCAGAGGCAGTCTCTGCCTAACATACAAAGCTATGTCAAACCCAGAGTTGTTGGACATGCTCCACTTAAAGAAATCCCAATCTCTCCGAGCTACACGCTGTAGGGACCTAAACCTTGTCACCACAACAAACAGAACATGCTGGAGAGATAGATTCCTGTCCCAGATACTTCCCATACTCTGGAACAGACTACCTATGTCAAACAGAGCTCCTCATTAGCACTCTTCAAGAAAAATCTTGATGATTGGGTGGGAAATAAGAAATTCACCCTGGGGATCACTTCTGTGGCTCTGCTCGACAGGGGCATAGGAAAATAATTTTCTTGGGTGGCGGAACCCAGGATACCTTTTTGGCTAGGCTTATATAGGCCCTAGGGCCAACAGCCTAGTACCTACCTATGAACCTATTTAGGCAGTAAGACACACATCCTCCAAAGCAGACAGGACAGCAGAAATGGGTAAAGGTTCTGGAAAATCCTTCTGTGACAACTCACAGTATTTTCTGAGGAACTGAGAAACCTCATTGTTCTCACACTAAAAACACTAGCACATTCTAGCAATGCAATAGTCTCAGAGAAAGATAAACCCCCCCTCAGGGAGAATCAGAAACTGAGCTCTTCTTTTAGTCTGAATTAGAAATCTGAAGGAAAAACACCCAAGTCCATCCCTGCATCTTCCTGTTTAGATTCAGAATCTTGAATGTCTTCAGGAAAAGAGGAATCCCTCTTTCTTTTACCAGAAACTGCTTTACAAGAAGGATCAATGGCCTGAAATAAATCCTGAGCCAAACCCAGTAAACTACGCCTATCCAAAGAAATATTAGGAGGAGTAGTTACATACTTGGTTTTCTGTTTCTATTTGAAAAGAAAAATGAGGCCAGCCATATTACTAATGGCAGTAGCTGCTTCCCCAGTAAGGCACAGCATTCTGTCACAGAGAAACCTTTCCTGCTTCCTCTCCCAGGACCGACAAGAGTGGCTCTCCCTTGCCCTTTGAGAGGACTCCAATAGCCACAGAGGACATGATAAACACCCAGTCCATATTGGCTGCAGCAACAGTCCTTTAAAAAAGAGAAACCCCCAAAGGTAGAATCAGAAAGCGAGTTCTCCTGTGAATCAGAATCAGAAATCTAAGCACGATACCCAGAGCCCGTCCCTGCATCTTCCTGTTCAGATTCAGATTCTTGAATCTCTTGAGGAAAGAAGGCATCCCTCTTTCTTTTACTGGAAACTATTCTACAAGAAGAATCCATAACCTGAATCAGACCCTATGACAGTCAAAGTAAACTACTCCTAGCCAAACAAATTTGTGGTGGAGTAGATACATGCTTGGCTTTCAGTTTCTTCTGACAGAAAAAAATGTGTCGAACACTGTTACTAATGGCAGCAGCTGCTCTCCTAGGGATGGGCACAGCATTCTGACATAACAGGGAAACCTTCCCTGTTCCATCTCCCAGGACCAACAACAGTGGCTCTTCCTTGCCCACTGAGGGCACCCCATGAGTCACAGATGAGGTGGCTAATTCTTGTTCCATATGGCTGTAAGTGCTATACTAGAGGGATCTGGGGTAAAAGATGAGTGGTCTAAGGTACAACAAATGGCCATAGCAGAGTCACCTACCTGCAGTTGAGGCAAACTGCTAGCCCCCTGTGTTTGCTTTACTTTTTCTTTTTATGGCTGGAAAAAGGACTGACTATGCGACTGCTAATGTGTTCCATGGTCAATTTGAAAATGGTGCCTCTAACCTGGGAAAAACAAGCAACAATGTCAGTAAAACTACAAATTCACAAAAGTTCCTTTTTTGACAGAAAAAAAACACAGTAAAACATTTTCAAACACTGTGGCAAATCCACAGCAGAAAAATAAACACAATTTATCCACAGAAAATATTTTATCAGTTAGTTAACACTCCTCCTAAACTGACAGAGAGAAGTGCTCAGTTTGAAAGTATATTACAGTGTCAAGTCAATCTTTTAAAACAACACCCATAGCTTTAAAAATATTAAAACACAACAGTCATAGCTTTAAAAATACCTTTTCTGAAGATAAAAGTAATAAAACATCAATAAAAAATAAGACAATGGAAGTTTTTTCCCCAAAGGAAACTTATCTGCCCAACTAAGGAAAGCATAGGCTGACCATTAATCCTCGCAAGCCTCAGAGGAGTGTTTTCTTCAGCAGCAAGAAAGTTCTGAAGGGCTTCCCAGCCAAATGTATCTTTTAGTCAACTCAGCTTGAACTGCTTGACAGTTTGAGAGAGTGTGGAAGATGCCCTGAAGTTGTGGAAACTGGATGGCTATTATATCCTTGGTAGGATATAGCTCATATAGCTAAGGTTACTAAGGTTACTGCAGCAGTGACAAATATGAAGAATGTATGATGGTACTGTAGTATAGAATGAATGTTAAGGGGAATGCCAGTCTACTTTACAAAGTGTAACATAAAAATATGAATTTTCATTTTTTCAACAATAAGTATAAAAGTGCCATATTTAAGCAGATTACTGTTACAGCATTCCATGATTTATTGCACACTTTACATATCCAGGGTGCATAACAACATTGTGCAAAGGTGTTTCACAATTACAAGAGAGGCATGAGTCCAGCACATTAGTAAATAACTGGCTACTATTCTTCATAAGGTAGCCAGTACGTCCTTGGCTTTAGCTGTCATAAGTAAAATGCATTACTCTCACTCTGTCTTGCACTTGTGCATCACGTCCACCCTCCTTACAACATTCCTGTTACAAAATGTAAATCCCACAACAAGCATAAGTATGACAAAGTATGTAATAAAAAAGGAAACAATGGCTAATGGAACTTTTAAAGGGAGGGGCTAATGCCTCTCAGTCCCCCATTTACTTCAAAAATGTCAGAACAGTGAGAAAATGAATGGCAGGGCAGTGAGGAAAATAAAGTATCCCATAATGAGAAATAAACATTTACATGTAAGGTAACTTTTTTAATGATTTGCATCAGGTGTGAATATTTTTATTCCAAAAAACATTTTTTGCTGGATTTGTTTTATTGTGTGTGTGTGTGTGTGTGTTAACCATGTAAGTGAACTGATCCTCAGACCCTATTCAGCCACAAAGAGGCATACAGACAAAAACAATAATTGAAGTGCACAAATAAATAAACTTGCAATACATATACAAAAGTGGTAAACAAAACGCAAGTGTGAACATAAAGCATAAAACAATAAATGTACATCATGAAAAACAACAGAGACTAACATGTAGATGACATTATATATACTGAGAAATTTCACCCCTTTGTACAATGTAAATATAAAAATTTTACTTGGGAAGGTTACAGGGGACAATGGCCCCATTGCAAAACAAAATACAGTATGCTTGAGAACAATGGGAAAGGTTTGCTTCTGTTGCTGGTAAACAGTTTAAGATACAAAAATAGTCTGGCTGTACAGCATGCGGGTGCTATAACTTAAAAATCTTGCTCTCAATCCAAAACTCCCTTGCATACCCAAAGAGTAAAGTGTATAAAAGGGGACACTGTCCCTTCCAACAAAGACATACGACAGTAAATAGTGCAGCTAGATGTTGCTGAGATGCTGTAGTGATAATAGCATGCCTGATTTATATTAATTAGTACAGGCAATAAAAGTGGGTCACAGGGGAGGTCTTTTTACAGTCACAGCCATGTTATATTGGTTTGTGTCTTTTCCCAGTTAGGGGTCGCCACAGCGGAACTCCGGTCCGCTAATGACTGGTAGTTGATTTTTACGTGCAGAGTTACCAGCTCTGACGCACAACCTTCAACGAAGGTATGTCCATTCACGCATGTCTCCACACAGAAGACGCTCTAGCTGAGAATCGAACCGGACAGCGTCTTACTGTGAGGCGACGCTACCGCAGCACCACTACCGCGGGTACAGTCACAGCCATGTTATATAAAGAATATAAAGACAAAAAAATGCAAAACATAGTGATTATACACATAATTGTAATACAAAACAGTAATAAAATTCAGTTAACACAAAAAAATGGATGCCAAACAATTTTAATATTTTGATTTACTGGAAAAGCAAACACATTGTAACATATGGGTTAGACAATACTGGAAACTACAGAGTTGCTTTTTGAAGGTTTCTTACTATTTAACTGCATTTCTACAAGTACAGTTAGCTTCCTTATTAATAAATTCATTGCAGACTCTCTTAATGCAAGTACAGCTATACATACTTTGTATTATTTCAACATGAAAAGATGTTACCACTAAGAACCTAGAATAAAAATATCTAGCAGAGCAGTGAATGAAATGAACCCGAACATGTGTTTGCAGGATATTTTAGAAGTTAAGAGTGCATGAGAGTAGTTTAGTCCCAGAGAGGCCTGATACATAGGGTATTTGCTTCAGCCAGAGTGTGATAGTGATGCTACCTGGTGACTTTCTACAACTAGCTGCTACTTCCATTGCTTTCCCTATATCTATTCTCATTGACCGTTCTATCTCTAAACAGTACGTACCACTCCTTTGGAAAACATCTCATGTCATACCCTTACATAAAGGCGGTCCCTCTACCGATGGATCTAACTACAGACCCATAGCCATTTTTGTCACCATTTGCCAAAATCTTAAAAAATATATACACAAACAGGTCTTAGACCATCTTCTGTCAAATCTATTATCTAATACACAACATGGCTTTTGACCTAGGCATAGCACCAGTACAGCTCTAATTAGCTTTACTAATAGCACAAATCAGCTCATAAACAAAAACCAACTAGTCCTTGCTACCTTCCTAGTTATGTCAAAAGCATTTGATACTGTATCTATCTCATCAAATACTTCTCAATAAACTGGCTTTCTACCACTGCAGCTCTGAAGCACTAAGCTAGTTTCATAGTTACCTGTCAGATAGGAAACAAGATACTTTATGGGACAATAAACTCTACTACATGTGTAGGAGTCCCACAAGGATCTAAACTTGGCCCACTTTTATTCACAATTTTTACCAATGACCTAAACTCCTCAGCAAATCCAGTCTCAATCATATAATATACTGATGATGTTTCCCTAATCTGCTCTGCCCCCTTTATCAAGGAACTCCAAGAAAAAACTCAGGCAGCCATCCACAATACTGAAAACTACTTAACAGCCCATCAACTTATATTTAACCCCAATAAAACCAAGTTTATTGTCTTCTATAATACCTCAACAACAACCAACCACCTATCTCTATTTCCTTCTTAGTGCCACAAAAATAGAACCCGTTAAACATACAGAACTTCTTAGTGTCACAAATGATAGTGGACGTAAGTTTGACAAACACCTTGCACTAACAATTAAAAAGGTTCATGTCAAACTGGGTTCTCTCTATAGGGCTAAATCGTATCTTACTGACCACGCCAGATATGCAACAGCCAGAACCCATCTCTTACCTTCCCTGCTTTACTGTTCACAAATATTTACCAGTCTTCGCAAATCTGAACTGAATAGCCTTGAATCTTGCTATAACAAAACAGCCAAATTTGACACTAATCAGTCTCAAAGATCTCACCATTGCACTTCCCATCTCCAGCTGAACTGGTTAGAGCTCTCTCGCCTGTTTACTCTGACACAGCTACTAACTGCCCATACAGTCATACAAACCTGACAACTGGCCAGCTCTGACCTTGTCCACCCCTACACTAACCTAAAATCTCTTAGGTCTGCTGATAAAGTATTGTTGAAGGCTAACAAAACCCAAAACTCTCACGGCGTCACCTTATACTCAAATATCATTGACAAAACACTGGAATTATTTACCTGAGCAGATTCTGTCTATCAATAATACACATTCATTTAAACAGACCCTAAAGGAATAGTTCACCAAACATAGGCTTTGCTCATGTACTCCACCAGGCTAACTAATTTAACCCCTTACTGTCTAACTTCCTTCTCTCCACCACCCATTGTCAATATTTCTTGGCAACTGAACCTTCTTAGCTTCAGTTTGTGATATTTTTATACTGAAAAAAAAATATATATATATATATATATATATATATATATATATATATATATATATATATATATATATATATATATTTTGTCTGTATGAATAGTATAAGCTTATTGTACTACCATTACTAAATGCTTTTAAATACAACGTCAAGAAACTTGTGTTTGAACTCCTAGTATAATTGTCATACGTACAAATGTATAATTATGTAATCTTCCTTGGAGATTTTCTCTATGGGTCTTTGCTGAAAACGGGCTACTGGCCCAGTTGGACACTACCCAGTTATCAAATGTAAATAAGTAAAAATAAATAAATTATGAGCTGCACTAATTTTAGAAAGATTATCAAATGTAAATAAATAAAAATAAATAAATTATGAGCTGCACTAATTTTAGAAAGATAGATTTTGATGTCCATTCTTTGAGGTCGGGTTAAAAAGTTGTATTTAGTGCCAAAGTACACTGGTAAAGCCAATGAGAAGGGCGTTGTTGTATCCTAGTACTTCACACGGATGTGCAGTAGCAAGGCCTGCCCCAAACTCACCCACTAACCAACACCCAGTGATGTGTACAAATATGTAATGAAAATTCATGGAGGTGTCCTTACTAGCCTCATGAATATTCATGATGTATTTACATGTCGATTCAGGGAAATAAACTTTGAACAAAACATTGATTTTTAATCAGATATTCGCATGCTGATTCAGGGAAATAAGCATCCAACGAAATATTGATTTTAAAATTAAGTTCTACCACTTATTTTAAAAGAACTGCACTATAACTGTTAATGGACTACTTAAGGACCAGCACTATAATTACATTAATTTTAGAGGAACAACAGTGTAACAGCACCATAATAGTTGGCGGACTACTGAAGAAACAGCACTATAAATACATTAATTTTAAAGGAACAGCGCACATTTTGTAATACCTAATAATCAACACACGCACACCCAAGAAAGCTGCACTGTGCACTATAGACCCACTTCCAATGTATGCGTGATGTCACTGGCAATTCTGCACATTTTGTAATACCTAATCAACACACACACACCCAAGAAAGCAGCACTGTGCATTATAGACCCACTTCCAATGTATGCGTGATGTCACTGGCAATTCTGCATGTCAGTTAATCGTACATTTGCGTATGACATTAGGCCATTTGGCAGGTCAGTCACACAGGCCATGCCCACTTTTGCACAGTCTGACCATGTAGGGTACTGGGATACAATTATGCCGTTGCAAGAATGACATCTTTAGTTATAAATGACCTAGCTTCTTTTATAAAACTAACAAAAGACAAGATGTGCACATTGAATGTAAAGAACAGTCAAGCCAGACACCAAAGTAATAAAAATACAGTTAATCTTTCAATAGGGGAATGCATGTCAGCTATTTATGGTCCAGTCTTTTGTGAAAGCAACTAGACAAAATTATATGCAACCCAAATACTTTGGTCTTTATTTTTTGCCTTGTTTATCTTAAGACCAAGATCAATTAACAAGCAACAGACTTGCTCAAAATATATGGTCTGGAAGAAATAAAACCTAGGCCTTCACAAAATCCCAAAACATTATGCCGTCAGCACAGAATATGGCATGAATTTTCCTGAATCTAATTGTACACACATTCATAATCACAAAGCAGGAAAGATTCAAGCACAGAGCCTTACTACTTGAAAACAGGAATCATTATGATCAACGATAAACTGAATAGTTGTTTCTTAAGATGACTATGAAACAGCTGTAGTAGTGTTCCCAAGGCCATACAATTTAAAATATACAAGTCATTTCTGCAATTTATGCTGGTTTACAGAATCAAAGGCGTTTGTGAGCTCAATAAAATGTATTCCTGTCAATGTGCCTCTGTCCATGGACCTCAGAAGGTGATCTGTATGGCCAACAGTGGCACAGCAGATAGCACTGTTGCCTCACAGCAAGAGGTTCTTTTGTTCAGTTCTCAGCTGGGATGTCTTCTGTGTGGAGCCTGTATGGCATCTCTTTTGTTTGTGTGGGTTTCCTCCCGCTGTTCCAATTTCCTCTCATATTCCAAAGACATGCAGCTGGACTGGACACTCTAAATTGCCCATAGGTGTGAGAGTGCATGTGAGTGTGTAGTGTGGAAGAACTACTGTGGCAGGGCTAGCCACCCGGCGATGTAAACTTTAGCTCTAGGCGATCATCACTGCTGACGTGACAACTCAACCCCATATGCAAAAATGAGAAAATGGGGTTGTGGATGGATGGGTGAACTGAACTGTAGAGATGCTATGACATGAAAAAAAGTGCTGTTTGCTACTCAGCTGATCACAGGAACTGAAATGGTTTGTAAAAATGAGAGACTATGTCTTTCTCTTGACCTTAAGCTAGGGAAGACAGCAGACAGCCTTGTCTGTAGACCTCCCCATTAATGATCTCTTCTTTGAGGAAGGGTTTTACATTTCCTATTTTACAGATATAAGAAGGTGTTCTAGTTCTGGGAAATGAACCAAGGATGCCAATACTGCCTAGTGTCACAGACCTTGAAAAACATTATGGCATAAGCTGCTACAGTCAGGTAGCCTTTAATGTGGGACTACTGAAACCACTTGTTGATCTGTAACAGGAGGACTTCAGAGAACTGAAAGCAATGTGATTCGTGAATTAATACCACATATACAGTTAATCTTTATCTGGTGCAGGTGCACATGACAACATGAAGTCATAACAAAGTGTCAGACCGTGGCTTGACTACTGTACTTTAAGGTACAATTTTTCACGACGTCAGCGCTGACAACAAGAAACTTTGAACATGATAACACCCGAAACACACGAGTGTGAATATGTTAGAGTAAACATTTCTAAACAAAATTCCGATTCCGTATGGCTAGTTCCGAACATCTGTTTCTTTCTCGGTTGTCTTTATCCCTCCTCTTTTCAGCACGTGTCCGCGCTACCTAAATGAGATGAAAACTACCAAGACAACTTCTTTAGCAGACCGCTGTTGCCCCAGAACTATGCTGTGGTTTTATCATTTATGATCCGGATAACATCTCCTTACACCATTAATCTGTTGCAGATGCTCATTACGTAATTGAAAAGAGACAACTGTAACTCGCGAGCCTTGCCAGGTAACAAAAGAGGTAATACAAATAAAAGTTCAGATACCAACTGCCTGTAGATATTTTAACCATTAGCTATGGTCGGGAAAATAGGCTCCTTCTAAAAGAAAATTATCATTAAGCCACACATGGTGGCGGTCGATTGAAAATTAAGCACACAGCTAAAAGCCCCTGCCATTAACAGACTGTAATTTGCTACAGCTACTAGGTTTGCAGAGCTACTCTGGAAAATAACAGAAGAAATATGACAGCATTCAGGTTTATTTATCCTAGTAAGATGTCCAAAGCTTTAGCAATATAAATAAACGGTACTAAGAAGAAAACGATAACTGAAATACTTACAGTCTTCGTTGACAGAAAAAAAAAACACGTCTTTTCTTTTTTTAAGTAGAGAGCCTTTCTTGGTCGTTAAGACGCCGTTGTAAACTGCAACTTAGCAACCGATTACGTATTGATATAAGCCGCGCATTCTTTTACAGAGCCTTCGGAATCTTGTAGGGATGCCTGTCAGAAACAGAGATGTGCCCACGATTTGCAAAAGTGCTACGCTTTCATTAATTTTTTTGTTGTTATTTAATCTGCTTTGCTATGGAGTTTATATGATACATTTTCCCACCTGACAAGAGAGTGAGGGAGATTAGTTCTTTGGTGAAGAGCACAAGTCCTCAGCTTAACTTCAACGCACATCCCACTGCATTACGATCTAGGTTCAAAGGTGTTTACTAGGCTAACGACCACAAGGGCCTTTTAAAGCCTAGCATCCCAAATCTCTGACAAGTTCTGGTACCTTGATAAGTGCAAGTAGGGATTTTGGAGTTGAAACATTTATACGATTTATAAGCAGGGGATTGGGAGATAAATCATTTACAGGTGCCTGTGTCAGTTAAAGACAGGTGCCAATACAAGCATGAATTTCTTGTTCCCCATCCAGCTTTCCTAGTTACACTTGAACTGGGTTTGGGAAGACCCATTCTTCACATGGATGGAGAGCCTGTTCCAGACACAGGGCAGTCTCTGGGATACATGGCAGCAGATCCTATTTATATCGCAGGCAATATTTAAGTCTTTAGACCACATAATTCTGGTACTGTTTTGTGGATATTCAAGAGGTCTATCGGAGTGGGATCTGACAAAGCCCTGTATGCCAGGCCTAGATCTCCCCTCAACAGCCTGTAGGAGCCAAAATACAGGGATAGCTATCAAAGCAGAATTCTGAATCCTTTAACTCAATAACATATATGTGGTTGGAATGTCACACCTCCAGCAGCCTACACACCGTACTACCTTTCAACCTCTTACAGCAAGAAATCTGGACACAGCCATACATAAAAGTGAGACAAAGGCCCAACAATAGGGACAATTTTTAACTATCGCTCTTACAAATGCAGAAAGTTGTTAGAATAACAGGTTTTGCATTAGCATGAATTTTCTGAAGGATATGAAGTCTGAAACTCAAATGTCTACCATTTTCAAACTTCAGTCTTTAATGATTTACTACTGCCAGAAACCACAATTTTATGAAAAAACAGACCAAAAATATGAGGCCAAAATCTGTGAAAATCTGTACAGTTGAGAGGTATGCAGAGCATATACATCCTTGTACTCCAGAGCATTTTCTGAAAAATCAACTTCAGAAGCATAAGATAAGCAAATGTAAATATTTTGAAATAACAATGTTATCAGTAAGAAGTGTCTTTTGCAGTAATAACAGTGCATTCATAGTCTTTCCATAAATACTATACCATATTATTAATTCACACAAAGCCATAATTATATTTTTGCTAAACTTTCACAAATTTTCATATCTTGAAAAATATACAACACAGACATATATTGTTAGAGCACTTTGGGTAACCAGTCATAAGTTTTCGGGTGACAGCAAAACATTCTTCTCTGAGTGCAGGTTTATTTGCATATTTATAGAAATATGAAAACATATGATTGGTTGTATAATTAGCAATATAAGTAGCACAGGATATCTCTCAAGATATGTATCTTAAAGTTGAAATATCACAGATAGTTTTCTTCAACATCTAAAGTTTCACCCGATGCCATGTAGCTGTTTGTAAGTCACTTGTTTTTTTAAATATAAGTACTTATGGTGATATTGTTTATATTCATAATTACTGACAAACAACTAGCAATATTTCAAGTGCAGTGTGAAGTGGTGTACCTAGCATAGATGACACCCAGTGCAGATTTTTTTAACACCCCCATGGATATTTCTTTCTAACACCTCCTCTATGACAATTGTTTTTAGTAATAGTCATGAAATGAAACAAAATAATGGCCAGCAAGGAGCAAGCTAGGAACAGTGTTCAAATCCCCAAAAGACTCAGCCATCCTACAGGAAGGCTTGTCCCAAACAAAAACTAGTGCCAGAATCATGGAATAAAGCTAAATGTCAAAAATGTGTTATTGTCTCCTTTGGAAAGTTGAGTATGACATTGACAACACACGCCTAAGAACTGACCCAGTAGTTTGGGATTTGGTAACTTATGTGGACAACTGACCCCACGTTCTATTAGGAACTGATCAAGATGAAGCAAACTTAAGGACATTCTGTAAAATCAGGAACAGTTTCAACTTGGTTTTACAAATACAGCACCCAGACCGAAAGAGAGTAAAGAATGAAGCATATTTCACGCACTCTAATCATGTAAAGACAGACTATAAAGTAATCAAAGTAAACTTTATTGTCATACACATCAACACAGAGGAAAAAGTGTGTATCGCTGCATGAAATTTTGATACTCAGGCTCATAAGATATGAATGACAGTTTACAGAAGAAAGATAGATTAAATTAATACAAAAATTAAATAAAAATAAGTAAAAAAATAAGATACAAAAAAGTAAAGTAAAACAAATTTCATCCCTGGTTTAGCACCTATGTCTCTAATGGACACAGGTAACCTGTAAATGGTTCATCTTCCAGGCCCATGCTTACACTTATCAAGAGTAGCAGAACTTGTCAGAGATTTGGGATGCATGGCTAGGCTTAAAAAGGCCCTTGTCGCTAGCCTAGTAAACACCTATGAACCTATGAAAGCTCTATTTATATCAAAAACACAACAAATACAGTAGCAGGAACAGACTCAGTAGAAATATAACGATAGACAAAAACAGTACAGTAATAAATAAGAGAGCACACATGTAAAATTACCCACCACCAATATATACCATAAACTTACAGTTTACAGTTTTCCTAGTGCAGATAGAGACATATGAAGTGAGAGAATTTATGTAAACAACAATGACATATTGCACACAAATAATGTTTTACCCATGTAGCGCATTAAGCTATGGGTTTCTTATTCTGCAGTTTGTTAGTGTGTGGGAAGAGGCTATTATGACATCTGGATGTCCTGTATCTAATGCTTCTGTAGTGCTTCCTTGTTGGCAGGAGTTTGAACAGTCCATGAGCTGGATGGTGTATATCCCTCAATAGTTTTTGGACTCTGCCATAGCATCTGCTTGAATATATATCCTATAGGGATTGAAGGTTAGAGACAATGATTTTTGTGGCCTATTTAACAATCTTATCTAGTGCTTTCCAATCAACTTGACAGCAATTTCCATACCAGACAACAATGTTGTTTGTCAGTACAGTCTCAATTGTGGCTCTGTAGAAGGTGAGTAGGACCTGTGGGGGGAGGTTAGCTCTACGAAGTCTCCTAAGGAAGTGGAGATGTTTTTGGGCTCTCTGTATAAGGTAAGAAGTGTTTGTGGCCCAACGTAGGTCTTGTGAGATGTGTACCCCTAGGAATTTGGTGCTATTTACTCTTTCCACTGCAGCACCATTGATGATGATGGGGTGTGTGGCTTTTTCCGTCTTCCTAACATCGATGATTATTTCCTTGTTTTCCCAACATTTAGTGCTAAGTTGTCAGTGCACCAATGAACAAGATGGTTTACTTTTTCCCTGTAGGCCCCCTCATCTTCTTCCTTGATAAGGTCAATTGCTGTGGTGTCATCTGCAAATTTGATGATTCTATTTAACTGATGCATAGCTGTGCAGTCATGTGTTATAACTGTGGAACGAAGTGGACTGAATATGCAACCTTGTGGGACCCTAGTGTTTAGGGTGATGCTGTTTGAATGATGATTTCCAGCTTGAACTATTTGTGGCCTTTCAGTTAGGAAGTTGAGGATCCAGTTGCATATTGTGTTTTCTATGCCCAGTTTACTCAGCTTAGACAGCAGTTGTGGAATAACCATGTTGAAGGCTGAGCTGAAGTCTATGAACAGCATGCATATGTAACAGTCCTTATTTAAGGTGGTCCAAGCTGTGATGAAGTGTTAAGGCTGTGGCATCTGCAGTAGAACGATTTGGCTTGTATGCAAATTATAAAGGATCAAATGTAGTAGGCAGGCAGGATGTTATATGATCCTTGACCATTTTTTCAAAACACTTCATCACTACTGAGGTAAGTGCAATTGGCTGGTAATCATTTAATGATGCTGGAGATGATTTCTTGGGCAGAGGGATGATGTTGGTGGTCTTAAAGCATTTGAGCACTTTTTCCTGGCAGAGAGATGTATTGAAAATGTCTGTGAAGACTGGTGCCAGCTGATCAGCACAGTTTTTAAATAGCTTCCTCAGCAGCCTATCTGGACCAGCTGCTTTGCCCAGATGAACCTTATGTAGGTTCTTGTGTACTTTTTCCAGGTTAAGGCATAGTGATGTGGCATCTTCATTTATCTTCAACTAAGCAAACAATATGAGAGTAACTTGCAGAGCAAACATATTAAGCAATACAAGAACATTCTGTAACATCGGAGACAGTTTCAAATGTGTTTCTTACAACATTCCAAGTTATTTCATACGAATACACACTAGCAGTCAATGCCCGACTTTAAACTGAGCACCAGTTATTTCTTCAACAACACAGCTAGCCACCCCTCAAGACAAAAAAGCATACATATCCCAATTTATTTTGCACAAATGTGCACTAGCCAGCTCTTAATACCAGACTTTAAGCTGAGCAAATGAAGAGGATACATTCCCATAGCACAGCTAGCCACCCCAACCTCCTTCTCTTCTTCACCTTTTGGCTGCTCCAGTTAGGAGTCAACACAGTGGATCATCAGTCTGCAGAATGAGTGGCAGTAGAGGTCTATGGTGTCGAGTTGCCAGCCCACCACCTAACCTTCCTTAGAAGGCACACACACGCACGCACTTACACCTAGGGTCAATTTAGAATGTCCAATCCACCTGCAGCATGTCTTGAGAATGTGGGAAGAAACTGGAGCACCTGGAAGAAACCCACGCGAACACGGGGAGAACATGCAGACTCTGCACAGAAAGCACCCCAGCCAAGAATCAAACTGGAGATCCTCTTGCTGTGATGTGGCAATGATAACTGCTGAACCACTGTGCTGCCCTAGCCACCCCAACCAAAATAATTCAATTTATTTCATAAAAATGCACACTAGTCAGCCTTTAAAATAATATAAAAAGAATGAAGTTACTGCCAACCCCCCCAAAAAAAATATTCATATTTACTCAGACAAATGGACCTTAAGGGTGGAATTTAAACTGATCAAGTGAAAAGGACAACTTATATTCTCTACAGTATAGCTGGCCAACCCCACCCCACCCCAACACAAAAAAGGATAAAACTATTCCAATTTATTAATGCAAATATTCATTTGCCACCCTTAATAACAGAATTTAAGTTGAGGAAATGAAAGGGCAAGTTACTTTAACCCCCATCCCACCAATACAGAAAGAGGGCAAAAAAGTTGAACAGAAAAAAGAAGAACATAAATATGCAATTTCAAAATATTTAAACAAATGCGTACACACACACACACACGCCAAACTTTAAAATGTTTAAACAAATGCAAACACACACACACACACTAGCCTAGTCACCACCTTCTCCCTCCAAAAATAAGAAAGAAAATCTGGTTATATTCACATTAAAAAATGATTACCTTCAGTCCCGTAGTCCACAATGCCCCTGTTGATTCACGTACTGCAATTAATCAAGCTTGCCAGGTTCAATTAAAAAAAA
Organism: Protopterus annectens; assembly: GCF_019279795.1. Taxonomy (NCBI): domain Eukaryota; kingdom Metazoa; phylum Chordata; order Ceratodontiformes; family Protopteridae; genus Protopterus; species Protopterus annectens. Next base: position 951,420,392 of record NC_056745.1, on the reverse strand, counting down.
AAAAACTTTTCCAGTGCAAAACTCCATATTGCATTGTACTACTGTACAACTAGAAGACAGCTGTTAATTTTTAAAATAACTGCAGTTCTCTCTGGTCTTGTTTGTAGTTCAAAGTTTTTTCCAATCCTGTACTACATTTTCATGCACGGACTCAGACACACGCAGGAGGAAGAAACAAAGTGTTTACTTCAGAGCCGGATCATGGTCAAATGGGGCCCTAGGCAGGGTAATAGATTGTCCACCCCCCAACACACACACACATACACAGAGCACCTCCCCCTCTGCGCAGCCATTACCGTGTCCCATTACTTAGATATTCCTCCCCAGTTACGATAAACACTGTTCAAACCTCTCACTCTGCATATTATTTTCTTTACTTCTACAGTGATTACAGATATTTGGATTTAATTTCAAATTGTATTGCCTATGTTAAAAAAAAACACGGTAAGCTGATAATATTGCAGTAGGGAATGGATGGCAAACCAACAATAGCTTCATCACTACTAGGCATCTCATCCAAAGGGGGACACACTTAAGGCTACAGCACCCCCCCCCTTAAAGTATAACACGGTATCAGCAATCCATCTACATGCTATGGGAATATAACCCACAACCTTATGTATCACAAGCAAGTATGCTACCTGTTATGCTATGACCATTTGCTAAACTAAACAGATGCACATTGAAAACAGACTTAGCATGAACACCAGTAAACCTCTCTGTCCTTGAAAATGCACTGAAGCTTGCAATTCCTTGCAAATGCACTCAATCTCAATTCCTTGTAAAGTCAACAAAACTAATTTTTTACTAGTTTGGTAGCTGGTGTAGAGGATTCAGACTCTTGTTTCCTGTAACTAAAGTACAAGGTTTGAGTCTGAGGAAATTTACTAACCTGCATAGTTCTCAGTCTCTGCTGTCTAGAATGTCCAGATTTTTGCGTCACATTTTTGGTCTGTTCCTCATAACATTTATGGTTTTCTGGCAAATCATTGAGAATTCAAGTTTCTAAATAATGACATACATTTGAGTTTCAGACTTCATGTTGTTCAGAAAATGCAGGCTAACATAAATCCTGTTATTCTAGCAACTTTCTAAGTTTATAAGAGTAATATTTAAAATCTGTCCCTATTTTTGGACTTTTGTCCGCACATTATTTTAGGCTTGGTCCAGATTTGAAAGGTATACTAACACACACACACACACACACACACACACACACACACACACACACACACACACACAATCTTGTATTTAAATTTCGCCCTTATGCAATAGGAATACGCAGTGTATGCGTGTCAGCACAGCAGGGACACATAGATAGGGGTCTTCTTAAAGAGGAACACCATTAAAGGATCTGGCTCTGGTTTTAGTTTAAGCATTTAAAATGCAAAAAGCTTTTAAAAGGCAAGGCCGCACTCCTTTACTGTTTGTACCCAGAGTGGACTGTACCCTGCATTAGTACACCTCTGGCATTGTGATACAAATGGACGTTGAAAATAAATGTTCCCATCTCTCACCATGGTATTTCACACCATACCTCTCAACAGCATATGTCTCTTATTTATATAAGTATGATGATAAATATGAATAATAGGTGGCAAACAGTGATTAATTTCACTACTGCAGGGCATCCTAGATTAACAATTTTAGGTCATTTTGTTAATAAATCCTTGTCCTTTGTAATATTGCCTATTTTTAACTAGTAAGTCACATAGTTAAAGAATCCAGATCAAAAAAAGATCTGGACACCATAAGGAGCTATGGGTGTTAACTGGAAGTATACAACAAAAGCTCTATAGGCATGAGTGAGTTAACTGCATACTAGCTGCAGGGCCATCACCTCTCAAATTCTTAGCTCAAGAATAGGGTTGGCACCTTTTCAAATGCCTAAAGTAGGATATGTTTTTTACGAAAACATGAAAATTTGCAGGATAAACCATACAAA